>NC_045438.1:162304432-162525283 GCF_002776525.5 Piliocolobus tephrosceles
GGAGGAGGAGGAGGAGGAGGAGAAGGAGGAGGAGAAGGAGGAGGAGAAGGAGGAGGAGAAGGAGGAGGAGGAGAAGGAGGAGAAGGAGGAGGAGGAGGAGGAGGAGGAGTTGGAGTTGCAAGCGCCATGGATTAGTGACTTTGGAAAAATAAGAGAAAAAGAAAAATCTACTCCAAAGGCTACAGATTTGGAATGTTTTACAAATAAGTTCCTCAGACTTTTAGCAAGTAAAATTCCCAACCTATATAAACAGTTTTGAAACTCAGAAAAGGAAGGAGGAGGTCACTTCCAAGATGGCTGAATAGGAACATCTCCGGTCTATAGCTCCCAGAGAGATCAACACAGAAGATGGGAGATTTCTGCATTTCCAACTGAGGTAACACAACTGAGGTAACTCATTCATCTCATTGGGACTGGTTGGACAATGGGTGCAGCCCGCAGAGGGCAAGCTGAAGCAGGGTGGGGCATCACCTCATCTGGGAAGCACAAGGAGTTGGACGATTTCCCTTCCCTAGCCAAGGGAAGCTATGAGTGACTGTACCTGGAAGAATGGTACACTTATGCCCAAATATTGTGCTTTTCCCACAGTCTTCACAACAAGCAGACCAGGAGATTCCCTCCTGTGCCTGGCTCAGCAGGTCCCACACCCACGGAGCCTTGTTTGCTGCTAGTGCAGCAGTCTGAGATCTACCTGGGAAGCTGAAGCTTGGCGGGGAGAGGGGTGTCCACCATTGCTGAGGCATGAGTAGGTGGTTCTAAGCTCACAGTGTAAACAAAGTGGTGAAGCTCAAACTGGGTGGAGCCCACCACAGCTGGGCAAGGTCTACTGCCTCTCTAGATTCCAACTCTGGGGGCAGGGCATATCTGAACAAAAGGCAGCAGACAGCTTCTGCAGACTTAAATATCCCTGCCTGACAGCTCTGAAGAGAGCAGTGGTTCTCCCAGCACGGTGTTCAAGCTCTGATAACAGACAATCTGCCTCCTCAAGTGGGTCCCTGACCCCCACGTAACCTGATTGGAAGACACCTCCCAGTAGGGGCCAAAAGACACCACATAAAGGTGGGTGCCCCTCTGGGATGAAGCTTACAGAGGAAGGATCAGGCAGCAATATTTGCTGTTCTGCAGCCTCCACTGGTGATACCCAGACAAACAGTGTCTGGAGTGGACCTCCAGCAAACTCCAACAGACCTGCAGCTCAGGGGCCTGTCTGTTAGAAGGAAAACTAACAAACAGAAGTAATAGCATCAACATCAACAAAAAGGATATCCACACCAAAACCTCATCCGTAGGTCACCAACATCAAAGACCAAAGGTAGACAAAACCACAAAGTTGGGAAGAAACCAGAACAGAAAGGTTGAAAATTCCAAAAACAATAATGTCTCTTCTCCTTCAAAGGAATGCAACCCCTCACCAGCAATTGAACAAAACTGGAAGGAGAATGAGTTTGACAAATTGATAGAAGTAGGCTTCAGAAGGTTGATAATAACAAACTTCTCCGAGCTAAAGGAGCACGTTCTAACCCATCACAGGGAAGCTAAAAACCTTGAAAAAAAGGTTAGATCAATGGATAACTAGAATTACTAGTGTGGATACAAGCTTAAATGACCTGAGGGAGCTGAAAACCACATTTCAAGAACTTCGTGAAGCATACACAAGCTTCAATAGCTGATTCAATCAAGCAGAAGAAAGGATATCAGTGATTGAAGATCAAATTAATAAAATAAAGTGAGAAGACAAGGTTAGAGAAAAAAGAGTGAAATGAACAAAGCCTCCAGGAAATATGGGACTATGTGAAAAGACCAAATCTACATTTTGATTGGTGTACCTGAAAGTGATGGGGAGAATGGAACCAAATTAGAAAAATCTTCTCAGGATATTATCCAGGAGAAGTTCCGCAACCTAGCAAGAGAGGCCAATATTCAAATTCAGGAAATACAAAGAACACCACAAAGATACTCCTCAAGAAGAGCGACCCCAAGACACATAATTGTCAGGTTCACCAAGGTTGAAATGAAGGAAAATATGTTAAGGGCAGCCAGAGAGAAAAGTTGGGTTACCCACAAAGAGAAGTCCATCAGATCTCTCTGCAGAAACCCTACAAGCCAGAAGAGAGTGGGGGCCAATATTCAACATTCTTAAAGAAAAGAATTTTCAACCCAGAATTTCATATCCAGCCAAACTAAGCTTCATAAGTGAAGGAGAAATAAAATCCTTTAGAGACAAGCAAATCCTGAGAGATTTTGTCACCACAAAATCTTTACAAGAGCTTGTAAAGCTCTTGCCTTACAAGAGCTCCTGGACAAAGCACTAACCATGGATAGGAACAACCAGCACCAGTCACTGCAAAAACATACCAAATTGTAAAGACCATTGACACTATGAAAAAACTGCATCAATTAACAGGAAAAATAACTGCTGTCATGTATGACAGGATCAAATTCACTCATAACAATATTAACCTTAAATGTAAATGGGCTGAATGCTCCAATTAAAAGACACAGACTGGCAAATTGGATAAAGAGTCAAGACCCATCAGTGTGCTGTATTCAGGAGACCCATTTCACGTGCAGAGACACACATAGGCTCAAAATAAAGGGATGGAGGAAGATCTACCAAGCTAATGGAAAGCAAAAAAAGGCAGAGGTTGCAATCCTGGTCTCTGATAAAACAGACTTTAAACCAACAAATATCAAAAGAGACAAAGAAGGTCATTACATGATGGTAATGGGATCAATTCAACAAGAAGAGCTAACTATCCTAAATATATATGTACCCAATACAGGAGCACCCAGATTTATACAGCAAGTTCTTAGAAACCTACAAAGAGACTTAGGCTCCCACACAATAATAATGGGAAATTTTAACACCCCACTGTCAACATTAGACAGATCAACGAGACAGAAAATTAACAAGGATATTAGGGACTTGAACTCACCTCTGGACCAAGCGGACCTAGTAGACATCTACAGAACTCTCCACCCAAATCAACAAAATATACATTCTTCTCAGCATCACACCACACTTATTCTAAAATTGACCACATAATTGGAAGTAAAACACTCCTCAGCAAATGTAAAAGAAGAGAAATCAAAACAAACTGTCTCTCAGACCGCAGTGCAATCAAATTAGAACTGAGGATTAAGAAACTCACTCAAAACCACAAAACTACAGGGAAACTGAACAACCTGCTCCTGAATGACTACTGGGTAAATAACAAAATGAAGTCAGAAATAAAGATGTTCTTTGAAACAATGAGAACAAAGACATAATGTACCAGAATCTCTGGGATGTTATCTAAAGCAATATGTAGAGGGAAATTTATAGCACTAAATGCCCACAAGAGAAAGCAGGAAAGATCTAAAATCAACACCCTAACAACACAATTAAAAGAACTAGAGGGCCGGGCATGGTGGCTCACACCAGTAATCCCAGCACTTTGGGAGGCCAAGGCGGGTGGATCACGAGGTCGGGAGATTGAGACCTTCCTGGCTAACACAGTGAAACCCCATCTCTACTAAAAAAAATTAGCTGGGTGTGGTGTGGGCACCTGTAGTCCCAGCTACTCAGGAGGCTGAGGCAGGAGAATGGGGTGAACCTGGGAGGTGGAGTTTGCAGTGAGCTGAGATAGCACCACTGCACTCCAGCCTGGGTGACAGAATGAGACTCCATCTCAAAAAAAAAAAAAAAAAAAAACACACAAAAAAAACACTAGAGAAGCAAGAGCAAACAAATTCAAAAGCTAGCAGAAGACAAGAAATAACTAAGATTAGAGCAGAACTGAAAGAGATAGAGACATGGAAAACCCTTCAAAATGTTAAAGAATCTAGGAGGCAATCTTTTGAAATGATCAACAAAATAGACAGCTAGCAAGACTAATAAAGAAGAAAAGAGAGAAGAATCAAAGTCACAGTAAAAAATGATAAAAGAGATATCACCACTGATCCCACAGAAATGCAAACTACCATCAGAGAATACTATAAGCACGCCTATGCAAATAAACTAGAAAATCTAGAAGAAATGGATAAATTCCTGGACACATACACCCTCCCAAGGCTAAATCAGGAAGAAGTTGAATCTTTGAATAGACCAATAACAGGCTCTGAAATTGAGGCAATAATTAATAGCCTACCAACCAAAAAAAGTCCAGGACCAGATGGATTCACAGGCAAATTCTACCAGAGATATAAAGATGAGCTGGTACCATTCCTTCTGAAACTATTCCAATCAATAGAAAAAGAAGGAATCCTCCCTTGTTAGGAATAGGGCCACAAATCTGGCCATAAACTGGCCCCAAAACTGGCCATAAACAAAATCTCTGCAGCACTGTGACATGTTCATGATGGCCATGATGCCCACACTGAAGGTTGGGGGTTTACCAGAATGAGGGCAAGGAACACCTGGCCCACCCAGGGTGGAAAACCACTTAAGGTGCTCCTAAGTCACAAACAATAGCATGAGCGATCTGTGCCTTAAGGACATGTTCCTGCTGCAGATAACTAGCCAGAACACATCCCTTTGTTTTGGCCCATCCCTTTGTTTCCCAGTTTAGTTAATCTGTGGTCTATAAAAACAATGCTTGTCACTGGCTTGCTGTCAATAAATATGTGGGTAAAACTCGGTTCGTGGTTTTCAGCTCTGAAGACTGTGATGTGAATCCTCTGATTTCCTGCTCCACATGCTATATTTCTGTGTGTGTGTCTTTAATTCCTCTAGCACAGCTGGATTAGGGTCTCTATGACTGAGCTGGTCTGGGCAACTGGCGCTGAACATGGGGCTCAAACCCAGGTTGAAGTGTCACTGGAGTGACGGTTAGAAACATGGAACTAAGCTGGAGGACACCTGAGTACTCTTAAGCAATCCCTGTGGTGAGTAAGAAGGGGACCTCGGAAGAATCAGGGTAACAATGGGACAGGTGTGGGCTCTGGTTCATTCCAGCTTGGAACTGCTTCACACTGATGATGAGTAGGAAGGAAAGTATAATGCAGTAACAGAAGAGGTGACAGACCAAGTTTGTTGGTCAGCTAAAGCTAAAGCAATAAAGGAGAAAGAGGTTCTTCCCTACCCTTCTGCACCCCCTCATTATTTTGAAGAAAAAGAGTGGCCTGACTTTCCAGAGATTTCTTTTCCAGAGAACACTGGATGAAAAGTAGTTGCCCCAGTGACTGTTCAAGCAGCACCTCAAGCAATCACTCTCAGTTCTATTCAGGCAGGAATCCAGCAAGCTAGATGAGAGGGTGATATGGATGCTTGGCAGTTCCCTGTTAGGATACATCCCCCAGATCAACAGGGAAATATTATAGCTACATTTCAGCCTTTTCCTTTTAAATTACTCAATAATTTAAGCAAGCTATTAATCAATATGGACCAGATTCTCCTTTTTTAATGGGACTGTTGAAGAATGTTGCTGTCTCCATCAGATGTTGCCAGCGGGGATGATAGGATTACTTCTAGGTAGGCCTAGTTTAAATTTAAAAGGAGTACAAGTACAAACAGGAATCATTGATTCAGATTACAATGGGGACATTCAAATTGTTGTATCTACTTCTGTTCCCTGGAAAGCAGAGCCAGGAGAGTGTATAGCACAGCTCCTGATTGTGTCATACATGGAAACGGGGCAAAGTGAAATTAAACAAACAGGTGAATTTGGAAGCACAAATAAACAAGGCAAAGCCGCTTATTGGGTGAATCAAATTACTGATAAATGTACTACCTGTGAAATAACTATTCAGGGAAATAGATTTAAAGGTTTGGTAGATACAGGAGTGGACATTTCAGTCATTTCTCTACAGCACTGGCTGTCCATTTGGCCAATTCAACCTGCTCAGTTTAACATAGTTGGAGTTGATAAAGCCCTGAAGTATATCAAAGTAGTTGTATTTTGCATTGTGACAACCTGGGACTATTCAGCCAATTATAACTTCTGTACCTATAAATTTATGGGGAAGAGATTTATTACAACAATGGGGAGCACATGTTCTAATTCCAGAGCAATTATATAGCCCTCAAAGTCAACATATGATACATGAAATGGGGTCTGTCCCTGGTATGGGACTAGGAAAATAATTGCAAGATTTGAAGGAACCACTTCAAGTCGAAAGACAAAGTTCCCAGCAAGATTTAGGATATCATTTTTTATTGTGGCCATTGTTAAGCCTCCAGAACCTATACCTTTACAAAGGTTAAAAGATAAGCCAATTTAGATAGAACAATGGCCACTGAGTAAAGAGAAACTGGAGGCTTTAGAGCACTTAGTTACTGAACAATTAGAAAAAGGACACATGACTCCAACATTTTCCCCCTGGAATTCTCCAGTCTTTGCTATTAAGAAAAAATCAGGTAAATGGAGAATGTTGACAGATCTTAGAGCCATTAATTCAGTTATACAACCTACAGGGACGTTGCAGCCAGGACTGCCTTCTCCTGTTATGATTCCAAAAAATTTGCCTTTAATAGTCATAGATTTAAAGTAATGTTTCTTTACTTTCCCTCAGCTGAGCAAGACTGTGAACATTTACAATTCCTGCAGCAAACAACCTGGAGCCTGCTAAGCATTTTCACTGGAAAGTGTTGCCACAGGCATATTAAACAGTGCAACAATTTGCCAGATTTATGTAGAGCAAGAAATTGAACCTACTCATAAAAAATTTTCACAGTGTTACATTATTAATTATATGGACAATATACTTTGTGCTGCCCCCACTTAAGAAATATTACTCCAATGTTATGCTCACTTATAAAATTTGATTTCTCATACTGGTTTAATTATAGCTCCTGACAAAATTCAGACTACTCCTACTTGGGGTTGTCTGAATTTACTTGGGGACCTTAGTAAATGACACTACCATTGTGCCACAGAAAGTAGCCATATGTAGGGGTCAATTGAAAACATTAAATGACTTTCAAAAATTACTAGGGTACATTAATTAGATATGACCTGCTCAAGGAATTCCTACCTATGCCATGAGCAATCTATTTTCTATCCTTAGAGGAGATCCTAGTCTCCCTAGTCCTCAGCAATTAAAAAAGAAGCTGAGGCAGAGCTGCAGCTAATCAAAAAGCAAGGCCATAAAGCTAAAATAAGTAGAATAGATCCAGAGAAGACTCTAGATTTGCTCATTTTTCCAACTCAGCATTCACCTACTGGTGTTATTGTTCAAGAGGAAGATCTTGTAGAGTGGCTTTTTCTTCCACATACTAATCCACAGACTCTAACTCCTTATTTGGATCAAATCGCTAGTATGATAGGAAATGGGAGAACTCAGATTGTTAAATTGCATGGATATGATCCTGGAAAAATTATTGTCCCTCTCATGAAGGCACAAATACAATGAGCTTTTATAAATAGTCTAACTTGGTAAACACATTTAACTGACTTTGTGGGTGTTCTCGACAATCATTTTCCTAAAACAAAACTGTTTCAATTTTTGAAATTAACTGATTGGATTCTCCCTAAAATAACTAAATTTAAACCAATTGAAGGTGCTGAGAATGTTTTTACCGATGGGTCTAGTAATGGTAAAGCTTCTTATTCTGGCTCAATAGGTAAGGTTTTTCAGATGCCCTACACTTCAGCTCAAAAAGCAGAGCTTGCAGCTGTAATTGAGGTATTGACTGCTTTTAATATGCCTATTAATGTGATTTCTGATTCTTCATATGTGGTTCATTCTATACAGTTAGTTGAAAATGCTCAGTTACAATTTCATACAGATGAATAACTGATGACTTTATTTACCCAACTGCAAGCAGCAATTAGGAGTAGAATGAACCCTTTTTACATTACTCATATTAGGGCTCATACACCTCTTCCAGGACCTTGACTGCAGGGAATCAAATCGCTGATCGTCTAGTCTCTACTGCAATATCTAATGCCAGACACTTCCACAATTTAACCCACATTAACGCCTCTGGTCTCAAATGCAGATACAGCATTACCTGGAAAGAAGCTAAAGCTATTAGCCAGCAATGCTCAACTTGCCAAATGGAGCATTCCTCATCTTTTACAGGAGGAGTTAATCCTCAAGGATTGGAACCTAATTCTTTTTGGCAAATGGACATCACACATATTCCCTCGTTTGGGAGACTAACTTATGTACATCCATATGTGGACACATTTTCTCACTTTGTGTGGGCTACATGCCAATCAGGAGGGTCTTCTGCCTTTGTTAAATATCACCTTTTGCAGTGTTTTGTGGTGATGGGCATTCCAGCTTCTATTGAAACAGATAGTTCCCCAGGCTATGCTAGCCAAGCTGTAGCTACATTTTTCTCTATATGAAATATTAAACACATTACTAGTATCCCATATAATTCTCAAAGACAAGCCATAGTGGAAAGAATGAATCTCTCCCTGAAACAGCAGTTGCAAAAACAAAAAGGGGGAAACAGTGATTATGGGACATCCCATACGCAATTGAATCTAGCATTATCGACTTTAAATTTTTTAAGCCTGCCTAAAGGCCAGATGTTATCAGCAGCTGAACATCATCTACAGAAACCAGCTGCAAAGACAGAAGCAGAACAACTGGTTTGGTGGAGAGATCTGATAACAAAAATGTTGGGAAATAGGTAAAATAATAATTTGGGGTAGAGATTATGTTTGTGTTTCTCCAGGACTAAGTCAACAGCCAGTTTGGGTGCCATCGAGACATCTAAAGCCTTACTATGAGCCAGATATCTAGGAAGAGGTTTTTGGAGGATCCCAAAGACCCACTGGTGGCAGTCATGTCAAGACTGACACTGAGGAGGACCCCAACTGTCACAAGCAACACCAGCTGAATACAGCCACCTACCTGAGGACAGATCAAGAAGCTGTCACACATGATGGAAGAAAACCTGAGGAAAGTGGGACAACCAGTCACAATGAGTAATTCAATGACAGCTATGATACCAATGATCACCATTGCCATAAGTATTCCTTAAACAAGGGCTAACACAGAGAACAATTATACTTATTGGGCATATTTATCAATTTGGCTGTCAATAATGCCTAGATGTAATCACTCTATGACAAGTTACACAGGCTTTCTGATCTCAGTATTTACCATAATAAATCTGCTCCTATAATTGAGGCATACCGCCTTCAAAAACCTATTTGTAAATAGGAATGGACCTGGTTAGAAAAAAATGAATGTACTTGTTTGGAAAGATTGTATTGCAGAACAGGTAGAGGTGCTGTGCAACAATTCCTATGGAATCATTATTGATTGGTCCTCTAAGGGGATGTTTAGTTTGAATTGCACCTCTCAGTCTGTGTGCCATGGCCACACTATGTTCAGTTGGTCTGAACAAAATGGTAGAAATGGTAGAAATGGCAAGAAATATAGTAAGGGTTCCTATAGTAAGGGTTCCTATAGTAAGGGTTCCTATTATCTGGAAACATGGCGGTATAGTGGCACCTCAACCTCAAATGATATGACCCACTGTAGGAGCTAAACATAAGGATTTGTGGAAACTATTAATGGCTCTTAATAAGATCAAAATTTGGGAAAGAATGAAAAAACATCTAGGAGGACCCTCCACAAACTTGTCTTTGGATATTGCAAAATTAAAAGAACAAATATTTAAAGCATCCCAGGCACACCTGACCTTAATGCCAGGAGCTGGAGTGCTTGAAAGAGCTGCAGATGGATTAGCATCTAGTAATCCATTAAAATAAATAAAAACACTTGGAGGCTCTGTGATTTCAATGACGATTGTGTCATTAATCTGTGTTGTTTGTCTTTGTGTAGTCTGCAGATGTGGATCCTGACTCCTGTGAGAATTAGCTCACCATGATAAAGCCGCCTTTGCTTTTATCACATTGCAAAACAAAAAAGGGGGACACGTTGGGAACAGACCCTCAAATCTAGCCATAAACTGGCCCCAAAACTGGCCATAAACAGAATCTCTGCAGCACTGTGACATGTTCATGATGGCCATGATGCCCACACTGAAGGTTGTGAGTTTACTAGAATGAGGGCAAGGAACACCTGGCCCACCCAGAGCAGAAACCTGCTTAAGGCGTTCCTAAGCCACAAACAATAGCATGAGTGATTTGTGCCTTAAGAACATGTTCCTGCTGCAGATAACTAGCCAGAGCACATCCCTTTATTTTGGCTCATCTCTTCATTTCCTGTTTTAGTTAATCTATAATCTATAAGAACAATGCTTATCACTGGCTTACTATCAATAAATATGTGGGTCAAACTCATTTCATGACTCTCAGCTCTGAGGCTGTGAGTCCCCTAATTTCCCACACCACATGCTATATTTCTGTGTGTGTCTTTAATTCCTCCAATGCTGCTGGGTTAGGGTCTCCATGACCGAGATGGTCTCAGCATTCCCTAACTCATTTTATGAGGCCAGTATCATCCTGACACCAAAGCCTCACAGAGACACAACAAAAAAAAAGAATTTTAGGCCATCATTGATGTGAAAACTCTCAATAAAATATGGGGAAACCAAATCCAGCTGCACATGAAAAAGTTTATCCAACACAATCAAGTTGGCTTCATCTCTGAGATGCAAGACAGTTTCAACATATGCAAATCAATAAACGTAATCCATCACATAAACAGAACCAACAACAAAAACCACATGATTACCTCAGTAGATGTAGAAAAGTCCTTCAACAAAATTCAACAGCCTTTCATGCTAAAAACTCTCAATAAACTAGGTATTGATGGAATGTATCTCAAAATAATAAGAGCTATTTATGACAAACTCACAGTCAATATCTTACAGAATGTGTAAAAACTGAAAGCATTCCCTTTGAAAACTGGCACAAGATAAGGATGCCCTCTCTCACCGCTCATATTCAACATAGTATTGGAAGTTCAGGCCAGGACAATGAGGCAAGAGAAAGAAGTTCAGGCCAGGACAATCAGGCAAGAGAAAGAAATAAAGGGTACTCAATTAGGAAAAGAGGAAGTCAAATTGTCTCTGTTTGCGGATGACATGATTGTGTATTTAAAAAGCCCCATCATCTCAGCCCAAAATCTCCTTAAGCTGATAAGCAACTTCAGCAAAGTCTCAGGATACAAAATCAATGTGTGAAAATCATAAGCATTCCTATACACCAAGAACAAACAGAGAGCGAAATCATGAGTGAACTCTCATTCACAATTACTACAAAGAGAATAAAATAACTAGGAATCCAACTAACAAGGGATGTGAAGGACCTCTTGAAGGATAACCAGAAACCACTGTTCAATGAAATGAAAGAGGACACAAACAAATGGAAGAACATTCCATGCTCATGGATAGGAAGAATCAATATTGTGGAAATGGCCATGTTGCCCAAGGTAATTTATAGATCCAACACTATCCCCAAAAAGCTACCACTGAGTCTTCTCAGAATTGGAAAAAATGACTTTAAATTTCATATGAAACCAAAAAAGAGCCCTCATAGCCAAGACAATCCTAAGCCAAAAGAACAAAGCTGGAGGCATCACGCTACCTGACTTCAAACTATACTACAAGGCTACAGTAACCAAAATAGCATGGTACTGGCATCAAAACAGAGATACAAACCAATGGAACAGAACAGAGGCCTCATAAATAACACCACATATCTACAACCATCTGATCTTTGACAAACCTGACAAAAACAAGAAATGGGGAAAGGATTCCCTATTTAATAAATGGTGCTGGGAAAACTGGCTAGCCATATATAGAAAGCTGAAGCTGGATCCCCTCCTTACACCTTATACAAAAATTAACTCAAGATGGATTAAAGGCTTAAATGTAAGGCCTAAAACCATAAAGACCCTAGAAGAAAACCTAGGTAATACCATTCAGGACATAGGCATGGGCAAAGATTTCCTGATTAAAACACCAAAAGCAATGGTAACAAAAGCCAAAATAGACAAATGGAATCTAATTAAACTAAAGAGCTTCTGCACAGCAAAAGAAACTACCATCAGAGTGAACAGGCAAACTACAGAATGGGAGAACATTTTTACAATCTACCCATCTGACAAAGGGCTAATATCCAGAATCCACAAATAACTTAAACAAATTTACAAGAAAAAATCAAACAACCACATCAAAACGTGGGCGAAGGAAATGAACAGAAACTTCTCAAAAGAAGACATTCATGCAGCCAACAGATACATGAAAAAATGCTCATCATGACTGGTCATCAGAGAAATGCAAATCAAAACCACAATGAGATACCATCTCATGCCAGTTAGAATGGTGATCATTAAAAAGTCAGGAAACAACAGATGCTGGAGAGGATGTGGAGAAATAGGAATACTTTTCCACTATAGATGGGAGTATAAATTGTTCAACTATTGTGGAAGACAGTGTGGTGATTCCTCAGGATCTAGAACTAGAAATACCATTAGAACCAGCGATCCCATTACTGGGTATATACCCAAAGGATTATAAATCATGCTACTATAAAGACACATGCACACGTATGTTTATTGTGGCACTATTCACAATAGCAAAGACTTGGAACCAACCCAAATGTTCATCAATAATAGACTGGATTAAGAAAATGTGGCACATATACACCATGGAATACTAAGCAATCATAAAAAAAGGTGAGTTCATGTCCTTTGCAGGGACATGGATGAAGCTGGAAACCATCATTCTCAGCAAACTATCACAAGGACAGAAAACCGAACACCACATGTTCTCACTCGTATATGGGAGTTGAACAATGAACAAATGGACACAGGGAAGGAAACATCACACACCGGGGCCTGTTGAGGGTTGGGGGACTAGGGGAGGGATAGCGTTAGAAGAAATATTTAATGTAACTGATGAGTTGATGGGTACAGCAAACCAACATGGCATATGTATAGCTATGTAACAAACCTGCACACTGTGCACATGTACCCTAGAACTTTAAGTATAATAATAAAAAAAAAAAAAAAGAAAAAGGAGGAGGAGATAAGACAAAGGTTTCAAAAGCAAAAGACTCAAGAAGCTATAAATAGATAAACTTTGAATGTGGACTGTGTCATTATTATCCTCCTTACGTATGTGCTGTCACTGTTATTCTATACAATTTACTCATGAAGATGTCGTAGACTTTTGAGCTTATTCTCTCAAAATCCCATTCTATCTATTAGGCTGAGAGGTTTTTTTTTTAACTCTTTCTAACAGCCTTCTCCTCACTCTTGAGGACTGAGTATTACTCACATATAAACTTGGCTTTCTAAGACAGTCTACGCTTTGCAGACTATAATAGGTGTGTCACACAGCATACTGAGGAAGATATTTAACATATGGCTTTTGTTGGAAATTTATATTCATTCCCAAATTTATATTCATTCCCAAAACCTTCTATGCCTTCTCTCCCATCACAGTAGAAATTTAGTGACTATTTTTTCTTTCTTGTTTTCAAAAGCACAGGGTATATCATTAAAATATTCAGTTTAATGTATTTAAGAATGATTAATCAAGATTATTATTTTTCTATTTCTTTCCTTTTTTAAAAAAATCAAATTGTTTCATAAAATTTTCTATGCACTATGTAATTATTTACTTTAGTTATATGACAATTGCCTGAAGAACAAGATTGCTTATCTCCTCTCACAGTGTCATTTGCCTAACTCAAATATCATTTGCACCTAGTAGGTAAAATGTGGCACCAGTGTTTCACAGCATCAACTATCTTAAAATGTCTATTATAAGAAATAATTACATTTTACTGACTTAAAAGCATTCATAAATGCCCATAGATGATAGACTGGATAAAGAAAATGTGGTACATATACACCATGGAATATTGTGCAACCATAAAAGGAACGAGATCATGTCCTTTGCAGGGACATGGATGGAGCTGGAAGCCATCATCCTCAGCAAACTAACCCAGAAACAGAAAAGCAAACGCCGTATGTTCTCATTTATAAGTGGGAACTGATTGATGAGAACACATCGACACATGACAGGGAACAACACACACTGGGGCCTGTTGGTGGGTTGGGTCAGGGGAAGGAGAGGATCTGGAAAAGTTGCTAATGGATGCTGGGCTTAATACTTAAGTGATAGGTTGATCTGTGCAGCACACCACCATGGTACATGTTTACCTATGTAGCAAACCTGCACATATTACACATGTACCCCAGAACTTAAATTAAAAATTAAGGGAAAAAATCATTCATTATGCTAGACAGAATTATAGTCTTTTATAAAAGATACACTGTCTCTGGGTGTTAGAAGGGAAAATATAATAATGGATGAAATTATCTACCTCTCCAAAAAATCCTTAAAAAATAGATTGATTTTACTTCAAAAGCTTTTTTATAAAGTTAATATCCTATCTTGAAATTTTTAAATAATCTTATCTTTTATGCATGTAACAAATGCTTAGTCTATTAATGGTTTGATGTTATGATAACATATGCTCTTTGAAATCAAGAGATGAAAGACATTTAGCAGAGCACATTTTTATTATATTTCATTATTTTTGCATATAATGTTGTAATGACCACTTCTGCTAAGAATTTTTTGAGACACCAAAAACAAAATATAAAAATAATAATAAGGTGTGCTGAAGAGCCAAGCAGCATTCTTCTTTGTTTTTTCTTTTTTTTCTACCTAACAGTAAATTTGGAGATCATCCTATGCTGGTACATATGTCTACTCATTCTTTTAAATAACTACTCACCATTACTTCATAGCATGCAGTGGTCATTAATGAACACTCATAGTTTTTCACTATTATAAGTAATGTAGCAGTGAACAAAAAAAATGCATATATTTTTATATATGTGTATTTCTGCCAAAGACATTTCTAGAAGTAGAATTGCTGATTCAAAGAACATATAGATTTTTGTTTTTATCATTACTGCCAAATGTTTTATAATAAGGTCATATAAAGGTAAATAATATAAAAGTGCTGTAAAACATAACAAACATCATATTAAGTTCATTGCTAAGCTAGACAAAAAAAGTAAGGAACTCCAAAGACAAAATGTGAAAGTGAGAGTCATAGCTTAAAAGATCTCCCAAACTGAGTTTTGCTGTGAAAAACTCTAGTGACCTTCAACTCTAGTGATCTTATAACTCTTTCTTTAGAACTACATGGACCACAGGTAAAATCCAGGGCCCAATCAAAGTAGGAATCAAATACAAAATCCCCCACATAAAACTGGAACCCTCAAAGGCCTAGAGGTTCACAATAAGGCTGGAAACTTTCTTCTCTTGACTCTTATACTTGATAGAAGGCAAAACAAATTACCCTGATAATTTGTAAGAAGTTCTTCCTCATATAGATTTGGGTCCCAGGTTCATATTACCTGTGCAATCCAAAAAACTGTCAAGTGGATTATTTAATTTATAGTCTAGGATAATGAGCGCCCCAGAGAATTAGCAGAAAGACATGAAAATCCTCTATGAAAGACTGTAATTTCAAAGCAGCTGTCAGAGCGTTTCCCAAAATAAAACTTCAAGGAAATTAATTTGTGTTCAACATCATCAGAAACATACATGGAGAATAAGCACCATGAGTGAGAGCCAGCAGAAAAAAACTAGATGTCAAACTCAGATCGCAAATACTTCTGAGCATAAAATTTGTATGTTTAGTATGTAACAAGAAATAAATTGAGTCTTAAAACATAAGCAAGAAATATAAAATCTTAATAACAACCAAAGATTTGAAAACTAATGCAGTAGAACAACTAGAAATATAGAACTCAAGGATGACTGAAACAAAAGTATAGACACAGCTGAAAATAGAGCTATTGAACTGGAAGTGATCCAAGGAGCCACTTCTAGAATGCACTCCATGAAAACTGAGAGATTAAAAAAATAGAAATTAAGACAGACAAATGATAAAATGATAAGATCTATCTTACATCCAACTGAAATTCCAAAAGAGATAAAAGATTGATAATACTTAGACAAATATTCACAGAGATTATGATTGAGAATTTTCCAGAATTGTTGAAAGCTGCTAAGTTTCATATTTAGAATGATTAAAGACTCTTAAGCTGGATAAATAAAAAGAAGTGAACATCTAGGCACACACATTGTTGTGAAACTACAGCACATGGGGCCGGGTGCAGTGGCTCACACCTATAATCCCAGCACTTTGGGAGGCCGAGGTGGGCGGATCACGAGGTTAGGAGATTGAGACCATCCTGGCTAACATGATGAAACCCTGTCTCTACTAAAAATACAAAAAATTAGCTGGGTATTCTGGTGGGTGCCTGTAGTCCCAGCTACTTGGGAGGCTGAGGTAGGAGAATGGCATGAACTCGGGAGGTGGAGCTTGTGGTGAGCACAGATCGTGCCACTGCACTCCAGCCTGAGTGACAGAGTGAGACTCCCCTCAAAAAAAAAAAGAAAAACGAAAAAAGAAACTACAGCACATCAAAGACAAAGAGAAGATCTTAGAAGCAGCTGGAGAAAAAAGGACAGTTTACTTATAAAGAAAAATAGTTGGACTAATGGATGATAGAACACAGTGGAATAACATTTTTGAATCAACCCAAAAGTCCATGTGCAAACTTAGAATTATATACCCACTGAAACCGACAAGAGTAAGAGTGACAGAACTCTTACTCTGGAGATTAGTACATCCAGAATCTACAAAGAACTCAAACAAATCAGCAAGAAAAAACAATCCCATCAAAAAGTACGCTAAGGAGATCAATAGACATTTCTCAAAAGAAGATAAAATAATGTCCAACAAGCATATGGAAAAATGTTCAACATCACTAATTATCAGGGAAATGCAAATCAAAACCACAATACAATACCACCTCACTCCTGCAAGAATGGCCATAATCAAGAAATCAAAAAAGAATAGATGTTGGCATGGATGTAGTGAAAGGGGAACACTTTTACACTGTTGGTGGGAATGTAAACTAGTACAACCACTATGGAAAACAGTGTACAGATTCCTTAAAGAATTAATAGTAGGCCAGGTGCAGTGGCTCACACCTGTAATCCCAGCACTTTGGGAATCCGAGGTGGGCAGATCAAAAGGTCAAGAGATTGAGACCATCCTGGCCAGCATGGTGAATACCCCCCACCCTTGTCTCTACTAAAAATACAAAAATTACCTGGGCGTGGTGGCACACACCTGTAGTCCCAGCTACTCAGGAGGCTGAGGCAGGAAAATCACTTGAACCTGGGAGGTGGAGGTTGCCATGAACTGAGATTGAGCCACTGCACTCCAGCCTGGGCAACAGAGTGAGATTCCATCTCAAAAAAAAAAAAAAAAATTAATTAAAAGTAGATCTACCGTTTGATCCAGCATTATTAGGTATTTACCAAGAGGAAAAGAAGTCATTATATGAAAAAGATACTTGCACACACATGTTTATAGCAGCACAACTTGTAATTGCAAAAAATATGGAAACAGCATAAAAATCTCATCAATCAACAAGTGGATAAAGAAAATGTGGTATATATGTACCATGGAATACTACACAGTCATAAATATGAATGAAATTATGGCATTTGCAGCAACCTGGATGGAATTGGAAACTGTTATTCTAAATCATGTAACTCAGGAAAGGAAAAGCATCATATGTTCTCACTCACATGTGGTAGCTAAGCTATGAGGACGCAAAGGTGTAAGAATGCTATGTTGGACTTCAGGGAATCGGGGAAAAGGTGGGGGGTGGTGAAGGATAAAAGACTACACATTGGGTTCAGGGTACGTTGCTTGGGTGATGGGTGCACCAAAATCTCAGAAATCACCACTAAAGAGCTTATTCATGTAACCAAACAACACCTGCTTCCCAAAAACCTATGTAAATAAAAAAAAATTTGAAACAAAACAAAAAAAAAAAAAAACCTTTCATCCCCAACAGTCAAATGTAATGGACCTTGTTTGGATTCTGACTACTGACCCCATAAAAATTAAATTTTTATTTAAAACCAAATCATAAATGATACTAAGAAAATGTTAATTTTGTTAGGTGTAAATAATGGCATTGCAGACATAAGGAAGTTAATATTTTTAAAAGATGCATACTGAAGTATGTAAAGATGAAATGGCATGAGCAATGGGATGTGCTTTAAGATATTTCAGCAAAGAAAATGAAGGGATAGAAGCAAATGTTGCAAAATTGTGATACTTGTTATTTCTGGGTGACCAGAATATGAAGGTTTCTTCTATCACTCTATTTTGTGTGTTTGAAATTTTTCTTAATAATTTTCTTTAATTCCAACCCCACTTCTCTTCCAAGAAGCATCTCAGTTGCCATTTAATCAGATGTAAATAGATGCCCAGACAAGGCTTTCTTACCTAGGTTAAGTTCCATTCATCTCCTTGTCTAGCTTAGCCAAGACCCAACACGAAAAAATAACATTTCAACAAACACATTGGTCCCTAAATCTTTGCTCACCTTATTATGATAAGTTTACTGAAGATTAATTCATAAGGTACATTGATTGTTTTTCAGAAAGGTAAAACCAGGTGCATTGCATCCATTGATAGAGTTAAGTTCCATTCATCTCGTTGTGTAGCCTCGGCAAGACCCAACACAAAAAAATAACATTTCAACAAACACACTGGTCCCTAAATCTTTTCTCACCTTATTATGACAAGTTTACTGAGGAATAATTCATGAGGTACATTGATTGTTTTTCAGAAAGGTAAAACCAGGTACATTCCATCCGGTGACAGACAAGATGCCCTTTTCACCACACCTTTGTCAACGTGGGGTTGTCATTTCTTTTTATAAAACCTCTTATAGGTGCAGTGCAGAAAGATAAACAGGATTCAACTTGTCCCAGCCAAGGGGAAAGAATGTCCAAGACAGTAGAACAGCCTCGGCAAGGCACAAAGGTGGGGAAATATGTGATTTCTTTAGTTCTATGTGACCAATTCATTCATTTAATACATATTTGTTTGCCCAGAGCCTCTATAATTAAAAGAATTCAGTGAGATTAGCAGTTAAAGATTTATTAGTAGCTAATTGAGCCTTTCTTCCTGATAAAGTAAGAAGAAATGAAGCGGAATTGCTTCTTTTTTAAGTTACCATGAAAGGAAGCATGAAAATGATTCTTCTGCAGACTTTCTGGACTATCTGCAATCTTGTGGAGGCCAGCCTGAATCTTCTCCCTTACTTCCAGGCCTTCACCACGGCACTCTGATTACCAAAACTTTAGAACTATATCGAGACCGATGACATCCAACACGTTCCTTTTATCCTGTTACCCTTTCAGAAAGTGTCATGGTTTAAAGCCCTTAGTGCAGCAGCAGATTCTCTAACAGGAATTAATAAACTCTTCCAGAAGAATTAAAAAAGCAAGCTCCCTTTTAATAGAGGCAGAGAAGGACTCATTCACTTTCCAATTGGGCTGAATTTCCAAAAACTTCAATAATTAGATCCCATTCTCCAGAAGTCATCATGCTTATCATGAGGAGAGTAATGCCTGTTCCAGGTTAATCGGACAGAAAGGATGTTTCCCTTCTGTAGTCACCGTAGTGAAATTATCCCTGCATTGCAAAGCCTCATTGCTCTGTGTTAGGTTTAAAGCCGGATTTCTCAACTCTAACAAACTGCTTTGCTGTGTTTAATACTCCAGTTGCTCTGACTTGCTCGTCTGCGGGCGTATTTGAACATGAAGGATTAGGAAGGATGAACAGCAAGTGATCACTGAGGCCAGGAGCCCGAGCCAGGGCGGGAAGGGGTCTTCCCACAGCAACATTGCACTAGGAGGCCTTCTAGACAGCGGTTTGAAATCGACGGACCTCGTGGGGAACTGAAGCAGGACCTCCGCGTACAGGAGCAGGTTTCCTGCCACTGTGCACACAGGGGCCTGGTAGGCGCCCGCAGCCCAGGACGCTGAAACTCCCGCCCCACGCCGCGAGCAGACCTTCCCGGGCGACGCCAGCTGGGCGCCTGGGGCAGGCACCACGGGAAACAACTTAAAATCGGAATTCTGGATTCTGGGATTTGAGTTTTCAAAGTCATTTTCAATAAATTCATATTCTTCCTAGAGAGGGAAAAATGCAGTAATACCCCCCTTAAAAGCCAGAGTCTTCAAAAGCAATGTTGTTTTTCAAAAAAATAAACCCTGCTTTGCTTACTCCACAGGTGTGTTGATACAGACGGATAAATATATAATAATGGGTACTTGCTTCACGTTTAAATGCACTATCACACATAATCTCTCATCCTTTAGGATTATTACAATCTCTCATCCTTTGGGGAAGATAAAAGGTAAATTTCCAAAGGAGTTTTAAATAGCAAATGGGCTATGTTGCATTATAGTAATATATTGTAATATAGGGCACATATAATACTATGTAATATACAGATAAATGTATGCATAAGGACAGAGATACAGTGCCCTCTACTGGATCAAAGTGAACTTGATGAACCTTGCCTTTGAAATAGTTAATTGAACAGCCCTTCAAAGTGGCTATCAACACCAGAATACAAGCCTTAACGCTAGATGATTCTTCACATCAGGTGATTCTTCTCTGGTGTGCACTAGTAGCAAGCAAAACGCTCTTACATTGTTTTCCAGTCATTCATGTTTAACAGGATTATTCAAATTGACTCCACAAATATCCTATCAGTAAAGGGACGTTTGACTGATTAATTTGCTGGAGCCATCTAAGCAATCCAGACTTTGCAGTTCCCAAACTGAAAACAAACTTTCTGTATTGTGTCCTATCTGGGCAAATCAGATGTAATTTTAAAAAACAGACAGACAGAAGTTCAAGCACAGTACCCATGCTCAAAAAGTTGAGCAATTCAAGACATCAGGCAAATTAAGAAGTATTCTTTTAAAAGCAGCATTATAGCAATGACTTAAATAATACGGAAATTATCATCCTGAATAATTTGTTCTTAAGTAATACAAAAACTCCATAGGAAATACACATATGGTCCCAAATAAGCTGATAATCGAAGCTCTTGTGTGGATTCCCAAAATTTTGAAATAGGGATTCTGTGGTATAGAAAATGATGATTTTAAACAATAGGAAAAGGTAATTTAAAAATATTAATAGTTTCCAAAATTCCACACACTTCAATGTAATGTGTGTGTGGCACTGAGGGACAATTGGACACCTGGAAAATGGCTACCATTGCACTGTAAGTACTATGCACTGCAGAGACTGCATAGCACTAAAAATGTCAGTGTTTCATTTTACTAAAGAGACTTTGCCTTTCCTTTGTGTTGCTCTGTATCTCATCTCCTGGCCACCAAATACAAAGACCCACTATGTTAACCTTCCACAGATTTTCAGAAACTGGACAGAGCCTATCATAGAAGTTTCGACAGAGCCAAAGTAAGCCAGCTGGGAAATCAGATGCCTGTCTCCTTGATGCAGGAAATTCAAAGAGAAGATGTCAGGTTGATCACAATCTCATCCCAGCCTCTGCTGCAAAGAAGCACAGAAAAGGAATTTTCTAGAGCCTCTCAGCCATCCCTATAATTAACATGGAAATTTGTGAATCATTCCTGGCAGAAGAAACATGGCTGGCAGTGAGGCCCACCCGCTCTGCCTGGGTTTCCCAGGGGAGGCTCAGGTAGTTATATGGGGCATTTTAGCTCTACAACTCAACCATTGTGTGAAAATGTTGACTCTCCCATGGAGCTCACTCCTGTCCAAGGTAAAATATAGTGAGGAAAGGCCACCAACCCCTCCCTGGGCAGTGGTTCTCACAGTGTAGTAAATATGGGGGTCCCCTAGGAGCTGTGGAAAATCTGGAGTCCACACCTGCTCCTGAGATTCTGGTTCAGTGGGTCTTGGAAAGAGCCCAAGAATCTCCATTTTAACAAGCCACTAGCATCATCTGGTGCAGGTGATCCATGAACCACACTTTAGAAACTGCCTGAAGAAGTGAAGAAGCATATTTGGCCAAATACACTGACATCTTAAGACCTTCTCTTTATGAGCATCCATCTTCTACTGAGATCCTCATGGAATAAAAACTCCTTTGTACTGATTTCTGTCCTTGCCTAAATAGTATTATAATAAATGTAGCCATTACTTTGAAATTCAACCAGATGACAGTATACAGGACCTTCTGCCAGTGTAGACACCCCCGGGACACTTTGTGATCCCAGACTAGCCCCTGCCATGCTTTTTATTTTCTCCATTGCTCTAGACTGGATTTTCTGCTCCTGTCTTAAAAGGACCTTCACTTATTCTTTCTAACCAGACTCTTCTCCCTGCAGCACTGCAGAATATGCAGTCTCATTGCTTTCCCCCACCTACCCTGTCTCAAGAAGTGTGCAAGACATTTGAGGGTTTCCTTGAAGCTTTACTATAAACAATGAGGAAGGGACAAAAGGAAAATAAACATGAACAGAGAATTAAAGAGAAGTCTCACAGTCTTATGTAAAAGTTACTCCCAAATTCCAGTTTCCCTTTTAGCAGCTATTGACTCTACAGTAATAATGCCTATTTTATTCCTTCTCTCCATGTTTCTTTTCTTTCTTCTTTCCTTCCTTTCTTTCTCTTCCCTCTCTCTCTTTCTCCCTTGCACAAACTTGCACAAACATAGTGGCCCTGATGGTAGAATCCACAAACAGTCAGCAGTGAGTCAAAGTTCTATAAAGCACCAAAGAATGGAGGTTCCAGGTGAGATTTCACTAAGAGCTAGTATTAGAAGACTCTGGGAGAAGAGTTGATTGAGGAAATTGTGGGGAAAATGAATTTCCAACAGCAGAGAGAACCACCACATACAAACCACAGAGAAATCAAACATGTCACATTCTGGGAACCCAGTAGTTCAGGAGAGTTGGAACACAGAGTACATTGGAAAATGCTGGAAATTACACTGGAATGGTAGGTGCTGTCAGCTCCCGAAGGGCCACCTGGACTCCAGTAATGAGTGGGGATTTAGAAGATAAACCGTATGGCTTTTCATAGCCTATGCAGTTGGCACTTTTATAAATCTAATAATTTAAGGTCCGTGCAAATGAGGGAGGAGGCAGGGTTAGTAATAACCATACCAGCATAGGAGGCATAAACCTTGGCTGTCTTGGGGCAAACCAGATGACCACTCTATCCACAGGGTGTTAAGCCTTGGGTAATCAGGTTCCTTGATTCATATCTTCCTCCTCTTGGTGAGAAAGTCTTCATGTTAAGGATTTCATCCACTTTAGCAGCTAAATACCATCAGGAAAAATACTTCAGGGAAAATCCCTGAAGCACTGTCTTCGAGTTCTTTTTTCTTCACAAAGAAAGGCTCTCCTAGGCATTTTCTTGATTTAAAAGATAATAGCTTCTTGAATAGACGGTTGGAATGTTTCAATATAGGATTGATGATACCGACCACTGTGTGACTTCCTTAATCCTTATTTTTAAAATTCTTCAGTTGTGAACAAGAGAGCTTGAGTCCCTACATGATTTTAAAGATGCAAGGTATGTGACTTCTTAAATATGAAGAATGCCTTATATGTTTTTGAAAATTGGCTGCATTTTATATTAAAACAGCGTTCTTCAACAGACTGCATTATCTTGGGAATCTAATAATATTCACCCAATGCTATCAATATTATCATGACAGTCTGACTCCTAAATTAATTTAAGGAGACAGTAAGAGGGATGGGTCAGTTCTCGGATCTGCTTCCCTTGGCTGGTGGGGCTGCAGAAGCTGCCTGCATCCTTCTTGGACTGGAAGGGTGCGTATGACCTTCCAGCTGCCACATGGGCTCAGTCATTTTTCTGCTCATGAACGACAAGAAAAAAAAAATCACAAAGTAAACAAGTGTTTGGTATCGCTCCAGGGTTTAGAATGAAATATCTTTATCCAAGGACTAACGAGTCTCAGTGGCAGACATATTGTGATGTTATTTCCCTTTCAAAGATCTTAATCCTTTTTTCCTAGTGAGGCAGATGTGTACTAAATGAACATTAGCCGGGTCCCACTCAGGGCCACGTCAATGAGGAGTTCAGCTCTGGTAATGACAAAATACGACCTCCTCTGGATTTCTCTACAAAGGTCGCTTTGTCCTGCTCTGACAAATCATTTTCATGCGGCTAATAATAAGAAGTGCTCTAGAACCATGATTCACAAACTGGAGATTGTATTAGCTTGTGTTCACTAGTCCTGTGGGGGGACCTGAGATTCAATATTTCTTGAACTCCCGACCTCAGGCAATCCACCAGCCTCAGCATCTCAAAATGCTGGGATTACAGGCATGAGCCACCACACCCGGCTGTGAGATTTGATATTTCTAAGAAGCTTCTGGATGATGCCAATGCTGCAGATCACAGACCACATTTTGAGTCCCAAGGGTCTTGAATATATTCAGAAACAAACTCATCAGTGTTTCTGAGATTTTTCAGTGGTAACAGAGACATCAATCCAGAAAGATGAAGATGTTAAATCAGTCCAGAATATCTGAGATGAGTGGTTCTTTCCCTGCATGCAGTGTCTCTTAGAACCAGATGCGGTTTACGAATCATCACAATTTCTTACACAATTGTTTGGGAAAATCTTACTTTGGATCCTCAGGTAACACAGGGCTTGATCTCTGGTGTTACTGTTGCTCATATTCTGTATGCCTTTCCCATTCCATGGTGCCCATTCTCCTTTCCCTTTCCCATCCCTCCCCTCAAGCTGACTTTCCACTTTCATCCACATCAAGTACTTCTCAATCCTGTTCCTCAATTCCCTTGCCCCTAAAAAAATTCTTTCAGGAGAAAACTCTGACCAATTCATCTTTATATGCACAATCACAGCTTAATGAAGTGTCAGCTGAAGCTAAAAGGATGGCTGTCTAGAGGCAGAATTCCAAATACCAGCCAGGGGCAGGAAAATAACACAGAAGCATTAAGGTCTTTCCAGCAGTGGTCTGGATCCACCCCAGTGTACTTGAGTCTACACGCAGACCCCACTATGGCCTTGGTTTTCTCAGCCCCACCCCAGACAGAGCCTCTGTCTCCAGAGTGGTCCTGGACCCTGACTTAGGGCCACCACAGTCTACACAGGCCCCTGACCAACACCTCAGAATTGGTTTTATGCAGGCATCTGATACCCTTTTGGGTATTGCATTCCTGTTATTTAATTCAAATTATCTAAATGAGAAGTTCTAACCTCAAATTTATTTATTCATATTTACAGAGGCAATGGAGCTAGAAAACCCCCAAGTGAAATCTTCCAACCGCTTCAGAACATCAGATTCTGCTACAGCAGAAGACAGGAGAGCCCTCTATGTATTCCTCATTGTCAGGTGCGTTACTTGTGTCAAATGTCGACAAGTGAGGAGAGACAGGAATAGATGGCAGACTTTGGTTTCCTCACCTCCCAATTCTCTCTGTGTCCTCAAGAGCACCGCTACCTACTAGCTCAACAGAAAAATACAATGGTTCTTGCATCACCTGGGATGAATTTCTGAGGTTCAACCTCTGGGCCTGGGTCACTGGGACCATGCTAGGAAAAGTCATTGCTATAGGTTGCTCAATCTGTCCACCATGTCATTTATGAGGTAAAGAAAATACTGAATTAAGATACCAGGACTATGAATCCAGATGCCTAGCCGGTGAAAAGACCAGTAATGAGAAAACAGAGCTGACCTCTTCCAGCAAAGCTAGGAAGTGGCAGGGGAATGTAAGAAGCAGCTGCTCAATTTTGGCAGCTGCAGTGAAGGACAATGTTATGGAATGTCAAAAAGTGGTATATTTCATTGCAGCTCCTCCACTGGCCTTTAATGATTCAGGAGCAGAGCCATCTTTAACGACACTTGGCTTGCTGTCTGGTTTAAAGACAAATGAAATGTCCTCATTCCATCAGTCCTTCCAGAGAACGAAAATTCGAAAAACTGGAGAAAAGGATCATGGTCAAAATCTGTCCTTCTCATGCACCACTTGTGTACTGGTTTGTTACCTGGGAGGACCTGGGACATACTCCTCTCCTCCACCTTTACCTATGAAATGATTTTCTACTTTGCTTTGAGAACCTCCACTGAGATATTTTCAGATCCCATTTCTCCCTTGGTATCTAAATACTCCAAATAATGTGGATCATAATTTGAGGATATTTTAGTAAGTCAAAACTGAGAGAATTTTTACAACCACTAGCCCCATCTAGGAACGTGTTAATTCAACCATGAACAAACTTCATCATCAATTGTGGCATATTCACTTAAATGAGCTCTGTCCTTAAAAGTGTCCTCACCACAAAAGTCATTAAATGCGGTGTATGAAAATGTTTTCTCATAGTACAGCTCTGTGTACATAGCACAACTAAAGAGGAGGATGTGATGATTATTGTATTTGATCAAAGTAAATCAACTAATATTGTTAAATAAGTCAACACAAACCTTGCAACTTATAACTTTTACTGCAGGTTTGCCGAACCTAGGTTCAACAGAAAAATCTCAAAGTTTCTTTAATTGACAGCATTTCTGTTATTACAACACTGTATATCATGTGTCATGAACAAAGGATTATATTATACAAAATCCATAATTTTCACCCAAGATGCTGAGATTTTGAGGCACTTGGCTTGTCAATATCAATTCTGAGGTGCATCACATATACTTTATCACATTTGACTAATAAAGTACTTGAGTTTTTAAATAATTTGCCTTTTATCTTGGCCACATGTGTGTTAAAGCAAATTCAAGATTACTCCTAATATGCCATCCCTGTCTTTTACATTCCTTCTGAATTGTCTTGAGAGAGAGAGAAGGAGAGGAAGGTGATCATGGAGAAATGACAACTGAGTCAATACCGTGCATAATCAATGAGAAACAACCATTGTAAATGCCGTCAATTGCGTTTAAATGGGCTCCTGTAACTATCCATTTCATTCATGAGGGGATCTCCCACAGTGTTCCCAGCCGGTATACTCCAAAGTCAAGCCAGCTGTGGAGCTGTTCTTATAGCCCACTCACTCTGAGGAAAAGTTAGACCATGCGCCGTGAAAGCCACCTACCCCAGCTGAGCAGATGAAGGGTGAGACATCCACCAGGAAGTCAGACAGTGATCCACATAATTGCTGGCCGAAACTACACAGTCTTCCCAAACTAACCAATGTGGATTTTAACTGTAAGAATGCAAACACAAAATAAAATATTTGAGTAAGCTAAACAATTGGTTCTCACCAAAATGAAATTAAAGCCAAAAAGGACAGAACTTCTGATGTATTCCACTTTGAATCCTCAGTGAGATTTGACAAGTTTGGGAAGACAAAATCGGATCAGCAAAGGAACAATATGAGAACAAGAAAGAACTCTCAGGAATAAAAAATAAAATAAAAAACAGATGGTAGGATTTTTCCAGCTAGAAAAATTCATAAGAATTAGCTGGAAAACTTTTAAAAACCATACATTTTGGTAAGTTGTTGAGTTAAGAGATAATTTTAGAGTTCTTTAATCTTCCTGAATCCTCCATAAAAACAAAAAATAGGATCACAAAACCAAAAATCCACAGATAACATCTACAACAAAATGCGAGGAGATGTCATTCCCAAGAACCTCAAACAGGAACAGGTGGGGACAAATACAGACAGCCACAAGATCCATGTGGTATTAGCAGCCCTGCAGAAGCAAGCAGAGGGAGACAATATAGCATCTGTCAGCCTTGAGAACAGAAGAACCTCACAATCACCAAGAACTTTACATTAAGGCAAACTGACCTTCAAACAGGAAACCTGCAGAGAAGTAGCATGGACATGCAAGAAATCAGAGAGTATGTTTCCATGAGCCCTTCTTGGAAATCCACAGAAGAACAAGCTACAACCAACCAAAATGACTAGAGAGACCTTGATAATAAATTGGAAGGAATACAGGTAACAGAAGAACATGTTAAATGACACCACAGGCTTCAAATAGAAAAAACAGAATATGGGGAACTCTGGAGAAAAAAAAGACCTGAATTCTTCAACAATAACAACAAGCAGAAAAAGGGAGGACAAGCCTATAGGTTAAAAAACATGTGCCGGGCGCGGCAGCTCAAGCCTGTAATCCCAGCACTTTGGGAGGCTGAGACGGGCAGATCACGAGGTCAGGAGATCGAGACCATCCTGGCTAACACGGTGAAACTCCGTCTCTACTAAAAATACAAAAAACTAGCCGGGCGAGGTGGCAGCGCCTGTAGTCCCAGCTACTCGGGAGGCTGAGGCAGGAGAATGGCGTGAACTTGGGAGGCGGAGCTTGCAGTGAGCTGAGATCCGGCCACTGCACTCCAGCCTGGGCAACAGAGTGAGGCTCCATCTCAAAAAAAAAAAGAAAGAAAGAAAATGTTCTCTGAACTTCTAAGGGTAGTGAGCTAGGAGGGACCATAAAAACACTGGATGACATAAAAAACATGTATGAGACATCAAATAATTACAATGCATGGCATTTATTTATATTCTTATTCAAAGGAACTGCTAAAAAATAATGTAAAGATATTTGGGAAATATGAACCCTGGATATTTAATGAAATGAAGGGATTGTTGTTAGTATTACTGAAGTGTTAGAATGGTATTGTAGTTATGCTTTTTAAGAAAGTGTCTACATCTTTTAGAAATTTATACTGAAATAGGATATTTAGTCATTGCTTCAAAATAACCTGGAGTTGGTGGGAGACACGCACAGGGTATAGATGGTGTGGGATTGGCTTTAGGGTGATGGGTGCTGGGCTGGGTGTTTGGAGCATGGAGATTTATCATATCTTCCCTTAGTTCCGTTATGTTTGGAATTTTCTACAATGAGAGCTAAAACACAACAAAAATAGATAAATTTATAAAAATCAGTAGCGAACTTTATTCTAGAAAGAATCTATTAGGTACACTGAGGAGAAAAAGCGGCAACAAAAAATACATAAAATACCTAGAAATTAACTTTAAAGACATAGAAAATAAAAATAAAAAAATAAGGAAATCACAAAACTTGACAGAAAAACTTAGAAGAGCTTAATCAATAAAGAGACAGCATTTGATGCTCCAAATGGAAAGTCAATATTTGAAGATATTGATCCACAAGTTTATATATATATTTAGTGCAATGTCAATCAACACTTTAACTTTTTTGAACTTGATTAATTAGTTATAAAGTTCACCCATAAAGTAAAAGATAAGAAAATAATGAAGAAATGTTTGAAAAGAATTAAGAAGAAAGGGTATTTGCCTTACCACTTAACAAAATACACTAAAATACTGGCGAGATTAAAACAGTACAATACTGTTCTGGCCCAGACAAATCAATCAATATACCATAATAGAGATTTTGGAAACAGCCATGGGTGTTTATAAGAATTTATTATAGGGTAAAATGGCATTTCAAATCAATGGGGAAAACATGGATAATCCAAGAAGCACTGCTGGGACAACTGGATCTCTATTTTAAAAAGAATGAATGTTTGATTCAAACTTTGTGAAAACAGTTGCCAGACTGATCAAATACATAAATGTAAAAATTGAAACCATCAAAATATAAGAAATATGAGGAATTATTTTTTATCATTTAAAAAGTAGAAAGCATTCTTATCAAGATATTCTACAGCTGTAGAGAGGGATAAAGATCACAGTGTTCTGAAATGGAAAGAACTCCAAAATATACTATTAAATGAAAAACACCAAGGTACAGAATGTGTGTATAATCTTCTACCTTTTGTGTATATAAAAGGAGGAAAAATAGACACCTATTTTTATGTTTGTGTCTGTATACAAAAGTAAACTCTGGAAAGTACCTAAGCCACTAACAGTAGTGGTACCTGTCACCATTGATTGAGGGGGCACTGGATGGATGGGCACAGAGGTAGGAATGAGATTTTCCATTCCAAAACTCTTGTGTTCTTTTTTCAATATTTTAATTAAGTGAATGTACTGCTCATTTTAAAAGTTAGAGAAGTAAATTTGACTTTAAAAATTAAAACATTTGGCCAGGCATGGTGGCTCACGCCTGTAATCTCAGTACTTTGGGAAGCCAAGGTGGGTGGATCACAAGGTCAGGAGATCGAGACCATCTTGGGTAACACGGTGAAACTCCATCTCTACTAAAAATACAAAAAATTAGCCGGGCATGGTGGCGAGCGCCTGTAGTCCCAGCTGCTTGGGAGGCTGAGGCAGGAGAATGGGGTGAGCCCAGGAGGCAGAGCTTGCAGTGAGCCAAGATAACGCCACTGCACCCTAGCCTGGGTGACAGAGCGAGACTCTGTCTCAAAATAAATAAATAAATTAATTAATTAAAGCATTTTCCCTATAACAGATATTATAAGCAAATTAAATTGAACAGACAAATGAGAGAACAGGGAAATGTTTATCACCTGGATGACAGAGTTAAACTCCTTACTATACATAAAGCTGTTTAAACTAAAGAAAGGAAAAAACAAAACATCAGAATAGAAAAGCAAGAAATACATATAAATGAATAGTTTACTCCCCATCCCATAAAAAGCAACCTCCAATACGCTTAAAGCCTTAGATAAATTCAAAGTCAAATAATACATACTTTTGCCTTTCAAATCAGCAGTATCAGTAATACCTAACATTGGTGAGAATGCAAGCAAAATGGTACCTTATATAGGTGGTGGTGGTGATATAAATTGGTATTATCTGCTCTGACAACCTATGACCCCACCATCTCTGCTAAGCTGCTTCTGCTAAGTTAGTAATGACTCCCACATCACTAATTCTGGACCACTTTTCAGCATGTGTCCTTCTTGCCACACCTTCCTTGCTTTGGCTTATATGACCCCATAGTTCCATTCATTTATTTGTTAAAAATGTATGTTCCTGGAATTGTGCTAAACCTTAGAGGTAAAATAGTGAGTAAAAACAAACCTGGTCCCTAACCACAGGGAGCTTGCAAATCCACAGGTTTTCCCTCTCTCTGGCTTCTCTTTCCCAGCCTCCCTCATTTGTCTCCACCCAGCCTTTAAGTCCTGGAGTTCCCCCCCAGGCCCAGCCCCTTCTCATTTAGTCTCTCCATGGGAGGGGATCACTACCTTAGCCTGCCCCACCAATTTGCATCTAATACACCACTGAGCTGTACTCCAGAGTGGAATGTATTCACTCGGCTATTCCACAGGTGCTGCCAATTCAAGAGTCAAAGTGAATTCGTGGTGTCACTGCCTCCCCCAACAAGATTCCCCATCATTCCCTTGCTCAGCAAACAAATCCCTCTTTATTCCACCATGCCTGCCAGAACCCTCCAAGTCATTCTCTACACCTTTCTCTTCCCTACACTCACGACCAGCCAACAGTCAGGTGGTTTCTATTCCATCTTTTAAATATATCTTGAATTCATCCACTTCTCTTCACCTCCACCACCACCTCCCTGGTCTAAGCTACCATCATTCTCTACAATGGAAATGGCAATGGCTTTGTGCTGTTCTTCAAACTTGTTCTTGGCCCCTTTCCATCCATTCATCACACTGCAGCCACCATGGTCTTTTTGAATGCAAATGTGGTCATATCACTTCTCTGATTAAAGTCTTCCCAGTGCTTCCTATTGATCTTAGGATCAAGTCCACAGTAACCAGTACCTACACTAGTTGGCCCCTCTCTGCCTTAGTGGTTTCCTGTGAAACTCCTCTGCCTGGCAGTGATTAGAGGGATGTGGTAGATCTGTGTGCACTGACATGGAACGATATCCATGCTGTATTATTATGTTGTAAAAGCGAATTACAAGGTGATCCCATTTTAAGTATACAGATATCTTTTAAAATTTATGTATATATAAATATATATATATGGAATGAGGGCTATATATACACACATATATATATAATGGAATACTGGAGGCTCATTCAATATATATATTATACATTTGGAATATATATCGAGACCATCTTGGGTAACACGGTGAAACTCCATCTCTACTAAAAATACAAAAAATTAGCTGGGCATGGTGGCGAGCGCCTGTAGTCCAAATATTATATATTATATATTTGGAATATATAATATATATATGGAATAGTGTTTTATTTGTAGACTGTGATCATGTAGAGGAGAAGTCAACTTTCTCTATTTTATACTTTGCCTTTAGATTATACAATACACATGTATGAGTTTATAATAAAAACACAAAAACATTTGATTCCATTTAAAGATTTCTTTGGGAATGACACATTTTTATAGTGCTTCTAAGTTGTGATTTTATAGTTAATTCTGCTTTATTTCTTGGTTGACCTAAGTAAGGATGCACCAGTAGGTAAAGAAGCATGATTGATAGGCACATCCAGGGCTTCAGTGCACATAAGTAAGAAGGATGCTACCAGCGTGCTGCTTAGCACATCCCAACTCTCATTTCAAAATCAAAGGTACACAGAATGATTATCAAATGAAATCAGCAATAATATTATTCATAGTAATAAGTGTATGTTGAAAATCAATAAATCTGCATGTTGTAATTTTTATATGAAATAAATTTCATTTGTGTTCATTATTTAACAGCATATACTTTCTAGCTGGTTAACATTACTTATGGAGTGACAGTCTGGAAGCATCAAGTCCCTTTCTATAAGTTCAATCATTTTTTTGAAATTATATAAACCATATTTTCTTTGTAGAAGGACAAGTTTTGAGACTTCCAAGAGGACTGATTCATTACTCACATGCTTATAAAATGTATTTTATGAATACCATAAAAATTGTAATGTTATTTGCTCTACTTCTCTGCAACATTTTGTGGGGATTCATAAAGATTCAGAAATATGCATGGCAATGTGTGGTGCATGAGAACACCAGCCCTCATGTGTACAGAAGCAGGAGAGAGGAAAAGGCTCAGAACTGCTGCTGGTCCCACAAACGGAGGTCAGAGCCACACATTTGGCATCGCACACAGCCTTATTCCCAGCTCCACTGTTGGGTTCTCCAGCTCCCTGTCCTCCATCAGAATATAGTTGTAATGCCAACATTGCTAGACCAAAGCTCTTACTTCAAAGCTCCTCAAATCAAAGACATATGAGATGACTACGGACATAGGGGAGTTGTGCCCTCGACCCAACCTTTATCAGGAATCTGCTGATAGAGCAGCTCCCTATAGATACACTGAAAATGCTCCATGGCTGTTTCCTGTTCCAATCTGCTATCACTATCACTTGTCACCTGTCTGAATATCTACAGTGATGACAATGAGTGTCTTGATTGGAAATTACCACAAATACTAAGTAATGCGACTCCAGAGTTTAGGAAGGGCACAGTGTCATTTTTAAAAGTCTCTGCCTGCCAGTATTAAAAAGAAGTTCATGAAATAAACTTAACACATTAAGCACTGTGTTTTCTCACAGCTGTATCACTTCTCAGCTAGAATTCCATTCCATCTGAAAATGTCACAGGCAATTGCTTTGCTACCAACACAATCTATTTTCCATCTCCTCCAGCTGCTTATGGCTCCTGAGAGAGAATGGCATGGGAGAAGATATGTTGTGGTTTTGATTTCCATGTTTGTTGTTTAAAAAAAAAAATGAGGCCATTTCAAATGGTAATGGTCGGGGGTGGGGGGATCTGTTCGTTTGTTGGGGATTTACTTATTTATTGGTTGCTATTTTATTCTTTCTCTTAGCTCTTCTTTGACACACAAGGTTTGCATGTACTGGAGTCAGCGCTCTGAGGTTGTGCCCACTCTGTGAGGTGCGTGGACCCCAATCAGCAGTACTCTGAACACAAACGCAAATGAGTGTCCTCCAGATTTAGGATTTGATCTGCACCAGAACCATTCTAGATTCTGTTTTTCTCTTCCTTGTTCTTCACTCCCTTGCCTGGCTCCACTCTTTGATGATAATCTCTGAATGTTCTCAAGTATTTTGGTCATTGACGTGGGCTGGGAGTTAGCAGGTGGCTCCTGGGAGTCATGGTAGCATAGACGTAGTCGAGGGGACACCATGCCATGTGTCTCAGCCCCCCACTCTGCAATGGATCTACCCCTAAGGTTTTATGCATCCCAACCAGCTTGACCCCACGCATCCCCCAAGTGGTCTTTGTTGGCAAGATATCCAGTCTCCTCATGGGTGGATGGATAAAAATCCCAATTCTGAACCTCTTCCACATTTCCTTACCTCTAAAATACATTAGGCTCACCCAGGACTGAAATGTAAAACCTACACCCTCAGCCCCCAGAGGTGTTCATAACAGGGCCCAAAACACACACCGTTCCCTGTACCCCAGGCTACTTCCAGTTTGTGTTGGCTGTATGGACTCGTATAAGCCCAGAGTTGCCATAAGTGAGCCTAGAATACCTAGAACCAGCCCAGAGTATGGGCGTGTGGTTAAGGATATTGGTCATCACTGTGTACTTCCCCTCTCGTCTCTGGGGCCGTGGCAATACAGAACGGCTTGTCTCCTTGCACTTCGGAGGATAGAATAAAACACAACCTTCACATACCTCCCACCTGTGCTGTCCACCTGGCTCATTCAGATCCTGATCAGTGTAGATGGCTCAGCAACAGCCCCTTGGCCTTTCTATCTCAAGGGCACGGGGAAGGAGCTGTTATATGGTTTTAAAAATGTGTGGCCACTGCATTTCCCAGTCCTCAGTTTCTCCATCTGAGAAATAAAACAGGGAAATTAGAATAAATGGTCTTTTACTTCATTCCATCACCAACGTTATAGACCAGATCTGGGTGGTGACGATGTATGTGATGTGGTTCCATTTCTGGAAACCTCCTGGGTATTGTGCAAACTGATCAAACCAGCTCTTTGCATCTTGAATCCCAGCTCTATTACAACACCGTAACAAGTGAACAATCTCTATTATAGAATTTTCTGGTACATAGCTCTAATGCTAAGTTAACAGATGTTCATACTTTCCAACTTGAAGCACTGCAAAATCTTGATATTGATACTGTCAGAGGAAAAAATAAATTTGGTTTCGTTTTTGAAAGACCTGAATATAGTCTTCGGAAAATCAGTTCTGTCATCTCTCTCTCTCTGTCTTATCAGAACATTATATTCTACCATTCCGGAAAACAGTTTACCACAAATAAGTTAACCTGTACTTCTGTCGGTGATACAAAGAGAACATTCTGGCACTCTGGACTTACATTTTTAAGACAACATTTTGTTAATATTAATTTCCTTAGCAAATGTCAAAAATTATTAAACATTCATTAGAAACTTATGTTGATCCTTTGCTAGAAACTGATCTTAGTAAGTTCATAATCTTCACATTGGAAATACTAAAATATGACCTATCTTTTCCAAATGTGAACAAAGTACAAAAAAAGGAGGAAAACTGCCAGAGGTTACAATGGCCCTGAAGACTCAAGTCAGAGGGTGCACTAGTAAGAAAACTGTAGAAAGGCCTTCATGTTGCCCCATATGTGTGCATTGATCAGAGGCTGAGACGTGCAGCCACGACGTTGACAGCCTCATGACTGACCAGCTTCACAATCCTATCGAGCCGAGCTGGCTTTAGTTTAAGTATGGTCCCAAATGGGTCAGGCTTCTGTATGCCTGTATCAGTCAGTCATTGGCTACAACAGACTACCTGACTGAGAGAGTGGGTCTAACCTCCCAATGCCTGTGAGCAAGCAGCTCCTGTTAATAGAGGGGAACTCTCCAAAAAGCTACAGCTGTGTGCTTGCAGTAGACAACATTCACAGCAGCTGTGGATTGCTGCCCAGCGAAGGTGATGTGGCACCTGCCTGGCGAAGGTGATGTGGGCAGGGTGCCAACAGCATCTACTCCATAGCTGTAGCCTAAAACAATCTCTGGTGCTAAGAGAACAGAGAGATGGTTATCCCCAAAGCCAAATCAAACATTTTGCTCAGGACAATGGGAGACCCTGAACCCTTCCCAATTCGGAATTTTCAGAGGGCATTTTTTTTTGTATGTATGTAGACAAGGAAAGTAACAATAAATTGCCATGCTCCAAAGCTACCAAATTTACCCATTGGTTTATTGATTCAGAAAAAAAATTATTGAATGCCTAGTATTTGCCAGGCTAGACTCTGGAGCTACATGGATAAAGAAGTGTTGTGCCTGGCCTTAAGTTGCTCACTATGTAGTGATGAGGACAGGCATTTGGACAGATGATAATAGCTGAGTTAGGAGCTGTATAATGGTAGAGACATGGGAACACCTACAAAGAATTGTTGCCTTATTTGGGGTTACTCTGTTCCAGGTGCTAGAGATGTATACATACAGGCTATCTCATTTAATTGCCACAATGCCCCTTTTGGATGACCGCTGCTATCCTCTAGAGCATATGAGACAACTGAGGTAGCAAGTCCAAGGTCACACAGCTGGTAAATGATAGGTTCAATTTTCCAACTCATGACTGACTCCCATGTCCACGCTTCTGACTACACATCTGCTCTGATATATTAAACTGGGAGGGCAGAGAGAAGAAATAGGAAAAGAACCTCCTAATTATTTAACCTATAAACCCCAAATTTGGGGATTTAATTGGGAAGAGAAAATGGGATGATTTATGGGATTGATTACCAAAAACATCATGTTTTTCTGCATTCTATGCAATTGGCTTATTTTATGAGCAATCTCATGAACTGTTACACTATGATCTTAAAAAAGAAGAAAAATAAGGTCATGTGCCAATCTGATACATCTTATCTGCTGAAGCAAGGTAAAACTCTTATGTACATTTTTTTCTAAAATAAGGGATATATATTATCACTGTGACTATCAAAGTGTCTGTAAGTGCAGAATTGTTCATTATTTATATAGCAACATAAATGCATGCAGCAATTTACTATACATAGCACCTGCTGAACAAACAACTGCCTGACTCCCTGCCCCGAAGAGCTGAGAAGAGTTTAACATAGAACAGTACAATGAAGGAAAAACATAATCGAGACAAAGGGAAGGCAGTCTGTGGTCTTTATGGCCAGAAACTTTCCTAGAACAGATATCAGTTTGTGTTTAATGTATTCAATCATGAGACTCTATACATTGTATTTGTGAAATATGGATTCACCTAATCAGATCTATTATTTATATGCGCTTGTGAAACCAATGAAATTATGTTTTGAGATCGTCTCTTTGGGAATCAAAGTTGAAAAAATGTCAGTGGTTTAGGAGACAATTGAAGAGTGGATAGCAAAGACAAAATAGGATGTCCATATTAATATAGAACTGGTCATGGTTTAGAAAGAATTTGCCTGAAAGGTTATTGGAGTGCTGTTTGTCTTATAGAAGTATATTTCTGAGTTGGGCAATGGGTCAAAGTAAGATTGACATGCAAAGTCGATAAAGATATACAGAGTAAGGACCCTATGCAAATAACGCACTTCTATCTCTGACTACAGATTTAATCCCCCTGGTATATATAAGTCACAAGTGTGGCTTGTGGCTTATGAGGGGAAATGGGTAAAAGTGTGGTTTGAAGGACAGAAGTCATCACTATTTTGGAAAAGTTATTCAGATTAGCTTTTATGATGATGGTGATGATGAATCAGATTAGCTAGTGTTGGTAAGTTGTTTTAAACTAACACCTCCTATGTTACAGATATTCTTTAAAATGGTATGAATGTATTATCAAAATATTCATTGACCAAGTAATAGAGTAGGTGATCATACAACTTATTTTCTAGGCCAGGACACTTTTGATGGTAAAAGAAGGCACTATTAATAATCACCCTAACACAATATGAGTAAACCATGACTGTTTTAGGTAAACCTGGACATGTGGTTACCCTAAATATTTGTAAGCTGTGTACCAAATGAGGAAATAGGCCAGGCTACCAAGAAAAATCTATGAAACCTGAATCCTCTTTATCCATCTCCAGCCTTCAGAAAAGTCAGTTACCCTCCAGGAAGAAGGATAAATACAAAACTGCACTCCACAGAGCCTATTGGATAGCAGCCAGAATTAGGTTGCAGACAAGACTGAAGAACGAGTTTGTCTTTATCACCTACTGCATTTCTTAACCAGTTGAACTGACTTCAAAGGAGCTTTGAAGAAAAAAGAGGAAACTTTAAGATGTGTGTGAAAACTATAATGTAAAGGGCATATATGGCGATATTTCTGGCTTACTGCTTAGGAAAATATGACCTGGTGACTGAGTCAGCATTTATCCACCCAGCAACTCTCTTCACTCTACAGAAGAAGACAATGGACTTATTAAAATGTAGACCAAGGTTTCTCAGCCTTGCCACTGTCGACATTTTGGCCCGGATCGTTCTTTATTGTTGGGGAGCTGTCCTGTGCATTGTAGGAGGCTTAGCAGGTCATTGGCTTCTACCCATTAGATGCCAGTAGCACCCTCCCCCCAGTTTTGACAACCAAAAATGTTTCCAGACATTTCCAAGTATTCACTGAAGGGCAAAATTATCCTTCGTTGAGAACCACTGGTAGAGACCATGATCCTTTTTTGCCATTCCAACCACTACCAACTTAGTCCAGGCCCTGAAGGTCTACAAGTCCCTTGCATCTTTCAGTTAGAAGGGATCTCAGAGGAAATAAATCTTCTCTTCCACATGTTTATTAAAGCATCTGTAACATCCCTGGCAGGCAATCACCTCGATTCTGCTTGACTCGCCAGCATCAGGGATTTCATTTCCTCAGGAGATAAGCTATCCCGTAGTCAGACATTTTGAATATGAGACAGCTCATGAATATCGAACTGAAATCAGCTTCTCTGATTCCCCCTCTCATCCTAACTTTCCAAAGGAAGTGCTATAGAAGGTCTCTCCTCCCTATTCTACCACACAGCCCTTCTAATATTTGGAATCTCCTTTCTTCCCAGAGAAGCTTCTCTATTGCCTTCCACAATATCTCCCTTAAACAATCCTCCACCTTATCCCACTGTCGCAGAATCTTCTCAATAATGAAAACAATGATGGCAGCGAAGAAGATGATGATGGAGGTGATGATGATGGTGTGGTGATGATAATGATGATGATGGTGATGTTGGAGAAGATGATGGTGATGATGATGGTGATGAAGATGATGATGGTGGTGATGGTGATGATGATGGTGGTGATGATGGTGATGTTGATGATGGCAGTGATGATGATGGTGATAATGGTGATGGTGGTAGCCATGATCAGGATGGTAGTGATGGTGGTGATGATAATGATGATGGTGGTGATGGTGGTGATGATAGTGGTGGTGGTGGTGGTGGTTGTGGTATTGGTGGTGGTGATGTTAGTCACCATTTATTGAGTTTCTTCTATGTGCTATATGCTCTTTATCCATCACAATGCAATCCAATGTACCAAGCATACAAACTACATCAAACAAAACTGGTGAATTAATCTATCTAATAAAGAACTGCCATCAAGTCACCACCTGCTTCATGAATCTACCCTAGCTCTCAACCATACAGTCTTTTTTCAAGTTTTTCAAGCCCTTCTTGAGTGTCTCCATTTTTGGAAACCAATAGATGGCTTCCACTATTAAACCACTATTAAGTGAAAAATAGATTCTCCATTTTTCCCCATTGAGGGGTTCCAATGCTCTATGCCAAGTCTCTTCACTGTCCCCCATCCTCATGTACATCCCACCACAGAAAAATAAACCCAGACACCCTGATCCTTCTGTCCCTGGAATGCCCTCCAACTGCCTCTACAGCTACTCAAATCTTCCTCTTCTAAGCCAGGTCGAGGGCCTCCCTAATTTGCCTCCGTTTACTCACATTTTCAAGTTCCTCTTTATGCCAAGCACTGTGCTGTACACTGAGATGTAGGACTTGTAGCTCCCTTCTCAGATAACTTGTGGCAAAGATTTACTCATTGATGAGAGTACCCAGCCTCCCTCCTCCCACTTCCAGTCCACTCAGAACAACTTTGTCTGCCAGTTTGGATACTTTTCCTTCCCCACCTTCCAAAGAGAGTCTTTGCCAGGCTGGCTTCAGGGACTTCGTAATGCAGAATTAAGAGAATGTATACAGGAAAGGTAAGAGACAACAGAAGACACAAGATTAAAAAAAAAAAAAAAAAAAAGAGTTAAGAGAGGCAAAAGGGACAAAATAAAAGATGTGGGTTGGGTATCAATAAAGTTAGGGGTGTTATGTTTGAAAAGCTTTAGAGCATTCACAGCTATCAGGGGTACTTGGGGAAGAAAGAAATAAACTTCTGAAGAGTGTTGTTGTAGGTTAGACATTAGATCCCTTTTCATGTTCTTGAGCCTCAAGAAACATTTCTAATTACTTATGGTTACTAGCCTGTGCTCTTTTGAATGCAACTACATAAGAAGCCTGGGCTATATGATCTTCAGTTTATGTTTATGTTATAATTATATTTAACATCTAAACTGAGTTACTGTTGAGAGTAAAAGGAAGAACTATTAATGATTGTTCTGGGATAACAGGCATAAACTGGGACTGTGCTGGGCAAACCAGGATGTCCAGTCACCCGACTTGTAATTATAATAAAATGTGGCAAGTAAAGGAACGGATGTGCCCAGGATATCTCTGAGGCTCAGAGAATGAGCGTGTCACTCAGTGGGTGGCAAGAGAGAGGAGAAAAATTCTGGAGAAGAAAAATCTTTCCACTTCTATGGACCTACAGTATGCTTTCTCTTTTCTAAATTAAACAACCTATGTCACCTGTTAAAAACTACACTATAACCTATCTCATGTTACCTGTTATTTTTTTCTGGAGTGTCAACAAAAAGTAAAGGAAAACATCAATCTTTTACAGCATCAAAAGGAAAGAACATCATTCTTTTATATCTCTCACAATGTTGGGTAGTGTGGGAGATTTTCAAAAAAAGCACAATAAATACATGTTGCTTGAGCAATTTTGTTCCCCTAAACCAACCAAAATACGCATCCATTTTCCAATTATTTTGTAATGGCCTTTGAGCAAATGCTCAGTAGTGGGGCAATAGTATAATGTCAATACTTTCAGGCAAGCAAGAAAGCATTTCTATTTTTGATTAATGGAGGGGAGAGTGAACTAGAGTCTCATTTACCAGGCTTTGCCAACATCCCAAATCGTCACTTCACCGTCCAACGCATTTATACACCTACGCTGCCAAGCGGAGGTAAACACTATTTATCTTCAGCTGTGAAAAAGAAAAATGCTCATCAGGCTCACCATCACTTTCTCCCTCCACTCCCAATGTGCTGCTCCAAACTTAGCTTGAGGAAAGAATTTCCAACACAGTTCTGTGACCAGTGCGCAGGGCCCAAAACAAAACCCACAATACCCCTTGTTCGGTTACATTCACTGTGATGTGGAAGTGTAGAAAACAGGAAATCCACCCTTAGCAGCTCATCTGAGGCAGCAAATTTCTGGCTGGGGTGCGGAGAACTTTGCTGCAAAATCACATCTTTGGACCCTCCGGAGTACAGATGGGGTGTTGAAAGTTGGGAAAGACCAGTGAAGTGTGCTATAGTAAATGCCTAGACTTCAGACAGGAGTGCTGCAGGCAGGGAAGGGAACTAACTTATGGTGATCCAAAATGAGTCTTTTGATTTAGGTATCAGGTCAATCCTGGCTTCTTCCCAATGAGGACAAGAATATTCTCTGGTTCTGCCGAATCTGAGATAGAACCTCTGCTGATTGATCGGCTTTGTTATAACATTATTTATGACCTATTGCTTAAGACGTATTTCTGGGACACAACCAGTTTTCCTGATAGCTGATATTTGTTTATTTACCTCTGCATATATTTATTTAATATGATATAACTTTGGCATTATATTAAAGGAAGAAGGGAAGAAAGGAATGATGTTTGTGTGTGGTCAGGCTGAAAGGGCATTGGCAAAAATTCATTGCATTTCGTAGAATAGCAGAAACTTGAGTAAACTACTGGTCAAATCATATCACCCTCACCTTCTCTCCATTTTATTCCTTGAGTTTCCTAAGGCACTCAATAAGACAGATCCTACTTTCCAACACCAATATTATTGAGGAGTTCCACTTTAAAGGAAAATGAAATATAGACATTAATAAAACTACTACTTTTCCTTCAAAACCCCATTGTTACCACCACTGAAGAGGATTACAAATGGCACCTCAAGGTTAGGCTCAGTTCAAGGTAGAGTATAACTAGTAACTATCAGTCACAGGCTTTTGGCACATTTTATCCTGTTTTGTGGTTTAACGTCAAACAATTAGGACAAATGGGATGCAAGGAGTTAAAGCTCAATAAAGATCCGGGAGTCCAAACAGTGATCTGTCCTTTTACTTTGCTGCTAATTAATATTTAATTGTTGTTTAGAGTCATGTAAGTGGAAACAGCCGTTTCCTTCCTGTGATCATCCTAGTAATGGTAGTTACTTCTCCACGAGCAGAAACAAGAATTTCCTTTTAGCTGCTTGCCTGTGAATAAAGCCTCACTTACACACACCAGCTAGTATGCTTCTAAAAGACTATGTAAGATTTCACTTTAGCTAAGTTACATATCTAAAGAAATAAACATTAGAGTCTGAATAGCTTTTGCTAAGACATTTGTTCCCATAGCTAAAGTTTTCTGCAATTTATAGTTCCTCGTGGTTTCATAATTTAGAGATCAGTTTATGGGAAATATATCCAAATCAATTTATTTATGCACTTATAATTACTGAAATGCCTCATCTTTCCAACAATACAGGGAAATAGCTGCTTTCCTAGTATTTCCCATTTTTTCCAATACTAGGAAATGCGTAGTTTCCTACAAAGATTAAAATTCCCTAAACACTAGAGTTGAATACAAGCTTTACTTTTTAGAATTGCATCATGTTTGTGAGGATCCCCGAAAAATATATTATACATTTTTCTCCTTTCTTAAACAGAATATAATGTGTATGTACTACTCTCCTCGGTTATCGGAGAGGCTGCCAACACTTACTACAGCTGGTTCCGGGGAGGACTAAAAGGAAGTAAGAGACCCGCTGCATTCAGAACTTGAGGCCTTTCATGGAAATCACACAGTCCACCTTTGGGATTTATCATACCCCTTCTCATTGGAGTTTATAAAGTCTCTGGAGAGAAAGACATTTACTTCAAGTCTCCAATACTGAAACATCCATCCACTGCCACACGAGCTCACAAAAAGAATGTGCAGAGGAGTCACCAAGGAAAACCACTCTGCTTATTATAATTAGGCAGAAAAGCAAACCCAACCCCCCAGAGGAATCAGGTAGATACAATAAGATAAATAAGGAAAATGCATGTGTGTAGAGAAAGAGGGAGAGTTGAACCTGTGAGGTACTGGAGAGCACATTGTCTGTCTAAAGGGGGAAGCTGCTGCTCACCTCCAGCTCACTGGGGCCAAACAAGGTTGCAGGTCCCCTTGCTGCCAGTTTCTCTGACTCTGAGAGCAGCTAGGAGTATAGATCTTTATGTGACAAGTCCTTGCTATTTAAATACTATGCGGAATAAACAAAAGCTGTCTCAGCTCAAAGGTGAACTGGGGGCCGTCTTTTGTCAACATCTAGTGAAAGGCACTGGACTCAGGCTCTTATGTAAACATCACTGAATTCTTGTGAGTGAAACTGATCAATTGAGTGACACCACGTGCAAGTCCCAAAACTACCATTTGGTGCACCTGGACCAAAATTTATATTAGAAATATCTATATCAATCCCAATCAGTCCTGTGGGCCCAGTCTCCTAATATCTCAGGAATCCATCTACTTCTTTCCACTTCCACAGCTACCACCATCCTTAGATGACAGTAAGACATTTATTCCAAATCTCAAATGCTCAAAGACCCATCCACTACCCCACAAGTTCACAAAAGGAATATGCACCTACCACCTCTACAGCTTCCTGCATGGACGCCCTGTGACCCACTCAGTCCATGATCCCCAGAGCTATTCATTGCTGCAGACCTGTCTCTACCCTCACGTGACACTGGCCTCCTTTGAAACTCTTCCATGGCTTCCCAGCACTCCTAGAATAAATTTGAAACCCCTAAGGTGAGGTGCAAGGCCCTGCTTCTGTGCTACCTGGTCTTGTCCCTGTCTCCCCTTTGCTATCCTCTTCACTGGCTGGGCTCTTTCAGACTCTCACATGTGCAAGCTTCCTCCCACCACAATGCCCTGCTACAGGTTTTATCTTTTCCTGGAATGTCCTCCTCTTGGCTCTTTGCCCATTTGTTCCTTTTTTCCTTCAGGTTTCAATGTAAATACTATCTCTCCTTGGAGAAAACATCTATGATCCCCATAGTTCACTTCTGTATCTACCTGGTTCCTCTAGGGGGGATTGAGTTTGCTCATCGGCCTAATTATGATAAACAGAGGGGTCTTCCTTGGTGATGCCTCTGCATATTCCTTTTGTGAGCTTGTGTGGCAGTGGATGGGTGTTTGAGTATTTGAGATTTGGAGTAAATTGTGTCCCTCAAAAGGATATGTCGAAGTCCTAACCCCGGGACCTGTGAATGTGATTTTATTTGGAAATAGGGTCTTTACAGATGATTAAGTTAAGATGAGGTCATTAAGGTGGGACCTATTCCAACGTGACATAAAAAGTGGAAATTTGGGCACACAGGCACACACATAGGAGGAACGCCATGTGAACATGAAGGCAAAGGTGAAGGTGATACCGCTGCAGGCCAAGGAACATCAAAGACTGCCAAGAGTCACCAGAAGCCAGAAAGAGATCTGGGACAGATTGCTCCTCACAACCCTCAGAAGGAAAGGACCCTGCTGACACCCTGATTTTAGACTTCCAGCCTCCAGAACAGTGAGAGAATAAATCTCTGTTGTTTACGCCATTCAGTTAGTGGTACTTTGTCATGGCAAGTCTTATGAAACTGATACAACCACCCAATCTAAAGTAGGTTCCTCCTGTTAGTACTTATTTCCCATACTTTGAGAAGGCATGAGCACCTGTCACAGTTTGTATTACTCATTGGTTTCTTTATCTGTGCCAAATACTTCTCTTCTACCAGACCATAAGAGGCACAAGGTCAAAAACCATGCTCATTTTGTTCACCTCTGCATGCCTGGACAGTGCCAGTCCTGCAGGGCTTCAGTAACAGCTGTTTTCATTCCATGAATTGTGCTTTAATACTTCCCACACCTTTTGGTTTTTGAGATGTGTGGGCAAAGCTAAATAGTCCCAGATTGCTGGCCTGATACTTGCTAGTCCTTCTGCACTCCCAGAATCATGGAACTGTAGGACTAGAGGGACCCCGGAAATCAGTTAGCTACCCACCACCACCACCAGCCCCCACTGGTTTTTCAGATGAGAAAATTGTGCCTTCTCCATATGCCACCAGCTGTCACTTCTTACAGCTGTCAGTCACTCCTGCTGCTGAACAGCAGCCCTGTGTTGGCTCCAGCTGCTAAGTCTGAGGGTCCAGAGGTGGCTTCCCCTCACCTGCAGAAGAAAGCACATGACTCTGTGACAACTATTTGCTGCTCAATGGCATTTCTGCTTTATTAGAATAATAGAATTTTATGCCTCAAAGAGTCCTGTGACATCATCTGAGAAACCTCATCCCCTCGTTTCATGGAGTAGGAAAACTCTCAAGTCATATACACTTTAAAAGTAGTAAGACTGTGGCCGGGCACAGTTGCTCATGTCTGTAACCCCAGCACTTTGGGAAGATGAGGCAGGAGGATCGCTTGAGGCCAGTAGTTCGAGACCAGTCTGGACAACATGGTGAAACCCCGTCTCTACAAAAAAATACAAAAATTAGCAGGGTGTGGTGGTGCATGCCTGTGGTCCCAGCTACTCAGGAAGCTGAGGCAGGAGGATCACTTGAGCCCCAGAGGCAGAGGTTGCAATGAGTCAAGATCATACCACTATACTCAATCCTGGGTGACAGAGTAAGACCCTGTCTCAAAAAAATAAAGTTTTTTTAAAAAGTAACAAGATTGGGCTGGGCTTGGTGGCTCATGCTTATAATCCCAGAACTTTGAGAAACCACAATGAGAGAATCACTTGAGCCCAGAAATTCAAGACCAGCCTGAACAACATAACAAGACACCATCTCTAAAATTAAATTAAATTAAAATTTAAAAAAATTAAGTAGCCAAGCATGCTGGCACCCACCCATAATCTCAGCTACTCTGGAGGCTGAGGCAGGAGAGTCACTTGCGAGCTGTGATTGTGCCACTGCACTCCAGCCTGAGTGACACAGTGAGACCCTGTCAAGAAGGGAGGGAGGGAGGGAGGGAGGGAAAGAAAAGAAAGAAGGAAAAGAAAGAAAGAAAGAAAGAAAGAAAGAAAGAAAGAAAGAAAGAAAGAAAGAAAGAAAGAAAGAAAGAAAGAAAGAAAGAGAAAGGAAGGAAGGAAGGGGAGAGAGAAAGAAAGAAGAGAGAGAAAGAAAGAAAGAGAAAGAAAGAAAGAAGAGAGAGAGAAAGAAAAAGAAAGAAAGAAAGAAAAGAAAGAAAGAAAGAAAGAAAGAAAGGAAGGAAGGAAGGAAGGAAGGAAGGAAGGAAGGAAGGAAGGAAGGAAGGAAGGAAGGAAGGAAGGAGGGAGGGAGAGAGGAAAGAGGGAAGGAGAAAAGAAAGGAAAAAAGAGAAAGAAAGAAAGAAAGAAAGAAAGAAAGAAAGAAAGAAAGAAAGAAAGAAAGAAGAAAAGAGAAGAAGAAAATTGCTGTAAATTACCCACTTCACTACTCTCAAGTTCCCCAGATATTCCTTAGCATTTTCCGAAGGTCCACCTCCAATGGGCCAGGAATGTGTCCCTCAGACTCCTCTGTTCAAAAGTCACCTGGGGCTGGCTATGCCTGGGGTGGCCCCAGTACAGCCCTGTCCTTATGCCTCTTCTGTTTCCTTCTGTTGACCTCTCATCTACTTACCCCAAATGTGGAACCTCATTCTTCTCAATACAGCTGATGCTGGGCTGTAAACTGATAGTGAGACTTTCCCGAAGGTTCATGAAGAATAGAAAGGAAACACAATGCAGCAAACAACATACAATTGCTGGCCCCGTCCACAGCTGTTCAAAGCCCTACCTGGCCACAGCCTGCCTTCCCATGGTCAGAGAAGCTTACTGGGCTCTATCAGCAGTGGAGGTACTTCAGGCTTCCCCCAGCTTCAAAGTCTCAGCCCAGTGGACCTCTGGCCATAGAGAAGGCAGAAAGCCCTTCCTTTAGCTCAGCCTAAGGCCCACCTCACTTTCTGCTCCAAGACAAACGCCTCCTAAAAATTTCACTTCTTTTAAGGAAGCCCCACCCTGGCCCTCCGTGGTGTCATCTGTGTGTGTGTGTGTGTGTGCTCCAGCTGCTATAATAAAGTGCCACAAACTGGGTGACTTTAAAAACAGAAATGTATTATCTCACAATGCTGGAGGCTAGAAGTTCAAGGTCAAGGTGTTGGCAGGGTTGGTTCCTTCTGAGGGTTGGAAGGAAGAATCTATTCCCAGCCCCTGTGCTAGATTCTGGAGGCTCGTCAGAAGTCTTTGGCATTTCTTGGTGTAAAATACATCACTCCAATCCAAACTCCATTGTTCACATGGCTGTCTTCAGTCCATCTTCCCACTGTGCATGTCTGTCTCTGTGTCCAAACTTCCCCTTCTTAGAAGCACCAGTCATATTGGATCAGGACCCATCTAATAACCTCATTTTAACCTGACGTCGTCTGTAAAGACTCAATTTTCTAATAAGGTCATGTTCTGAGGTACTGGGGGTTAGGACTTCAGCATATCTTTTTGAGGAGACACAATTTAATCCGTAATGCCCTCTAACGCCAGCCAGATAATCACACTGTAGCCTCATAGCAATCTAGTTCTCAAAGCCTGAGTTATTCATTTTGAAATAGTGCCTCATCAACCGCCCAGTCCTGATTTGACTGCTTCAATCTCATTCAAGTTTCTTATTCAGTACTCCCTCAAAAAACTTTGAAGTCGGGGTTCACCCAGGATTACATGTTTCACACACACACATACACATGAAATGCTTTGAACAGTGTGTGATGATGTGACATTGAATAATGACTGTGTGTATCAGGGGTGTGGGGTCCTGGTCACCTCTCCCTTTGTTCAAGGTTTTGAACAGCAGAGGACACACATGCACAATACACTGAATAGGAGACAAAGAAGAGCTTCATCAATCCAGACAAATACTCAGCACCTCGTAGTAAATTGCTAATAAAACCTGGATTAGGGAGAGGGGTGGCTTAAGCCTGAGGTCTAAGTGGGTCTCCCTCTTCCCACTCCAAATACATCTTGGGATTAGCATACCGTAACCACCTGTCTCTAGTGAAAGACAGAGAGAGATGCCTAAGGATCCAGAGAAGGTTTACTGTCTTCTCAGTTCCATGTACAATACATGCCATCTACCATGAGCTCTTTCAATACAACATCACACTTTCTCAACAACCCCCATTCGGTAATATCTTTATGCCCTCTTTAGAGGTAAGGAACCTAATGCCTAGAGATGGTATATAACTGGCCCATGTTTCAGAGCCAATACATTTAGGGAGGAAGCCAAAACTCAATCCCACACTGGGCTGTCTGACTCCAAGCTGTGACCCACAGTGTGACCATTTCCATTTTGTGTTAATGAATGATTCACGATGATCAGGAATTCATTGATTGTGATCAGTGTGGCTGAATTTCCTGTTATTTTCAGGGCTAGACAGAGTAACTTCCAAAAGTTTATTACCAGGAGCCTCTGGAAAGAAAGGAAATTTATCCAAAAAGTTTGTGTAAAGATTGTACTCGAGCCCAGCCTCACACCAGGGACAGGGCTGGAGCCAGAATGCCCTTGTGGTGGCTGCCTCAATGCAAGCCAAGCTTTCTTTCCAGCTTCACAAAATAATTGTTGGCATTTGTAGCCAGGCTAACCTCAGAATAAGGGTTATCTCAGTGTCTTGGCAACATAGGGTCTAAAAGATATAATGACATTTTTCAGAATTATAGTTGGGAAATATATATATATATATATATATATATATATATATATATATATATACACACACACATACACACACACACATATATAAAAGGATATAATTCAAAAGGATGAATCAGTTGAACCTATTTTTTAAAACTTCACAGAAAACCTTAAGAGCAGGAAAGATGACATCAAACATGCTCTGTCAGGAGAAGTGGTTGCTCTTTCCGTTTTGTAGCCACAGGGTCTTGATGGGTAGGTGAAGCTTTCAGTTCCTAATGACAAATAGCCACTTTGTAAATGCCACTTTTAAATGTTCTAGGTGTAAAATAAAATGATAAAATCAAACCATCTTCCATTGAAGCAAAGAAAGAAGACTTTCCAAATATAATAAATTTCCTGAAAACTGATAATTAGGTCATTCAGCAGGTAAAATAACTAGGAAAGGCTCTCATCTCTACAAATGAGAGGGCTGCCTGCAAGGTAGGGACTCAGCGACCTGCAGTGAGATGATGGGAATTGCTGAGCTGAGGGAGCCACAATCATCTAAAGATTGAGAATAAGCATCATCGTGTAGTACTCTTGCATTGGGTGGGAGTTTTGCAGGGTTTCAAGGTTTCTTAAGGAACACAGTGTTCATTTGGCATGGGCATCCTTCTGCTGGCCTGGGGAGTTGAGGGTAATCTCATGGTAAATATTATTGGGCTTATCCACCCAGATGTCTTTATCTCAGATGTTAGGATACTACTCTTTCCCTAACAAAGTCTTAACTTGGACATAAGAAATTGATCAAGTCTATACATTCATTCTGCTAGGTGTGGTTCCTTAAAATTAAAGCCTGGGCCTCATTTTTGGCACAATCTGAAAGAAAACTGCTGAATATAAGGGTCTCTTTAATTCTTAAACTATCCAGTATGGTAGCCACTAGCCACTATGCATCTAATGAAGTCTTGAAATGTGGCTATTCCAGACTGCCATATGCCAGAATTGTAAAATACATACTGGTCTTGAAAACTTGTACCAAAAATATAATAGCACTTACTAATAAGTCTTTATATGTGTTACATATTGAAATAATAGTTTTGATATATTGGGTTAAATCAAACACATTATTGGAATTAATCTCACCTGTATCTTTTTTACTTTTCACTTTATGCCTACTAGAAAATGTAAAATTACATATGTGGTTTTTATTCTGTTTCCATGGGGGCAGAACTGCTTTAAATGCTTCATGGGGTCTTCCAGACTTTCCAAGTGTGCCTAGAGAGCAGAGTCGGCTAGGCTGAGGTTGTTTTCCTTTCTCAAGGATTCTGAAGCTGTACAAAGTCAGTCAATTCCAATTTGCATCTGTCAAAACACATAGAACTTTATAGCACCAAGAATGAACCTTAATGTATGCAAATTTTTAAAAATCATTTAGGAGGTCAAAGAATCCCAAGACAGAATGCAGAATATGACAAAAGAGTCTAATTACCTTACAAGTGTATAAAACAACCTCACTGAAGGGGGTGAGGGGAAAAGGTGCTGACCAAAGTGACTTTGAACTGAGTGGAATCTGTAAGACTAAAGGTAAGAGGAACTTCACGGAAGCACTTTACTCAGCCAAAAAGTTGTTTCCAATAGTGGAACAGGTTAATGATTCTGAAATCACTATACATGTGCACTGGAACTGAACAATTAAGTGAATGGCCGGCAGATAGCGGGAGCCAGGTTTCCCACTATTGGAGTGAGAGGTTACATAGCAATGAGGCAAAGGGAGGGGACCAGAATGATCCGTGTGTGATGGGTTAGAGTTGGAGACAACAGTATGAACTCTTGTTTAACCTAATACAGATGTAGACAGTTATATAACAAGATACTGATGGAAATGTGCATATACCCATATATATTTAACATATTTCCTTGTTTAGTCAGCTGAGAGTGCCTAGAAGCAACAATATCTCAGCAGCAACAAGCACATTTACTGCCCAGATTCTGGTTTCTAATACCATTTTCCAATAAAATGAAAGAGAGCTTCTTAGAGAAATAGCCTATTTTAGGCTAGGGTAGAAAATATATATGATGAATATAGAGAATTCTGTCATGCCAGAAGGCAAAGAAGTGCTACAATAAAAGAAAAAGGTTCAAAATTATGGGGTATGTCAAAGGGATATGAGAGTCAACTGAAAGAGCTCCCAATAGTCAAAGCTGGAACAATTTGAGCAATAAAATGAATAAAGTAGTATTGGATTATAACTCAAATCATAAAGTAAATATCAGTGAGTCCATACTGATATAAATAAATGATTGAATGAATAAATAAATGAAGGATAAGAGACAAATATCCTATGCAGAAGAATTTCCCCAAAAAATTACGTAGTTATTCTCAAGAATATGGAGCTTAACTCCCCTACTCCATAAGTGAGGGCAGTGCACAGTGACTTCCTTCCAAAGAATACAAGATGGAAAGGAGCCATAAAGAGTGACTTTACAGTGGAAAATCCTAGCAAACGCTACCTGGGGCAGGTGATCAAGTTTAACATGAACAGTGATAAACCATTTCTTAGTCAACTCAGGCTGCAATAACAAAATACCAAAGAATGAGTAGCTTAAAAACCAGATATTTATTTCTCACAATCCTCCAGATGCGAAGTCCAATATTAAGGTAGCAGCAAGATAGGTTTGGTTTTGAGGTGCAGCTGCTGTCTCGTAGTAGGCTCACATGACCTCTTCTTTCTGTGTGCACAGGGAGAGACAGCAAGCTGTCTGGTGTCTCTTCTTATCCGGGACCTTATAAGGGTACTAATACAATCACAAAGGCTTCACCTTCTAGTTATCTTCCAAAGGAATTATCTCCAAATACCATCACAGTAGGGGTTGGGCTTCAATACATGAATTTTGGAAGGGACATAAACATTCAGTTCATAACAGTCATAATGATAGCATTCCCTTGATATGTGATGAGAATGGCACTTAACCTCCATAATCTTCTTTCCAAAAATGCATAATCATCATCTAGTTATGATAAAAATGTAAGACAAATGTCCATTGAAGGACTTAGTACAAAATACCTGAGTAGTACTCCTCAAAACTCCAAGGTCATCAAACACAAAGTCTGAGAAACAGCCACGGCCAAAACGATCCTCAAGAGACAAGTAAATATAATATGGTATCTTGGATGGGATTCTGGAACAGGAAAATAACACAAGGAAAAACACAGGAAATCTGAATAAGTATGAGATTTACTAATTATAAGAATATACCATATTAATATAATATGTTAACAATAGAGGAAACTAAGTGTGGGATGCATGGGAATTCTGTATCTTATTTTCATGATTTTTCTGTAAATCTAAAAATAAAACTGTTCAAAAATAAACAGTTTATTTTTTAAAAAAATACACAGAGAAATTTAGAAATTCTTCTACAATTGTCTTCCAGAACATAAATGAAATGGTTTAACAATAGTATAGACATAAATAAAGACAGAATTTATGAAAGTTAGAAAAATGACAAAAGAACATATCCAGAAGGAGACATGGTAAAACAAAAGGATGGGAAATATGAAACAGAGGGCAAGACATATAGAAGACACAAGACACAGTTAAAAGGAACCACAAAAGACCCATAATAGACAAAGCAATCTTGGGCAAGAAAAACAAAGCTGGAGGCACCACACTACCTGATTTCAAAATATACTACAAAACCATAGTAATCAAAACAGTATTGAACTGGCATAAAAATGTAAACATAAATCAGTGGAACAGAGTAGATAGTCCAGAAATAAATCCACTCATTTACTGTCAGTTGATCTTCGACAAAGGTGCCAAGAACTCACAATGGGATAAGGATAATCAGTTAAATAAATCGTAGTAAGGAAATTGCATATCCACATTCAGAAGAATGAAACTGGACCCCTATCTCACACTATCTACAAGAATCAACTCAAAATGGATTAAAGACTTAAACATAAGACCTGAAACAGTAAATCTACTAGAAGAAAACATAAGAAAAATTCTCCTTGACAGTGTTCTGGGCAATGATTTTTTTTTTTTTTTTTTGATATGACTCCAAAAGCCCAGGCAACAAAAGCAAAAATAGACAAGTAGGATTGCATCAAACTAAAAAGCTTCTGCACAGCATGGAAACATGAAGTATATGAACAACCTACAGAATGGGAAACAATATTTGCAAACCATACATCTGATAAGGGGTTAATATCCAAAATATGTAACAAACTCAAACAACTCAAGATCAAGAAAACAAACAACTCAATTTAAACATAGACAAAGGATCTGAATAGACATTTCTCAAAAGATGACATACAAAATGGCCAACAGGTATATGAAAAAATGCTTAACATCACTAATCATTAGAGAAATGCAAATCAAAACCACAATGAGATATTGCCTTACACCTTATCTGTTAGAATGGCTACTATCGAAAAGACAAAATGTAACAAGTGTTGGCAAACATTTGAAGAAATGGGAACCCTTGTACGCTGTTAGTGGACATGTAAATTTGTACAGTCATTATGGAAAGCGGTATGGAGGTTGCTCAAAAAATAAAAATAGAAGTATCATATGATCCAACAATTTCACTTCTGGGTATATATCCAAAGGAAATAAAATAAGCCTCTCAAAATACTCCCAAGTTCATTGCAGCATCAATCACAAGAGCCAAGATATGGAACCTATCTAAGTGTCTACCAAGAGATGAACTGATAAAGAAACTGTGGTGTGCCTGTATGTGTTTGTGTGTATATGTGCATATATAATGGAATATTATACCACCTTAAAAAGGAAGAAAATCCTGCCACCCATGACAACATGATTGAACCTGCAGGACACTGCGCTAAGTGAAATGAGTCAAATACTTCATGTTCTCCTTTACATGTGACCTCTAAGAGGTCAAACTCAAAGAAGCAGACAGTAGAATGGTGTTTGGCAGGGGCTTATGTGGAAGGGAATGGGGTGACCGTGTTGGTCAAAATGTACAAAATTTCACTTATGCAAGGTGAGTAAGTTTTGGAGGCCTATTGTGACAGCATGGTGACTATAGTTAATAATAATATACTGTCTTCTTGACATTTGCTAAGATAGTAGATCTTAAATGTTCTCACCACAAAAAAAGGTAACCATGTGAAGTGATGAATATGTTAATTAGCTTGATTGGGGTAAATAATTTTATAATGTGTACCTATATCAAAACACTGCATCATACACAATAAAGATATATAGTTTTCATCAATCATTCCTCAATAAAGCTGGGGAAAATAAAATAAAATTAGAACTGAAAAAATACAATGAGAATGTCTAGTTGTGTGTAATTGGAAAAGAAGAAATAATTGAAGAGATAATGGTATTAAACCAGTGATTCAAAATGTCTTAAGACCCCGAACAGACAAATTATTTTAAAAAATTCACTCCAGCCAGATGCAGTGGCTCCACCCGTAATCCCAGCTACCTGGTAAACTGAGGTAGGAGGATTGCTTGAGCTGAGGAGTTCAAGGATGCAGTGAGCTATGATCCACTGTGCTACAGCCTGGGTGACAGAGTAAGACCTCATTTCTAAAAAAAAAAAAGAAAAGAAAAGAAGAGAAAAAAACTTATTAAAAAATGTTCCACATCAAGTACATAATGATAAAATAGCTGAAAATCAAAAATGAAAAAACGTAAATGTAGCAAAAGAATAAAGATTAATTGTCTTCAAAAGAATAACAATTAGAAATGATAACTGACTTCTTGACAGAAAAAAAAAAACAGAAACCAACAGATAATGAGATATTTTTTAAGTGCTGAAAGAAACTGACGACTTGAGGAAAATATAATTCAAGGATAACAGTAAAACAAAGCCACGTTTATGCAAACAACCTGTTACTTGAAAGCCTCCACCAGATAAAAAGGGACCCACATGGAAGCTGTGAGATGCAAGAAGGAATGAACAAAAAAATAGGAAATATGTCAATAAATATGTAGATAAATATGAATAAATACTAAATGTATAAAACAATAATAACAATGCCCCATTAGGTCTTAAATGTACAAAGAAGTAAAATGCACAAAAATGATAGTATATAAACCTGAATAGACAGCAAATGAAGTTATAGTCTAAAAAATTATTACATTTTCCAACAACAGGATAATACATACTAGACTCTGATAAATTTAAAACATATGCTGTAATTTATAGGGTTCCTCAAACCTAGTAAAAGGGTACGTAACTGCCAGGATTATAGAGGGAGGAGATGGAATAATAAAAGATAATCAGTCCAAAAACAAGCAATGGAAAAGATAAAAAGAAACACAGAACAGACAAGACAAATAGAAAGTACATGACGAGGTGGTAGATTTAAACCCAAATATATTGGTAGTTAGATATAAATGCACTAAGTGCTACAATTCAAAGGCAAAGATTGTCTGACTGTTTTGGTTTGTTTGTTTTTAAGACAGAGTCTCACTTTGTCACCTAGGCTGGAGTGCAGTAGTGTAATCTTGGCTCACTGTAACCTCCACCTCCCAGCTTCAAGAGATTCTCATGTCTCAGCCTCTTGAGTAGCCAAGATTACAGGCATGTGCCACCACATCCAGTTAATTTTTGTATTTTTAATAGAGATGGTGGTTTGCTATGTTGGCCCAGGCTGGTCTCGAACTCTTGATCTCAAGTGATCCACCTGCCCGACCTCCTAAAATGCTGGGATTACAGTCATGGGCCACTGCGTCTGACCCTGACTGAATTTTTTTGAAGGATGTGCTGTTTGCAAGAATTATCTAAAATAAAAGAATACAGATGGTTTATAAGTAAAAAGATGGAGAAAGATATATCACACAAACACTCTGCCCCCTAAAAAACTTGGATAGTTATATTGATATTAGAAACAAAAGTAGACTTTAGGGTAAAAAGCATTCATAAAGATAGAAACTTAATGATAATAGAAGGTTATATTCAAGAGGAAGTTATAAAATTCTAAATTTGCAGGCATCTAATATAAAACAAAAGTTAACCAAACTGAAAGAAAAAACAGGCAAATCCAAAATCATTATATTTTCAACAAAGCTCTCAGTAACTGAAAAAGTGAATACATAGAAAGTCAGTACAGATATGGAATATTTGAAAACATAATTAGTAAACTTGACCTAATAATATTCAAAAAATGCTAAAACCAAAAATTATAGAAAACATGTTCTTTTAAAATACACCAAAAATTTTTCCCAAAAAATAGTTGAAACCATGCAACATACAGTTTCTAACTATACTTCAATTTAGCTATAAATTAATATCAAAATGATAACCAGAATATTACAGTCCTGGACAGGTGAGCTGCTGCTCCCAACCCCAAGGTCAACCCTGAAGAAACTAATGAGAAAATTTTGAGAATCCTTGAGGTGACAGGGGGTGTTATAACGTGTGGTCATTGGGTAGTGGCTTTGACCAATAGACAAAGTACCCACATAAACTCAGTTTTACAGTATCTTTTCCAGGTATTGAAATAAAGAAGTGTGTGGAGTGGGTAGGAACACGTGCATCTCTATCTTCTGAGAGGGGGTGGAGGGGTAGGAACGTACACATGTTTGTATTCCTACTTCTATCTTCTGAGAGGGCCCAGAGCGATGACACACTGGTAGCGATGAGCACTACCAGGGTCTAAACTTTGTTTTTGAAACTTTTGGAGAAATGACCCAGGGCTAGGTCAGGATAAAATGAACCTAGAATATCTTTTTGCATCAAAAAGTAAGAATTCTCAATGAACAATCAGGATACACCGAAAGAACACAGAAATCAGCTGGCAGGGCTCCTACTGGCTAAATAGGGAAAAATATGAGCATCGAAATAATAAGAATGGACCACAGCACATTAAAAAAAATAGAAATCTATGAGTTTCTACTGATACAAACAAATAAATAAATGAACAAGGAAAGCTCGTCCTTACAGTCAAATGCCAAATAATACATTTAAAAGAAGTGAGGAACCACCATTTGGAAACCACTATAGATGTGGTTGATTCACACTGGAGTGGTGAATAGATGCCAGGGCTGTAGGGTGGGGGAGTTGATGAGGGCTAGAATATCTGCATAATCCCAGAACACTTCCAAATACAAATTATTTCCACATACGGTTACAAAAGGGGGAAACTGTGAATTTAAAGAGGAGAAACCTGGCAGACACCAAACCAAGTTAACATCACCTGTGGCGAGATGGGTCAACGTGACATAATTCACCCCAATGAGATGCGTTGGAAAGAACACAGCTTTGTCTCTGAGGTAATCCCATCCTGATTTTCAGGGTCTGAGGATGGTCGTGAGGAAAAATCAGATGAACCACAGTAAGGTTATTGTAGAACGTAAGCCCTGCAATCCCTGAAAGCATCCAGGACATGAAAGACTGGGACACATTGTAATTTTGGAATATTAAACCAGTTTGGACCATATTTCTGGAATAAATCATATATGATTTTTCTTCTGTGAAACTTATTTTAGGATGTGTGTGTGTGTGTTCTTTAAAGCAAAATTGGTTTGGGAAGTTCTTTAGCTCTTGAGATCAATTTTTATGAGTTTGTCATTTGCTCTTTCATTTACTTTAACATATTACTTTACAGACAAAAGTTTTTCATTAATTCTGATCAAATTCATCAATCTTTTTCAATACATGATTTTTAAAAGATTTAAAACTATTCACCTGAGTGCTTCATTTTGTATTTCAAAGCTTTTGAGGCCGGGCGCGGTGGCTCAAGCCTGTAATCCCAGCACTTTGGGAGGCCGAGACGGGCGGATCACGAGGTCAGGAGATCGAGACCATCCTGGCTAACACGGTGAAACCCCGCCTCTACTAAAAATACAAAAAAAAAACTAGCCGGGCGAGGTGGCGGGCGCCTGTAGTCCCAGCTATTCAGGAGGCTGAGGCAGGAGAATGGCGTGAACCCGGGAGGCGGAGCTTGCAGTGAGCTGAGATCCGGCCACTGAGCTTCAGTCCGACAGAGCGAGACTCCGCCTCAAAAAAAATATAAAAAAAAAAAAAAGCTTTTGAATATTTAGGTCCTTAACCCACCTGGAGTTGATGTTTTTTTCAAATGATTTATTTTGAAATGACTTTCAACCTAAAGAAAAAATGCTGGAACAATACAAAGAACTTGCATACCCTTTTACCTAGATAGTCACCAGTTAGTAGCATTTTGCTACATGTATTCCATTGCTTTGTATTTATCCCCATTAGCAGTATTCCTTTTTCTGAACCTTTTAAGAGCAAGCTACAGGTATGATGTCTTGTCACTCTAAAAACTTTAGTATATGTTGCCCCAAACAAGGACACTGTCTTCTATAATCAGCATACAATTCTCTAATCAGGAAATCAACATTGGTGCAAAACTAATGCCTACTTCACAGACTTCATTTAAATTTTGCTGGCTGTTCCAACAATATCTCTGTCTTTTCTTGTCTAGAATCGTATCCAGGAATATAGGTTGCATTTAGTTGTTATGCCTCTTCCAGTTGTTTCATTGTGAGTGGGGACCACATAGGCATTCCCTTTGTCATAAATCAATGAATTGTGCATGCTTGTTTTGTGCATTGCTCTGTGTGTATATTTCATAATAAAAACGTCGATTTGTTTTAAATAAAGTGTTTATTTTTAAGATGAAAGTTAATCACACTTGTACATTTCAAATATAGCATTTGCTTCTGGAATTCAAATTTCTGCATTAAAATCAAGCTCCAGTTTTTAATTTTTTTTTTTTTTTTTTTTTTGAGACAAAGTCTTGCTATGTTACTCAGGCTGGAGTGCAATGGCATGACCTTAGCTCACTGCAACCTCTGCCTCCGGGGTTCAAGTGATTCTCCTCTCTCAGCCTCCCAAGTAGCTGGGATTATAGGCGCCCACAACCACGCCTGGCTAATTTTTGTATTTTTTGTACAAATGGGGTTTCGCCATGTTGGCAGGCTGGTCTTGAACTCCTTACTTCAGGTCATCCACCTGCCTCGGGCTCCCAAAGTGCTGGGATTACAGGCATGAGCCACCGCACCCAGCCAGCAAAGCCTTGAAGTTTCAACTAACTGAACCCCGGAGGCAGAGGTTGCAGTGAGCTGAGGTCATGCCATTGCACTCCAGCCTGAGTAACAGAACAAGACTTTGTCTCAAAAAAAAAAAAAAAAAAAAAAATTAAAAAATGGAACTTGATTTTAATGCAGAAATTTGAATTGCAGGAGCAAATGCTATATTTGAAATGTAGAAGTGTGAGTAATTTTCATCTTAATTTTGTAAAGAGTCTCAAGACCAGAGAGTGAAAAAAATCACCTTACCAAGTCACAGATGCAAGGATAGACCCAGGCCTCCCGAAGTAGATTTTTACTGGGACCTCTACCAATGTATATACCTCCACAAAAATCTCCTTCCTCTCATAATCTATCTGATTGCTTAAATACGGTATAGTTTTTATCATTTTAATGAAAAGAGTTATGTACATATAAATTCACATTTTGATTAAAGTTTTAGCTGAAGATATTTAAATGGCTGACTAAATTTATGAGAGAGATGTATTGCTAGACCAATCTGTTCTAATAGAGCAGCAGATTTTTTTCTGACCCGGAATACAAAGATGGAGTTTCCCAGTGGCCTTGACAACTGCTCTTGCAAATAATTTCAAAGGGCTGTTTGTGGAGATGGCAGCTTCTGGAAAGCCGACCTATGATGGATTCATACAAGGAGTTGGGGAATCAACTAGCATACTGCTCATCCAGACTGGGGCTGTAGTGGCATGAACTGAGAAAGGAAGTTGGTGCCCACCAGGCTTAAAATTAGACAGAGTCTCTTTCTGGCCGTTCTAGGGATGAGGAGTTTTGCAGATTTATTGTCTTAATTATGCAGACTTACTTTTGGGGGTTACTTTGGCTCAATTCAACATGCAGACCCAAAGAGCACCTGTGACTTTTTCCCTCTCCTGAACTGTATTTGTTTCTTGAAACAAAATTGCTTATCAAAAGGAAATACGTTCTTTGCAAGAAGGTGGCTTATAACAAGCACTCTAGCACGGATTTTATTCTTTGGATTGTGAATTTCCACTCCTAATCCCATTCACAGAATTCTGGAAAATCCTTAGTTCACAAAATTTCAAAGGTGAAAACAGCCTTGGAAAATACTTCATAGTCCACTCTCCCTCATTTTCCAAAGTGTGGGGGTCAGCCTGTGAGCTGGGTTTCCCTGCGCCTGTTCACTGCTCTTCCCACTGCACCTTCAACCTCAAATATGATGGGAGATGAGCTTTTCACATTGATAAAGGAGGGAACGTTCTCCAAAGCCACCTCCAACCATGGATGCTACCATTCCCAGACAGCATGCGTTGACAACCATGAACTGCAATATCCTTTAATTAAAGAACTACGAAGAATCAACCCTGCATGGAGCCTTAACTGCAGAACGACCTGTAATTTAAAAGATAAGAAATTTTTTAAAAAGAAAATATCATGTGCATCTATCTACCCGGAAAATCATTTGTGTAGAGTACTAACTCTGTTCGCCTCTCTCTTCTTCACTTTAAAAAAGACTCACGCCCATGAGGGGAGGTTGGGACGCCTAGGGAGGAAACCGAAGAGAGGAAAAAGTCAGCGGGGGCTCCCTCCCAGGGTAGGGCGGTGCGGCGCAGCCAAGTCCCAAGGGCAAGACCTGGACCGGCCCGGGGCGCGGCGCCGGCGGCAGTGCGCACGCGCGAGAGTTGACCCGCTTCTTTGAGGCCCTCAGCCCTGCCTACTCCACATCCCCAGCGCCCCACGCTCAGGGTTATACGGGAGGGGTTGGAGAGGATCCCAGAAAATGATGTTGAGAAGATCCCAGGTGGATAAGCAGGAGGAAGGCAAGGACATTGAGGGCAAAAAACCTTAAGCCACCCCCAAGCCTGGGCTCTGCACGAGTCTGAGCGATGTGGGGGACCCTCAGCTGGTGGCCAGGTCCCCGAAAGCTGGGCCGGCCCCACGCGGAACCCCGAGGGGGCGGGGCGGAGCCGTGGGCAGGGCCGCGTGGCAACCCCCTGAGGCTCCGCCCCTCGGAAAGCCTCCTGCCCTGCCATTGGAAGACTTCGGGGGCGGGTCCGAGAAACGCCCCCCTCTCGCCACCAGCCCCCGCCCCGCCCCCTGTCCGCCCACGTTTTCGGTTCTTCCCGGAGCCTCCGAGCTCGGGGGAAGGAAACACCCGGGGCCGCCACTGTGCCCCTGAACGCCGGAAGGCGAGCCCCCAACTGCCCCCACCCCAGGCGGGTGACATAACCAGGGCGGGGCGACGTGGCTCCGCCTCTAGGGCCAGGGCGGCTGCCTGGGAGTCTGCGGCTCCCGCGGGACGTGGGTAAGAGGCCGCACATTGCAGACACCTCACGTCGCCAAGTGCTGCAATAGGACCCCGCGGCTCCCTCTCAGCTCCTTACCCTCCACAGCCTGTCCTACCCCCGTTATTTTGCACCTTTCTCCCCCTTTCTCTGTCTATGCATCTCCAAATGTCTGAGTATGGGGACGGCAAATTTGGCCCTGGAGGGCACGCTGCCTGGTGAAGCAAATTCAATGCTTCTCCTTAATCCGTTTGCATTTCTACAGTTTGACAGCTTGACGTCCTCTAGTGTAGTTTGGCAAAATTTTGGGGGTCGTTTTCATTTTTTTTCTCTCCACAGGCTTAAAGATTAAAGTTAGCCAATGCCTTCTTTAGCATTTTATTAAAGACCCTACGATTTAGACTTTTGTTTTTCTGTTTGGTGCAGAAGTAGGGAAGAAAACCAGAGCTTAAAGTCGTTTAGAAAGGAAATAACCCTGTTAATTTTTCGATTTTGACTCCAGCTGTCGTCGATAGCACCTTGCACCGAGCACAAACCCAGCTGCAGAAGTATTTTGTTGCAGGGTAGGCAACACCCACACAGGGTCTGTGCTGAGCATCAAAAGACAGTGCAGGTGTGTGTGGGTCCGGGTGTGCGTGTGCGTACGTGATATACGTGTGTGCGTGTGGGTACGTGTGTGTGTAGCCCAACAAATAACCCCAAGAGGCGCATCAAGATTAGAAAGAAGTCCGCACACTAGTGCTTGCCTTGGAAATTTCCTAAAGCGCTGAGAGTTGATTGGTAAATCACTAGTATCCGAAAATTGTCGTATCGGAGACTCCTTCCCCGGTGCCCTACTCGCCCCCTAAAACAGGTGTCGCTGTGTCCCTTGAAGAGGCCTGTGGCCCGCTGGGGCGTCAGAGGTGGTAAAATTCACAGAGGACGTTCGGTGTATATTTCTGGGGCCCCACGTGTGCAAACCAAACCCCCGGGGCCTGGGCGTGTGCGCGCGCTCGCATGCCTTGTGTGCGGGCGGGCATGGGGGCGCTCGGCGCGGCTGGCGGGTGTGCGCGCGCGCGTGTGTGAGTGTGTGTGTGTGTGCTCGTGCGGGGGGCCGGGCTGCGTGCTCACGCGCTGCAGGCTGCGCCCAGAGCTCAGCTGCTGGGTTGGAGAAAAAGAGGGTAGGCAAGCGCAGGGGGCGGGCGGCCGAGGAGGGCTTTCGAATTAATCGAGCTAGCTTAGCTGTTTTTCCCTCTCCCGCTCCTTTAAACCCCCCTGCGTCGTAGAGAGAGGGCTGAATCCTCTGTGGTGCTGATGGAGGAGGGGGAGCAGGTTGAAACAATCGAGTGGGCGCGCCAGGACTCCCCAGCTCCTGCCGGGGAAGGGATGGGGAGCCCCTGTTCTGCACAGGGAGGGGGCGGGGTTGGGGGGCCCCTGGAAAGAGGAAGAGGCAGGGGTGACCGTTAGAACAGGAAAGTGGTCACCCCCGGGAGGCAAAATTTCATTCAGATCGCACATTAATTGGAGATATCTGATTAATTCCAGCTTCTGATGACTATAAATGGCGATTCTCTACCAAGGTGTCTATATTAAAAAAAAAAAAAAAATCATTCCGTGTCATCCCCCACGTCAGGCCTGCTCGTGGGCGTGAGGCTGTACTTCCTCCGCCCCCTCCTAATGGAGTGAAACATTCCCAGCCCTCCCCCCCCCCAAGCCTCTCTCTCTCTCTCTCTCTTTCTGTCTCTTCCTCGCTCCCTCTCTTTCTCTCCTCCCTCTGCCTTCCCCGTGCATAAAGTCTCTGTCGCTCCCGGAACTTGTTGGCAATGCCTATTTTTCGGCTTTCCCCCGCGTTCTCTAAACTAACTATTTAAAGGTCTGCGGTCGCAAATGGTTTGACTAAACGTAGGATGGGACTTAAGTTGAACGGCAGATATATTTCACTGATCCTCGCGGTGCAAATAGGTAAGTGGCCGCTCAGCCCGGCTGGAGGTTGGAGGCGGGAGGCAGCCTGCCCCGGCCCGAAGCGCGGAGGGGGACTGGCGGGCCCGCGGCTGCCCCAGGGTGCGGAGAAGCCGGCAAACCCCCGAGGGTGGGGGCATCAGTTCCTGGGGACTAGCGCGTCCCAGATCGGTTTTTCCTAAAGCTATAGATTCCAAATGTTCGCCAGGAAATATGTACGGCCGGACGTTTTCTGGACAGGGTTTTTTTCCCCCTTTTTCCAAAACACACATCCATTTTTGTTTCCCTTTCTGGGTTTAGACCAGGTTTGGTGCGCTCTGGGGCAATGTACTGGCTCCTGCGATACTGCAAGATATTATTTTGAAGAGTCTAAAGGTGAATGCAGGAACAAAATGGCTAGGCAGCCAGGACTGGAAAGTTTATGTGCAGAAAGCAAAGATATTCCAGGGCTCAGACTGCTGCATTTAGAACTTTGTCATTCTCCCGCCCCTCCTCCCCCCTATATCCTAGCTGCAGTGTTTGCACGGGCACCGCAGACCCTGCTGGTGGGCAAACTGAGAGTGATAGGGAACTCCAGACCATATGTTTTAATATGCTTACCATTGAAGAGGATGAATTCAGCCAAATTTACGAAGATATACTTTTCTAGGCACATTTGTCTGCTACTTTACACATTGGTGTCTGCATTATATATATAGGAAAGGGTTAAGAAGTATTTGGAATATGTCATGTCGGGTGTTTGTTATTTTTGTTTGTTTGGGGTTGGTTGTGGAAGGATTTATTTACTCCCCATTTTATGTTAAGGAATGATGAGTCGTAGTTACGCTCTCAAGGGTCTTTTAAAGTTCACATTTTTACCATCCAGAATGAAGAAAAGATATACAAGAGGGCACTAGAAAACCCCCTTCTCTGACATGAGGTTAGAACATTAATTAACGTGGCCTAAAAGTGAAAGTGAAGCAGGTTATTAATAGAATGGACAACAGGGGGGAAAAAAAGAAACTCCTGAAACGGAAATGTTGCCTCCTATCAGTTCAGGCTGTGGCATTCTTTGCAGACAAATCCTTGCAGTATTGGGGGGAGGGGTGCTTTAGGTAATTGGTTTGGGACAAAAAAGGAGAATGCATAACATGTTTTTTCCATAAGAAATGTGAAGGAAAACAAGGTTTGGAGTTCTCTAGACATTAAAATGGATTCTTTACAGTGAGGTTTTATGCAACTGACATGATTTTGAGTATCTGATCTTCTTTTGCAGAAACATTATAAGGATTTTAGAGTGTGTGAATGTAGGATATTGGTGTTTTCCTTTAATTCTAAAAAACGACAATGCTTTAAATCTGGTTGTTTTGAATCTTTGACATTAGTGAAAATTGCTGCTATAAATAATATTTCTAATGGCAGCAAATTTCTTAAATGTTGGAAATAAGTGAATGTGGCATTTTGCAATAAACCTTTGAATCTTTAGAGAGCAGGAGACAGGGTTGTTTTTGAGACAGAAATTTTAATCGGACTAGATTTGGGACTCTGTTTTCCCGGTAGGAAATAACCTTACTTTGAGAGGTTTGGAGGGGAAAAAAAAAAAAAAAAAGACGGTGGTCGTGCCTGAGGGACGCGTTTTGAACACATTAACCTCGGTCTAAAAATGACTATTTGTTGGCTGTGGAATTGAAATTGAGCGTATTTGTTCCCGAATGTCTGCCCTTTCCTGCACCAGAACCTCGGTCTTTATTAATTCATGGCTGGGAGCTGTCCCAAATCATTGACATTTGGCAAGAAAAGTGGGGATGGGGGGGCGGGGAGGTAGAAGAGTGTGGTGAACACGAAAGAAGACTCAGCAGGAGGAAATTCGGAATGAATGAGATGTCGAACGAATGAATGAACGGATGGAAACCGCACAAGAAAGGGACGGCAGAGAGGACAGGGAAGGAGCCAGGGTCACCCACCAGAGCCTCGCGTAAGCGGGGTTCAGGAAGGACAGCGAGGGACACACGGGCTGCGACCTGCTGGGACGCGTGCGCCTGCAAAACCCGTCCCGCGCGCAGCCTCCTGGCCTCCCAGAGAAGGCTAGAGTCCAAGGAGTCACAGTTTTAAAAGACAGAAATGTTCACGACTTCTTATTTTACACACGCACACACTCACACATGCGCGGTGTGCAGGGTCTTCTCCAGCAGCTCCTGGGAAGATAACGTGACAAGAGAGCTCCCGCCCCCGGCGAGCTCCAATTCCCCTTAAAAAATGTCAGTGCATTTTAGGGGCTTCTTTCGCCATTGAGTTTTGGGGGTGTAGGCAAGGGGTGAGGAGAGACGTGGACCGGGAGATTGGACTTTATTTTATTTCGTTTCCTCGCTTCAAAGCTGTATTTGTGACATGCGTTATAGAGGAAGATGTGTGGGGTGTATTTACACTTTGAACGAGTTCTATTAGAACAAAGATTCGTTTATTCTTAAGATTTTATGTCAGTGTTCGATTTGTTAGTATTGTAGTCGCAAAGGTACTGAATTTTCGCTGTAAGGTGAACCCGGAGGTTTAAGAAGGTTTACGTATCTGCCCCAGGGGAGGTCGAAGTTAACCTTGGTCCCTTCCCCGGCGCTTCCCGTTCCGGATTAAAAAGCGCAAGGCCCGCCTCGCTCTTCCTGCAGCTATTTGCAAATGGTACGCTCTCGGAAGCTGCTGCGGGTTCGGTCACCTTCCTCTTCGGCGTTTGGCCCGGCGCTCGGGCACAGGGGCCCGCGTGGGGGACCGGGAGAGTGAGGTATCTGGTCCTCCCGGGACACATTCACACACAAACGCAGCCGCCAGAACGCTGCTGAGGACCAGGCCGGAGCCCAGGGTCGTGGGCGCCAGTGCGGATTTCGATTCTGAGATTCACCCTTTCTTCCCCGCCCTAAAGCTGTGTTTCCCTGGCGCCCTCCCCGCGCCCGGGCTGCTTTGGGCCGCTAGGCACTCAGCCTCCAGCCGGGTTCGTCGGCCTCGGTGGAAAGAGATGGCCACAGCCGCGCGACCGCAGCCTAGTGCCTGTCTCTCCAGTCCCGCGCCTCGGGGTTTGGCCGCCCAGAGGCCAGGGGCTTGGGGCTTGGACCTTCCTACGGCCTGTGTCTCCTCCTCCTCCTCCTCCTCCTCCCGCCGCTCAGCTTTTATCCCTGCCCGCTCTCTGCAGGGAGTCCTGAGCTGGGTCCAGGAGCTCCGGGCCGCGGCGAGCTCACTTTCAGCAGCCTGGCTGGGACCTGGAGAAGAACAGCCTCTCCCCGCTGCTGTCCGGAGTGGAGGCTGGCTTTTTGGCGGGCGGGTGGATTGTTAAGGGTGTCTAGGGAGCTGAGTGACTGACAGAGGAGGAGGAGAAAAGGAGGCCCGAGGTTCGTGGATCTGGCCTTTCCGGAGGTGACCCAGGCAGACTCATCCATCCGTGACCCCGCCCGGCCTCTGGCCTTGTCCGCTCCAGACCACTCATCACCCGCGCCAGGTCTCAGGACGCCTAGGTTGCCCTCTTTCCAGTGGGGCGGGAAAGGGTGCATCCGAGGGTCTTACTCGGAATACAGAGTCCACGGTAGGCAATCGGTTTTATAATGAAACAATCCATTTCGGTGACTGCTGGTGGCTTCCAGGGACTATATTCGTTCATTCATTCAGCAGCGTTTGCTGAGCGCCCACCAAGGACAGAGCTCCAAGCCTGAGGCTTATTCGCGTGATGTGGCGTTGGGTTCAGCTGCGTGACCCCACGCCCTGCCGTCTCCCCACCCCGTTCTCGCCCCCGCACGCTGCAGCCGAGACCCCTTCTGTCACCTCAAAATGGAAGATCGTATTGTGAGAGCTGTGACAGGGCTTGCTGGGGAAGTGTTGGGAGACGAAGGAGGCAGTGAGGAGAAAGAGAAATAAAAGAGATGAGGGAGGTGAGAAGAGGGGGCGATGGAAACAGAAAAAGATATGGAGCGAGATGCGGGAGGGAGCTGGAGGAAAGGAATGGACTCACCTACCTCCCACCCACCCACACCTGCTCACACACTGACGATCTGCACTAGTCGCAGCGTTAGCCCCAGGTCGGGCATTCCTGGGTCAAGTATTTCATTCACCTTTAACACTGGCGCGCCCCACGGCTGGGTACTGAGAGAGGCCGTCCGATGCAACGAGGCCGCGCAGAGCCTGGGTGGCACAGGGAAGGGCAGTGGGGCGGCAGGGCGGGGTCGTGGCGCTGCTGACCGGTGTTGCCTCCTCCCTGCAGCGTATCTGGTGCAGGCCGTGAGAGCAGCGGGCAAGTGCGATGCGGTCTTCAAGGGCTTTTCGGACTGTTTGCTCAAGCTGGGCGACAGCATGGCCAACTACCCGCAGGGCCTGGACGACAAGACGAACATCAAGACCGTGTGCACGTAAGTGTCCTTTCTGGCCGCCTGGACTTCGGTTTTGAGGGAGCTACTGAGGTCGGAGAGTGCCGAGCCTCCCCGCCTGCGCTCAGCGTTCAGCGCCAGCGCGAATCCGAATCTGCTTCCTCTTGCCTTCTGGCTCCAACCCCCAGGCCTAGGACCAGGCCCCCGGGTTAGAACCTGCACTTCCCAAGGGGATCCCACAGCCCAGGGTGGGATATAGAGGAGGATCCTTCAATATAGACCCAGTCCCAGCTCTACGCGGCCTCACAGGCTTGCACAGAGGTGCGCACGCTCAACGTGCTGGGACCCAGGGCAAGGGGCGTGAAGAGTTGCTACCAGTTCTTGATGCTGCAAGATCTCTCTGCCTCGTAGCAATCTTTATCATTCTCTTCGCTTGCGTGAACGAGCGAGCCAGGTATTCTCTGAAGAACAGTCAGTTTGGGTTTGAGGATTGTTTGGGGGTTATACTACATTTGCCTGAAGGGAGAGTCACTCGTCTCATCTGTCCATTTCTCGTGACATAACGCCCCTGTAATACACATCAAGGAAATGCCGGCACAGGCAAGGAGACACAGGTCTCCCTTCCTGTTTCTAGCAGACAGGCTGAAACCCTGTCTTATCGTGTGCCAGTGACTTTACCCAAAAAGAGTAAGTCCAGTGGTAGTCCAGTGATAGTCGCTGTTGAGTTTACAGCAGATTCTGAGGTTTGGAATAGCCGCTCTCCTTGTTTCCCTTGCCCCCTTGCACATCTGCACGGTGTCCCCGGACCTGGACAGCTTCAAAGGTAAAGAGAGATGGGTAGGAGTTCATAGGCAGGCCCAGTGGTGTTTTCTCAGAGCTTGGCTGGAAAGCACTGCTTCCGCTAGCAATAAGATAACCAGCAGAGCACTACTGCAGTGGACCTGCAGCAATTTAGCTGCTGCAGACCTTAGAAAACACCCCCATCCTCTGCAACACACACTGTTTTATTTTGCAAAAAACCGCTGTGTTCCCCCACCCCCACAATAACGCTTCCAATAAAGCCAAGGCAGGTTGTGCCCCTTATTCCTTGAGGTTAGAGTGACCATTTTCTATGGCATCATTTGTATACTGTGAAGGCTCTCCTGTCTCCTCAACTGGGGCAAAGGGGACTGGTGGAAGGAGGGATGTTTGTTTAGGTTTTGATAACTTAAATGGGTGTCAATTTTGCTACTCTATTTCCTAAATGCCCCAGTGCCTACTAGGAGCCACAGCGGCTAAGTGGCTAGTGCTTTCCTATCATGAAAGGAACAAAGGCATTTAATTCTAAAAGTCTTGTGATGGATAAGAATGTATCTATAAGGATAAGAAAAGGTTGCATATAGAGCAGCTCCCGAACCCTCTGTCATTTGTCATTTGTTGGAACTTATTTATTCCAAGCTATTTTAATTTTAAGCAGAACTTTTGTCTTGGAAGACAGGAAAGTGAGAACCCCTCCCTGAGGTCACAGGCCACGGCTAGGTCCCGGCCCTACTCAGTTGGGGGAGCTGGTTGCTCAACACAGAGCTGAAGCCCACCTCTGCCCAGCCCCAGGGACCTTCTCTACCAGGTCCCTCAGGACTCTGCCACCATCTGGGCATGCATAAAGAAAAGAGCAATTTAGGCATCCTTTAGCAGAGGTGATTCCACAGACTCTCTGCAGGAAAGCTGTCCTCCCTGGGCCTTCTCATGTCCAAATATTGCTGTTTGTTACAAGTTGAGGAACCTGGAAGCCGCCTGTCCCTCCAGTACTCATAAATTAACACAGTGCCTGCCTTCAATGTGCTTACCGTCCAGGCCAGCCAGCAGAAGGGAAAGAGAGGAGAAAATACAACCAAACTGTGTGGAGGGCAGGCACCGGTAACCTGGTGCTCAAGGCTCGGGGGAGGTGGGGACCAGCCCGGAGTTACAGAGAGGCACAGATCGACCCAGCTCTGAAAGGAGACAGCGCCCCAGGAATCGATCACGGGTTGGGATTATATTTAGTCTCAGGATCTATTTTGGGTTTTCAGAAGAAAGGGGGACAATCAAAAGGGACAGGTTGGATGAAGGTTGTGGGGGCGGGTCTAGGAGCTGAGCCTGGGAGGAGGAAGTGGTTGAGTTAGGCGCCAGTCTCCGGGAACTGACCGCCAGAGGAGGACAGAATGTGGGGGGGTCCTCGAGGGTTGGCAGCAGTGGGCACCACGCCCTCCCCGCAGTTCCGGCCTTGGGAGCTGGCGCTACACCCTGAAAACTGTGGGGAGGAAGCCCCATGGGGCCCAAGCCCACGGAAAAGACTGGGGAAGGAGAAAGAGGAGGGATCCAACGCGCAGGCCTGGGGCACTGGGATTTGCAAGAGCGGATGAAGGCTACGAAGCCGGCCCCAGGTGCTTGGCCACTAACACTCACCGACCCGGGGGAGAAGAGAGGCAGGCAGGAGTCTCCAGGCCGAATCTGAGCCGGGGACTGTGGAGAGCAAGGAGGATCGAGGCAGGCTGGGGGGGGCGGGGGAGGAAGAGGAACTGGGGAACAGAAGAGAGGAAAGCAGACGGAATGGAAAAAAAAAAAGAAAGGGAAAATAAGGAGAATGGAAAACAAAAGGAAGAGGTAGTGGGTGGAGGGAAAGAATGAGGGCGAAGGCGAGAGTACCGCGGAGTGGAGGAGGGAGACAGAAGGGGCTAGGGGGAGGAGAATGTAAGAAGCCCCGAGGGGAGGGCCGTGCTCAGAGCTAGTAACCCGTCTTGCAAGCTAAGAGGCATTAATGGGCGGCAGCTTGCGAGGCTTAGCACTGTTTTCCTAGCTTTCCCCGAGGAGGGCGAGCAATCTGTTTGCGGAGGCCGAGGTGCCAGCGCGCCGCAGCGGGTGCACGACCCGGCTCCCGGCTGCCGAGTCCTCTCCTGGCATCTGGAAGGGAAAACCAGGCAGGAGGGGGCGTCCCCCCACCCCCGCTTTAGACAGCCGCTTCTGGCGTAGGCGGAGGTCCCACGAGTCCAGACCTTGCGCAGCCCAGGCGCTAGGGCGGTGAAGAGAAGGTAGGGAGGGGACACCCTGGGAAGTTTGCGGGGCCGCGAGCGGGGAGGCGCAGGGGTGCAGGCCGGGGGTCCTCCCGGCGCCCCAAGTGAACCTGCTTCTTCTGTTTTATTCTGTTCCTCACCAGATACTGGGAGGATTTCCACAGCTGCACGGTCACAGCCCTTACGGATTGCCAGGAAGGGGCGAAAGATATGTGGGATAAACTGAGAAAAGAATCCAAAAACCTCAACATCCAAGGCAGCTTATTCGAACTCTGCGGCAGCGGCAACGGGGCGGCGGGGTCTCTGCTCCCGGCGTTCCCCGTGCTCCTGGTGTCTCTCTCGGCAGCTTTAGCGACCTGGCTTTCCTTCTGAGCGTGGGGCCAGCTCCCCCCACGCGCTCACCCACACTCACTCCATGCTCCCGGAAATCGACAGGAAGATCCATTCGTTCTTTGGGGACGTTGTGATTCTCTGTGATGCTGAAAACACTCATATAGGATTGTGGGAAATCCTGATTCTCTTTTTTATTTCGTTTGATTTCTTGTGTTTTATTTGCCAAATGTTACCAATCAGTGAGCAAGCAAGCACAGCCAAAATCGGACCTCAGCTTTAGTCCGTCTTCACACACAAATAAGAAAACGGCAAACCCACCCCATTTTTAAATTTTATTATTATTAAATATTTTTTTGTTGTTGTTTGGCAAAAGAATCTCAGGAACGGCCCTGGGCCACCTACTATATTAATCATGCTAGTAACATGAAAAATGATGGGCTCCTCCTAATAGGAAGGCGAGGAGAGGAGAAGGCCAGGGGAATGAATTCAAGAGAGATGTCCACGGACGAAGCATACGGTGAATAATTCACGCTCACGTCGTTCTTCCACAGTATCTTGTTTTGATCATTTCCACTGCACATTTCTCCTCAAGAAAAGCGAAAGGACGGACTGTTGGCTTTGTGTTTGGAGGATAGGAGGGAGAGAGGGAAGGGGCTGAGGAAATCTCTGGGGTAAGAGTAAAGGCTTCCAGAAGACATGCTGCTATGGTCACTGAGGGGTTAGCTTTATCTGCTGTTGTTGATGCATCCGTCCAAGTTCACTGCCTTTAATTTTTCCTCCTCCCTCTTGTTTTAGCTGTTACACACACAGTAATACCTGAATATCCAACGGTATAGATCACAAGGGGGGGACGTTAAATGTTAATCTAAAATATAGCTAAAAAAAGATTTTGACATAAAAGAGCCTTGATTTTAAAAAAAAAAGAGAGAGATGTAATTTAAAAAGTTTATTATAAATTAAATTCAGCAAAAAAAGATTTGCTACAAAGTATAGAGAAGTATAAAATAAAAGTTATTGTTTGAAATGGGGGTGTCGTTTATTTCCTCCCCCAACCTGCTTTCCTGGCGCAGTTCTCAGGGTACCTGAAGGCACACAGGATGCCAGTGACAAGCTCACCTCTTCAGGAAGCTGCTGGAAACCTGCCACCTTCAAGCAGACCCTCCTCACTGAAGCCACTTGGCCACTTCCCCAAAACCCTGCTTCCTTCAAAAAGAGAAAATGAAAGTTGTTTTTAAATTAATTAATTACAAAGCAGAGATTCGTTCTATTTGAAGTTTACAGGAATTGGGCTTGCTCGCACAGGCAGACAATGCCAGTGGCCGGCCGGCTGCCCCCGCCTCAGGCGGGTGGGAGCCCTAACCACCATCCTTGCAGGCCTGGCCCTAACCACGATTCGCCTCTTCCTCTGCGGTGGCCAGAGGCAGCTTGCGAAGGAACCGCCATTAAGGGCTCCAGCAGAGGGGCCGAGAGGCTGCGTTCCCTGGCAGGGATCAGGTGAATCTTTTCATAATTAATAAGATAGCTCAGCTGAAATGGCGAGGAGACGGGCCCTATTGATCTGGCAGTAGGGCTGCTTCCACCTCTCCTATTTATAGGCCCCGCATGGCCTTACGGAGAAGTAAACATTCCGGAGTAAACAGGGGCAAAGGCGACCCGGGTCCGGGGGCTGTAGGCCTGGAGTAGGCGGGGGGAGAAAGAACTGCATGTAGGTCTCTGGGTTCAGAGAAATCGAAATCGAAATCTGATTTCTTGGAGAAGGTGGCTGTGGGAGGAAGCTGCAGGGGCCCCGGGGGTGGGAAGAAGGGAGGAGAATAGAGGGAGACCGAGGGGGCTGCAGCAAGTTCCCGCACGGAGAAGCCCGCCGTCCGCTGCGGGGAGGGTGCGCCCGGGCTCTGAAATGCAATGTGTAAACAATCGCTAGTGTAACAGTTCATAAATCAAACCCAGTGGGTCGCAGCCCAATCTGCATTCCCCCCAGCGATTGAATTCCAGCAACACATGCGTCCCTGCGCCCGGAGCGCTGGAAGCTGCAACGATTCTTAATGGCAGCATATATTACGGCCGCGCGCTCACGCACGCGCCGCTCGGGGCCTCTCTGGGGAATCGTTTCGCCCGCTCACTCCCACCCAGTCCCCTCCTCGGTCGATCCCGGGTTCTCAGTCAAAACCAAAGCAGAACCGCGCTACCTGCGCGGGGTGGTCACCCACCAGCAAACGCTCGGGGTTTTGGAAAATAGTTGCATTTTGTTGGTTTCCTTTCAATGGTTATTTTCGGTCTGCGTATAAACAGGATGATTCTAACTTGAGTTCAACCCCTGGAATTCAAATTAGAATGTCTGTGCTTATCTTAAATACGAATCTATGTAATGAGGGGGAGGAGAACCAGGATAAAGAGGGAGGGTCCTCTCCATTTTTGCCATCATAGCACGCCGCTTCCTATCGCTATCTTTTCCTCTGCATATTGGGGGCAAACAAGTGCTCACAACCAAGCCCATCGCTTGTCAAAATAAAAGGCAGGCGCCCTTCTGCTCCGACTGTGGGGAGAAGGGAGACCCCCCACGACCCGCAGAGGACGCCCCTCCCCTAGCAGCGCGGGCTTCCCACTCCGAAAGCAATCTCCTGGAAGATCTAGGAAGAGGCAGGCTGAGGGCGGGGCAGCAGGGGCGAGGGGGCGGGGACTGGGAGCGCGGGCTCTTTTGCTCTCCTAACAGGGTTCTTCTCTAGGAACCCCTGGCTCCTACTGCGGTTCCGACTGCTTCCCAGGCTGGGCCGCGCTAGAGGAAGGGCGCCCTCTCCCCTCTCTCAGCCCCTCCACGCGCTTCCAAGCCCCCACGCCACGGAGTCCCAGATCGCCCCGGGAATCTCCAAACCTTGTTGTCCTGTCTGGGTCTCCCTTGCCTGTCCCAAACCGAGGACCACGCTCACGTGAGCACGGAGACATCCCTAGGAATGCAGGGGCCTCTAGTCTTGGAAAAGCAGGCTTCTGCAACTGGAGCGTTAGAGAACGTTTCTTCTTCTTGTGGTGATTGTTTAGATCATTATCGCGCCGTCTTCGACTATAATTTGCTGTTTAATCATGATGACATCTCCATATGTTCGTTGATGTTATCTGTTTTAAGCAGCAAAGCGGCTAGCCTTGTTGGCAGTTCGGGGAGATGACATTAACCAGGGCAAGCATGCCCCATTGATGAGGTGGTGGGAGTATTGGGAGTGGGACGGAGTGGGCTTGACGCACAGAGGACGTCGTCATACCTATCTCCTCCCCACGTCGGAGCAGCCTCTCCGTATCTTCCCACCGCCCGTGGCTCTTCAAGTGGCCCACTCAGGCTGGCTTCAGGCCTTTGAGGAGCTGTCGGGATTAGAGAAGGACCTCCTTCATCACATCCCCTGTCCGAGTGGGTTCAAGACAACGCAGTTCACTTGAGTGCAGTGTCTTACGATCCTTATTGTGAACATGTTAGGCCAGCTCCAGATCCCGTCCTGGGCCCAAGGAACTCCAGGGCCCGTGGGAAAGGAAATCGGAGGGAGGGAGGAAAGTAGCAAGAGAAAAAGGACTCGAGCCTGGAAAATGGGGGGCACAGGGAGAAAGGAGAGGGGAAAAGATCTGGAAGTAGAGTTAGAAGGGAAGAGAGGTGGGTGATCACCTGAAACACAGAAGGAGATGATGGAGAAACTTGGAGACGGAGATAGAGCTCTGGGCCAGAGCTAAGGAACAAAGGTGACCTGGGTACTTATTTTCATTCAGGACCCCCAGAGAAGCAAATGAGCACAAGAATCTCGACACAGGTTCTCCTTCAGCGGATCCAGAGATCTTTCCACTGTAGTCAGAACCCCAGAGGGCCAGGGCCGCAGGGGCCTAGAGTCTCGGTGCTGGAGGGACTGAAGCAGGAGGCCAGCCCCCAGCCCTTTCCCGAAGCCCACCCCAGGAAATCCGATGAGTCAGGCAAAGATGGAACCGGAGATTTGCCCCTTGCCGAATTCTCCCTCAAATATCAGGAAGGTATTCAACCATTCTCTCCTCGCCACCCCCACTTTTCCCTACAATACACGAGCTCTAGCTTCGCTGGCTGGCTGTCCATCCTCTGGAGGGGTCCACCGCCCCGACCCGGGGGCACTCGAGGGAAGGACCCCTGGATCCCTGACCCCTCAGAACACCTACCAAGGGAAATCAAAGCGTTGGTCTCCTCCCCATCACCGCCCCCCGCCCCCCTCCCAGACGTGAAAACGAAGTGGTGACGGGGTGTGGTTGGTGGGGGAGGGGAATGGGAAGGAGCGGCTGCGGATGCCAGCTTCGGGCTCCGGAAGACATCCCAACCCCATCTCCACACCGAGTCCCAAGTCATTGTACCTCCCTAGGCTAGGGAGTCTAGGAACTTTGTAATCCTGTAGCTTGTGGTTCCCCCACCAACCCCTCCACTACCCAAGAGAAGAACAGTGTAGAGAAAGCACCCCCTGCAGGGGCCCTTTTGGAGGTTAACGCCTGGGCAGCCTCCGCCCCCAAACCCGAATGCTGGCGTGAGAAAAGCGAACCCAAACCCTGCCCAGCCCCAGGAGAGGAACCTCAGCTTGGCCCCACCGAACTCCGGCGATCCTGGCACGTGCACGAAGAAGGCGCTTTCTCCCCACTCCACCCCCACCGGGTAAGGGGAGGAGAGTGTAATCTTTCTGTCCAGATTTGAGCCCTGGAAGGACGCAGCCTTTAGTGTGACTTCCAAGAGCCAGGACTTCGGAGCCGGAAGACTTCTGTTCCCACCTGCATGACCATGGACGGGTTACTGAACCCCGCTATACCTCAGTTTCCTCCTCTGTAAAATAAGGATAATCACACTTACCTCACAGGATTGTACCTTGTATCAAATGAGACAGTATAGGTAAAGTTCTTTCCGACAACATGCCAGTTACCTCCTGCTAGGTGTTACTAATTTAATTTCCTCAGGTGGATTTCACCGAATTCTTCAAAATAACCTTGAGAACTTCATTCTTTTAATATTTTGGGAGCAGTTATTCTTTATGGTAAAGCGTTTTAAATTCCTCTTACTACAGGCTACTACCCCGTGCTCCATGGTCCTCTCTGGCCTTCTCAAAGGATGCTCTAGATAAGCTCCTTGAGTTCAAATAGCTAGGTCGCTCAACAATGACTGCCTCCCGACTCTACTCCACCCTACCCCGCTCAGTGTCCAGGCCAGATTCCTGGCTTTTCTTTCTGCAAACCCCCAACTGGAGTGGCCAGGTTCTTCCAGCACAGGATTTCTTCTCTATCTTCCTTCACAACTTCTCTTCCCTGCCCCCGCCCTCACTCCCGCCATTTATCTTAAATTCCTCTCCCAATACTGAAAAATGTAATGAAGTTATTGTAATAATGAAGCAATTCCAAGTATAGTGAGGGAAGAAAACATCTTCCCTCCACTAATAAATGGTAGCAGGCTGATAAGTGTTCTTCCATGCCTTTCCGCATGCTGCTATACACATATACACACATATAGAGAGAGGTTGGCTTTGGGTTTTGCTTTGCTCCATTTTTGCAAAATTGTAATATGTATTTCTCTGCAACCAAATGCCTCAAGAGCAATAGTTAAATATCTCCTTTTAAATGGTTACATAATTCCCTCTATTGATGGATATTTAAGTTTTTCAAGGTTTTTTTTTTTTTTTTTTGTACTGTGTAAGTATTGTGTTCATAAATATTCCCATTCAAACAACATTATGTACCAGCATTTTAATTTCTTCAATACAATAGGTTTGGTCAAAGTTGGATTGCTGGGCAGAAAGGTATGTATGTGTGCTTTTAATTTGATAAGATGTTTGTTTATTTTCCCAAAGGATGTGGAGTTTCCCTGCATCCTTATCAACACTGTATGCTAACACTTTTTTTGCCTTTTTTGTCAACCCAGTAAGTAACCTTGCTGCTCTGGAAGGTCAGGCTGTCCTGCCATCTGCATTAGGTTCCTTGGGTCCCTCTAAGGCCCTGATCACCACCAGAGTGTCCTGCACTGGTGGGGAAGGGCCAGCTGGACTTTGGGTCCCCCTCCCCAGGAGCAGTGGCAAGGGCTGCACAGGGAGTGACTTTTGTGCAGTCAGGCATAATTAGTACTGGAAGACCCTGGCTCTGATCAGCTAATCTAATCAAAATGCCTTGGGGAGTTTAGGGCTTGGACTGTGCTGGACTGGCTCAGTGAGTGATTGTGAACTGGCAGAGGTGGGGCTCAGCTGCGTGTCTCCCCACTGCTCCTGCAGCTTCCATTCAGGACACTCAGCCTGAGCCAGCTCTGCACTGAGGCTGCGATCCCCTGGCCTGTCTGCAGTGGAGGGCCAGCGATGGAAGGAGGCAGCAAAGGAAAAGAAAACAGCAACCACAGAACAAGGGTGGCAAAGATGACAGCTGAACTTTTCTTTTCCTCTCCCACCCAGGGAGCCTGAGAGGCTTCTGTGAGCAGGATCCAACCCAAGGAGAGCAATAAGGAAGGCTGAACCATCTTGTGGGGGTTCAGGGCACAGAGATCCAGATCATAACTGTCTCTTCTCTCTCATCACGCCCAACCCACCACATTTACTCTAACTTTTTAAAAACTTTTAACTTTCATTGAGCACTTACTACCTGTGAGGTGTTATGGGAAGCTTTGCAAACATCATCCCATCTCCTTCGCAATTTCTGTAAGAGGATTGTATTATTCCCATTTTACAGATGATGAGCTGAGGTTTGGAGAGAGGTTAGTAACTTGCCCAAGACCAGCAAGTAGCAAGAGCGAGAGCTGACTTTTGAACGCTAATCTGTTTTGGGAATCTGCTTTAAGAGATCCCTTCGCTTTGCTTGTTCTATTAGTATTTTGAGGCAAAGAAACACAAAGAAAAAACACAACAACAAAGAACTGTAAGTCCTGTGGTAAGCAGAAAAATGTCCCTGCAAAAATGTCCATGACTCAATCCCTGGAACCTGTAAATGTGTTAGTTAACGTGGTAAAAGAGAATTAAGGTTGCAGGTGGAATTAGACTGCTAAATCGGCTGCCTTTAAAATAGGGAGTTTATCCTGGATTGTCCCTAGTGGCCAATGTAATAACAAAAGTCTTTAAAAGTGGAAGAGGAAAAAAGAAGAGGTCAGAGTCATGTGATGGGAAGATTCAACCCACCCTTGCTGGCTTTGAAGACAGAGGAAGAGGCCAGAAACCAAGGAATTTGGGCAGCCTCTAGAAACTGGAAAAAGCGAGAAAACTGATTCTTCCCTAGTGTCTTCAGAAAGAAATGCACCCCAGTGATTTCAGCCCGATGAAATCCATGTCAGACTTCTGACCTTCAGAACTAATGGCAAGATAATAAAATCATATTATTTAGGCCACCAAATTCATGGTGATTTGTTAAAACTGCAAATAGAAAACTAGTACAACTCATTATTTGCACTGTACCAGTTTAGTTAAGGGAATGCATCACACCAGAGAGGCCTGGGCGTTCAGGATGTACGTGTACTAGGGATTTCTCAGGGCCCTTCTTTGTCCATGTGTGTATTCAGAGGAGGCAGCAGCTTCTTTTCAGTCTGGGGTGATGGTGTTTGTGAGAAAAAGAAGACATGGAGAATGAATTTCTAAGGACAAAAAAAAAAAAAAGTGTGTTGATTTTTCACAATGTTTTGTCATAGAATCTTTTTTATTTTTCCCGCTTGTTGTGCTCTTTTCAGCTACAAGAGCTTCCTATTTGCTTTCTTTCCCTCCAGTAATTTAATGGACATGCAGTTCTATTAAAGGAGTTCTTAATTTCTATAATCATCACAGGCCTGCCCAGATGTGAAAAGTCCATTGTCACGGTGATGGATGACTTGAGATACATTCATGAAAAATCTATCACCAGGTAGTTATTCTCTTGATAAATCGCAGCGACTAATATTAGCTACATACCTCATCACCTGGACAAATCACATGTTGAATTGCTTTTAATGGGAATGGCATTTCCACCCTTTACATTTCCCAGGACACAGAAGGAATGGGTTCAGTCTCTGTGGAATGCCTGGAATGAATCCCTTGCTGTGGATGTGGTAAGAAGGGAGAAACAAAGGAAGACACCAAACCAGAAAAACCTCAGGCAGCCACTACCTTTCACATCGAGAGACACTCCTTAGAATAGTCCAAGTCCCTAGTAAAGAGGAGAAGGGAGAAACGCACATGTTTGTCCATCCTTGATTTGTTAATCAAGTCACAAATTGCTTTGTTTACATTAAGACACCACCATGGGAGTCTCTTCTTGATTAAGAAAGAAGCAACACCAAATAAGCAAGCCTGTGGGGATGCCAGGCTGGGTAATTAACTTCAAAGCACCTTCCTGACCTGGTTGCCACAGACTGCAGTGCCTGGGCCTGCCTCAATCTTTCCATTTCCTGGGAGGGTCAGCTGAGATTCAGCAAGTGACTATAAAAAATGGCTCTCATAGTCCTCAAAGTCCTCTGCCTGCCTCCTCAGGTTGTCACCTGAAACAAGTTGGATTGTGTTCTCCCTGAGGCAGGGAGAGAAATCCCAAGCAAAGTGGGTCATTTAACTCTGGCCAAACACAAATTCTTCAAAATAGGCAACTTTGAAGGGGATAAGGAGCATCAAAGCACATGGGAGGCACATCCATCAATCCCTGTCCAGAGACCGGACGGTCCAGTCATGCGGTGGCCAGGCCTCCTGGAGGCTTCTGTACTCTCAGCCGGCCTGGCAGGCATGTTGGTATCATGTACACCCTCCACCTTTCACACTGCACCGTTTGTGCAGCACGTTTTCCTGTGTATCCATTCTTCTCCCATCCTCTTGTAATATTCTCTGCTCTGTGGAACACAACATGGGGAAAACTGCATTTCCTCACTACTTTATTTATTGGGGTTGTTGTATATTGTTTGCTATTTCTGAAGAGCCCTTGGACACTTTTACAGACATCAGGGAAAAATGCTTCCAACTCTGCCCAAATCTTTACCTTCAGGAGTCACTATAAATTCAGATCCAAAATGTGCTCGTGTGTACCCATTTATACAGATACTAATATATTCTCTAAATTACATATTTTCTAAGACACAGATACACACACATACACACACACACACACACACACACTGCATTTGCAACCCTGACCTTATTCCTTCTAATTGGCTCTTAGATCTCATCTTTTATCTTTTCCATTGTTTTTGCCATTTTGTGTTTCATTCCCCACATGCTCCTTCCCCTGAGCTTACAAACACACTCAAATCTCTTATAGCTTAAAAACAAAAACAAAACAAAACCCTTCCCTGTCCATCCTTTTACTCCACTCAGCCATTTCTCAGCCATTTCACAATTAGATGACTGCAACTGCAAGTTCCTAGAATAGTGCCCAGCCCAAGGCAAACACTCAGCAGATATTGGGAGACTACATGAATGAGATCCTCTCCTTCTCCTCTTTGCCAGCTTCCTCCTGGCTGGTCTCCAGCCTATGGCCTCCAGAGCCAGGTTCTTCCTTACCAATGGCAGACACTCCACTCTCATTGGCCTTCTCCTTTTCCCCCATGTGTATCTTACCCTTTAAAAACTATTTTATGTATTCTATTTTAAAATTTTCACCACATGTCCACATTCACTGGGAAAATTAGAAACTGCAGGTGACTCAAAGGGGAAAAATTTAAAAGAGTCATAATTTCTTCAACCAGAGACACACATTTTGGTCTCAGTGTCTCTGGTATTAATTCTCCCATTCCCACATGGGTGTGAAAATGTCATTTCCCTTCTTTAAGAACCTTCATTTCCTTCCCATTGCTGAATCATTGCTGAGTGACTCTGACTCCCTGCGTGGCACCGAAGACTCACCAGGATCTGGTCCCATCTCATCTTGCCAGCCTCCTCCCCATCCACAGCCCTCTGTGTTTCCCACTCAAGTGCTGCAGTCATACTGACTTCCTTCTTGCTCCTTCAACGGACATATCCCCTCCTCTATTCCATGCCTTTGCTCATTTACTTCTTCCAGGCTAAAATACATTGTGCTTCCACCCCAATGCCTCCCATCCACCCTTGCATGTTGTATCCCTTCAAGACCCTTCTCAGGCTCAACTTTGCATGAGCCCTTCTCTGATTCCCTGGTCGGAATTATTGGGATGCCCCTCAATAACCTCTTGTTGTTCTTAATTTTGTATCACAATTAGATGACTGCTGATCCATGTTGTCTTTAAACCATATGTTCCTTGAGGTCAGGGACTATGTCTCACCCATCTTTGAACCTCCCACAGTATCTGGCACTGTACCTGGCACAGATGATTACTAAGTAAAGAACATTTCCAGTCCTTACCGCCTCACACATATGTAGTTGCATGTTCTAATTTTAAATAAATAAAGGTGTTGCTAATGCCAACACTTCTCTGGGCCACTTCTTGCTAATGCCTTTTCTCCCTCAGAAACTCCTCCTCAGCAGCATGGGTGTGTATTACTGGTGGGTAGAGGCATAAAATTGTTGGCTGCATGTCATGGAGTATCTACCAATGGTTAGAAACAAAGGAACAGACACATCCATAGCAATGCAGATAAGAGAGAATGAAAAAATGATGGCTAAAACAAAAGGGAAAGGGAAAAGAAGCAACTGACTATGCCCTGTTCATGCCTTTCAGAACAACTAGCTCAACATTTCATCAGCTTGTTTTATTTTCTCACAGGCTACAGGGAAACCTGAAGGACTTATGTTCCTTCTTTCATTCCTTCTTTCTCATTCGAGGAACTATTGACATCTGTAATTTTCCTGACCCCTTGTTTGAAGAGGAGAGTTTTCCATGTCTCATCTTCACTCAGGCTATGTGCTTATCACCTAATGCATACATAGTGACTATGTACATGGGATCCAGCCTCCAAAAGGGCCTCCAGTGAACTTGACTCCTGGTATATGTGCCTGTGTGTAGTCAGTTTGCACAATGAATCAGGGCTGGCTTTGTGTAACCAATAGAATATGAATAAAGTAATGACATTTGACTTCCAAGGATAAGTCATAAAAGGTATTCCTCCTTAGTCCCTTGGATTACTTTCTTTGGGGGAAGCCAGCTGCCATGCCATGAGGCACTTAAGCAGCCTTGTGGAGAAGCCCACATAGAAAGGAACTGAGACCTCCTGCCGACAGCCGGCACTGACTTGCCAGCCTCATGAGTGAGCCATTTTGAAAACTAGATCCTCCAACCCCAGTCAAAACTTTAAATAGTTGCAGCCCCAGCTGATATCTAACTGTAATTTCATGGAGACCCTGAGCCAAGACCATCCAACCAAGCTGTTCTGAAATTATTTACCCAGGAAACCATGAGAAATAATAAATGATTGCTGTTTAAGCCACTGTCTAAGGATAATTTGTTATGCAGCAACAGATAACTAATAAAGCGTGTCTCGCATATTCTTTCATTTTAATCTGTAATGTTTGTTCACTTGTCCATGTGTGTTCGCGTGAGTTTTGATAGGTTTTGTTCGTAAGTTTTTGTTGTTGTTGTTTTTGTTTTTCGAGATAGAGTCTTGCTCTGTCACCCAGGCTGCATTGCAGTGGCATGATCTCAGCTCACTGCAACCTCCATCTCCTGGGTTTAAGCGATTCTCCCACCTCAGCTTCCCAAGTAGCTGGGACTACAGATGTACACCACCACACTTAGCTCATTTTTAAATTTTTTTTGTGGAGACAGGGGTCTGCCTATGTTGCCCAGGCAGGTCTTGAACTCCTGGTCTCAAGTGATCCTCCTGCCTCAGCCTCCCAAAGGGCTGGGATTACAGGAGTGAGCCACATCGCACCCAGCCTTCAAGATTTTTTAAAACAAGGAGTTTAGAGATTTAAGTCATTTTGTATAGCAAATAGCAAAATTATTTGAGCATCTAAAGTCTTTAAACAATGATTCCTGTCAATCAGGAAATGGTTTAGGAAAATAGCAGTAAGTATACAAACAGGAGAAGAGTCATAAAGAGAAGTAATGTTACTCAAGCACAAGTAAATGGGAAAATGAAAACCACAAGAGGGCCATTATGACACTGTGCTGCCCTTTGCATAGCTGGAGACACCCCCAGAAGCTGAAGGGAGAAATCTTGCTTCAACTTTTCTCCCACCTTCCAATCTCCTGCCAGAGCCTCCCATTGGCAGAAGCTAACAGGGATCAGTAGGCAAAGGAGTCTGGGAAGTGTAGTTTTCAGGCTTCTTGCCCTGGCAATGGAGAAAAGATATATTAATAGATAGGGCAACCATGGAGCTGAGCCTAAAACACACTCCTCATCACCAGGAACAATAACAGACATAAGGGGGGAAAAAATGTATGTGTCTGAAGGGGCTACTCAGAAATGAAGTAGCCAACCTGAGTGATTAGAGAAAGAGGAATTCAGAGGCTCCCACATTCATCTTCCAAGACGTATTCCAGGAATCGGCCAAAAGACTGGGAACCCACCGTAGGTATAGACCTCCAAATTCTTCAAATGAGCTGCCACAATAAAGCCCTTTTCAGTAATTATAGTAGAGCACCCCTATTAAGAAGAGCTAACACATTGGACACATGATGGGTCAGGCGCTGTTCTAACTGCTTTTCACTTCACTAATGTAGCTCATCAACATCTCCATGATGTTGGCCCTATTGTGATCCATTTTACAGGTGAGCAAGCTCAGTCCTAGAGAAGTTAAGTCACAGAGATGGAGTGAGAGTCAGGTCCCAACATGATAGCCTGGCTTCAGAGGCCATGTGTTTAACCATTCCGTTATCCTGCCTCTCACTAGTTGAACCTATGCCCAAAGTTTATTTAAAAAGATGAGCAATACAAAAAGGAACTAGAGAACAGACACTGTAGAAACCCAAGCCCAGGCCGGGCGCGGTGGCTCAAGCCTGTAATCCCAGCATTTTGGGAGGCTGAGACGGGTGGATCATGAGGTCAGGAGATCGAGACCATCCTGGCTAACATGGTGAAACCCCGTCTCTACTAAAAAAAAATACAAAAAACTAGCCGGGCGAGGTGGCGGGCGCCTGTAGTCCCAGCTACTTGGGAGGCTGAGGCAGGAGAATGGCGTGAACCCGGGAGGCGGAGCTTGCCGTGAGCTGAGATCCGGCCACTGCACACTCCAGCCTGGGCGACAGAGCGAGACTCCGTCTCAAAAAAAAGAAACCCAAGCCCTGAGCTACAGGGCCAACCTTAGACTCAGCTTGTCCAAATGTTGACTGACAGACAACCCATTAATTATTTTAGAAAAACCATGGTTTTTTGAGTATCTGGTGCTGTTTTTCGGAAATTCTGGAAGACCTTCTAACTCTGGAAATACCCTCTGCAAACCAAGTGTGGAGGAGGGTTAGTAACCAGTACTCAAGAAGGACTTATTCATGCAAGAGCCATGTGCTTGGGCAGTAACAAAAGTCCATGCAGATTTAGGGTGCAGTTTCCTGCTACCCTATATACTCAGGCTGAACACAGGAAGCTGATCCTTTCAACAAGCTTGCCTAACTTTTCCTTTTAATGGAGAGACACAGTGGAAAAAGGCTGGTTCTTCAGAAATTTCATTCCAGTGTCTTTGACAACTTTTTTTCGTGTTTGGGAAATTTAACTTGCTTTTTAAACAGCAGATGATTTGCACCATTTTGAAATAATCAGTGCCTTTCTTATCATAGCTTGAGAGAGACTAGGCTAAAGAGCTAGAGAGAGGAGCCCAGGAGGTGTGGAATGCATCATATAGTAGAACCAGACTCTTCTATCAATTAGCACGTTTTCTGAAGGTGGTGTTCCATTCTTGGAAGTCTCCATGTTAGGCCTGCCTGTTAGGTTTTAAAAGGAGCAGAAGGATAATAGTGGCACATATGGCTTTTCAAATATTTTTGATGGCAGATCTGCAATACCTGGGTCTCACTGAGCCAAATACCAGAAGCACTGGTGCTTCTTGCCCATCACCTTCCAGTGAAGGGAGGAAGGGCTCTGCTCCACTTGGTCCAGAGCAGTCAACAGGCTCTTTAGGATGTTGCTGGGTGCTGGGTTGCATTGTACAAGGCTACCCAATGTGGGTCCAATTCCTGTCCTCTTGAATGGGCATCTGAAACAGAGAACACTGACATGGAAACATAAAGAATGGCATAGCTGTAATCATGTAAGCTTAATATAAGACACTGGTTTTCATGTAGTTTATGAAAATAATGTTAATTATTTCATAGTCATCCCACCTACAGACTTGCATAATAAACCAATCAGCATTCCCTTTGCTACATATTCCCTTGGTCATGGCCACAGGAGAAAAACTGGAACCTTCTAAGTAAAAATTTTAAAAAGACCTATTATTTTGATGACCATGGCCTCTGCGTGGTTGTGGATGAAGGGGTAAAGAAAAATAAATTATTACACAATAGCCTTTCTCAAAATGAATGGCTTGTGTCAAATAATGCGTTTTTCTTGGCAAGTTCAGAGCTACTACAAAACAACCATCACTGCTGAAACCTTGCACACCCAGCAGGAGCGAGTCATCTTCTCTTGCTCAAGGGACACACCAACTGTGAACTCTTCCCTCCTCACCTCCTGGCAGGGGGATGGGTAATTCCAAAGCTCGTATATACCCCAAAGTAGCCTTTTTCAGTTTTGTCCCTCTCCCTTTGGGTCTTTTTGTAACACAGCTGTCCACATGAAGAGAAGAAGGTCAGCACCAAGCTGGTGGACTCCAAGTGACCACAGATACAGACAGTGGTTTCTGAGTAGGTACAACGTTACGAAACGGTGAAAACTCTCAAGCACAGGTGGGGGTCTGCTACTGAGAGGGACTGTAAAGAGCTGAGAGAGCCCATCAGGGTAAGGATCATCATTTGCTCTTTCTGTAATGTGTCTCTCCCTACTTAATCCAAGGCCTGCCTTTTTCTCTTACCCCACTGTTTATCTGCTGTTTCTCTGCCTTGCATGCCCCATACTCATTCAGCCTTCCTGCCTTTGAACTCATTATTTCCTCTGCCTCTCCCCAGAATCTTTGCATGTAAGGCTCCTTCCTGTCATTTTGTTTCAACATCAATACCACCTCTTCAGAGATACCTTCTCTGACCTTTCATTGTAAAGTGATAGCCACCTTCTCCCAGAAACCCTCCCAGCAAACAGGCACTATCACATTGCCTGATTTTGTTTCATTTACAGCATTTGACACTTGCACAATTTAAAAAAAAAAATCGCTTTATAACATTGTTTCATACTATAAGTTTTGATGCCCTGGGCAAAGCTGGGCCCTAGGCCTTGGGCAGACAGTCTTCTGTGCAGTTTTCTGTCCCTAAAAATCCTGAGCGGTCACCTCCAGCCTCTCCCTTGTTCCCCTCTGCATTTGCATCACTACAGTTCCACATCCAGATTTTATCTCCACCACTCAGCTCACATCTTGGTCTCTTTTCTTCGAAGACGGAGTCTTGCTCTGTGGCCCAGGCTGGAGTGCAGTGGCACGATCTCAGCTTGCTGCAACCTCCACCTCCCAGGTTCCAGCAATTCTCCTGCCTCAGCCTCCCAAGTAGCTGGGATTACAGGCGTGCGCCACTATTCCCAGCTAACTTTGTATTTTTAGTAGAGAAAGGGTTTCTCCATGTTGGTCAGGTTGGTCTCAAACTCCCAGCCTCAGGTGATCCGCCCCCCTCAGCCTCCCAAAGTGCTGGAATTACAGGTGTGAGCAACCATGTTGGCCAACATCTTAGTCTCTTTTGCTCTTAACAGTAAGCAGGCCTCAATATAGGAACAAGAAGCAAGCGCTGGGCACCTCCAGAGGATCCTACGTGGCTGCCCTCAACCATCCAGAAGAGCGGAAAGTAAGCTGATACAAACCATTCTTCATGGCCTGCAATGGGGCACATGAACCCATGACTGCACAAGTAAATGTCACCACAGGGCTCTGTGTGGAGTGTGAATGGGGGTGTGTGGATCCTTAGCAAAATGAATCAAGAGGCAAACTTTGTCTGTGATGGCAACACCACTCAGGTCCCCCGCTTCTCCTGTCTTTGGGGTTGACTTGCTCCAGTTGGAAAGAAGCTTCCCTGAAGTTGCTTTTCCTGCCCTTTCTCCCCGAGGAAGCTGAGGGGAGGAGGAAAATGAAGTATCTGATGCAGGGCTAAGGTTAGACAGAAAACATAAGGACAAGGAGGAAAAGAAGCTCTCTGAGACTCTTGGGCGAGGACACTGAGGGACAGAATATATATTTCTACGGTCGCTAGTTGGCGTTCAGAACATTTTTCCCCATACACGAGTGTTTCTTAACCAGAGGTAACTGTGTTACCCAAGAGACATTTGGTAATGCCTAGAGACAGTTTTACTTGTTACATCTGAGGAGGGGGTGCCACTGGCATCCCTGAGTAGAGGCCAGGCGTGCCGTTGCACATCCTACAATGCACAGGACAGCCCCCGCCACAAATAATTGTCTGTCCCAAAATGTCAGTAGTGCCAAGGCTGAGAAACTATGTCATAGACCAGTGATGTATTTGGTAATTTTGCTTAATAACTCAACCATAGTGGCTTAAATAGGTTTTGAAGATTTCCTTTATTTATTCATTAATTTATTTTGACAGGGTCCCCCTCTGTCACCCCGGCTAGGATGCAGTGACACAACATGGCTCATTGCAGCCTCGAACTCCCAGGCTTAAGTGATCCTCCCACCTCAGCCTCCTGAGTAGCTGGGACTACAGGTATGTACCACCAAGCTTGGCTGATTTTTCAATTTTTTATAGAGATGAGTTCTTGCTATGTTGCCCAGGCTGTTCTCAAACTCCTGTGCTCAAGCAGTCCTGCTGCCTGGGCCTCCCAAAGCGCTAGGATTACAGGCATGAGCCACTGAGCCCGGCCAAGATTGACTTTAATATCTTGCTACATGTCTCTACTAGATAATATCTTTTAAGCTTCACTTGGTCAAATAACAGCAATTACATGGCTCACACATAGCAGGTACATACATCACTTTGTTCATTTCCTTCACAGCACTAATCATAAAGTGGAACACCCTTTTAAATTTGTTTAATTAATAACTTTCTGCCCCAACTATGATATAAGCTCCTAGAATATTGCCTGATCTAGAGTAGACACTCAATAAATATTTGCTGAATGAATGAATTCAGACAGTTGGCTACTGCCTGTTTCTTCTTATAGGCAGAAGCCATCTCTCGTGTATGTGTCTATATCTACAGCAGCTAGCCCAGGTTTTTGTATATTCAGGAAACTCAACAACTGATCTCTGAAACCATGAATCAAGGCATGTGAATGAATAAATGAATTAATTAATATATAAATGAATGGGCAAACAATACTAATATTCCTATGTCCACTGTGAAAAAATTAGTAAGCATGCATGCTACTATAGAGGATATTTCAGAATGCATGGTGAGTTTAAGGGCCTTGTTCTATGCTCCAGCTCCTCCTCTGTAGAACCTTCTCCCTGGGAGTCCGGTGAAGAGTACAGATTGAGTGCTCGAGACAGTGGTTTTCAGCAGAACTCTGAACCTAAGCCGAGGAAGTGATGACTCCTCTCTCTTCCTAACTACTTTCTAAGAATGTTTTTGGCCCTCTGCCACCAAAGGATGAATGCTGCAAGTAGTGTAAGTTAGTAATACGGCGAGTGTGATGATTCAAATGGCTCAAAGGAGGCAAAAAAGTCTTTGTTCCACAGTTCTGTCTTTCCTATTCTTTTCTATAAATAGCATGTTGATTTTTAAGAGCTGCTAGTTTTTATAAACTTCTTTTCCAGAGTAATTTATTAGTGTCAAGCATTACTATCATCCTGTAGTTCCAAACTCCTCTCCTGTGGGCAGTAATTTAGCCTTAGTTTTTCCTCTGTGATAAACCTTTGCATGATTAGCGAGTCTCTAATTAGGGATCACAGTTACCTTGGAGGTCTCCGCAAAGAAACAGCCAACAATCTCAGGTTAAGAGACTCAACACAAGAGAGAAACCAATTTTGCAAAGTGTCCCAATAATGTCTCTCATAGAATTTTTTTCCCTGAGCCAGGATCCAACATAGTATCAGGCATTGCATGTAGTTGTCATGCCTCTTTAGTCTCCTTTAATCTCAAACAGCCGATGGGGGGATATTTGCAGCAAGTATTCGTTAAAAAAATACTTACACTTTCCAGATACATCAGCTTGGTTAATTGGAAAGCTCTTTAATAATTGTTTTAGTATGCAAAATTAAGAGTTTCCATAAGAATAATTAATAATACAGTATTTTATAATAATAAATATTTATGTATCAACTGACTATGGAATTTCAACTTGCAAAGCACATAAATGGATTTTTCACCCTGAGTTACATCTAAAATGCTTACCTATATTTGAAAGTGATGGAAAGCTGGTGAGTAAATATTCCCCTGTTCTCTTCCTTGGGTGGACAATTCTGAGACACATTCTACACATTTTCTAAGAAGGTCCTGGCATTGAGATGCATTTGCTCACAAAGGTGTCAGTCTTAGTCTGTATGGGCTGCTATGACAAATATACCACAGCCTGGGTGGCCAATGTAGTCAGGTTCTGGTGAAGGCTCACTTTCCTAATTCTAATACAATGTTCTTGTTGTGTCCTCACATGGCAGAAGGGGAAGAAGTGAGAGAGATATCTGGGGTCCCTTTCATAAGGGCACTAATCATTTTCATGAGAGCTCCACCCTCATGACCTAATCACCCTGCAAAGAACCCACCTCCTAAGACCATCACCTTAGGGGTCATAATTTCAACATATACATTTGGGGGATTACAAACATCCAGTCCATAACAGTGATCAGATTAAGAGCTCACCCTTGCAAGGATCCAAGCAGGAAGAGAAAAAAAAAATCAATTAAAAGAAAAATATGATAGGAAAGTTGAAAGACATTGAAAATGGAAAGACTTTCATTCATGGAAACTCCAGAAGGAAAGAACAGAGAAAATAGGGGAAGTAATTGTATAAATAAAATAAAATTTCCTAAGCTGAAGTAAAGCACCAATTGTCAGATTGAAAGAGCCTGCTGAGTGACATCTGCAGAGAGAGGAAAGGAAGAAAGCCAGTTAACTACAATGAAAAGAGACAAAAAATTGGCATCACACTTCTCATGGCAACATGGATATTAGTCAACTATGTAGCAAACCATGGCAATAGTTCAGTGGGTTGGTGGTGAAGCCCTGTTGTTGTTTTATTTTGTTTTGTTTTCGAGGTAGGGTTTTGCTATATCATCTAGGCTGGTCTTGAACTTCCTGCCTCAAAAGATTCTCCCACCTTAGGCCTTTCATGTATTTCCTTCTTGGACAGAGCTGTGTTTTCATTTTTCTCTCCCTGATTGTTGTAACAGTCTGGAGTTATCTCAAACTCTGCTTTTCTATTCTAGGCCCCTACACCAGGACGCCTTTGCAGGGAAGGAAGTTTGCTTGCTTCTGAGTGTAGTTCTCCACTTTTAACCTGGAATCAAACGCTGTGTTGTGTGTATAAACCAGGAGACAGGAGAGAGATGGTTTCTGGACTGTCCTCTCTGACCTGATGCAGCTCTTTATTACTCACTAGAAGCATTGCTCCATGGCCCCTTCTCTTCTTGTTCCATTTATTCTCTCTAAGTTTGGAATTTCCTCAATTGACCTTTCACTTACGGGTGTGTTGGAATGTAGTTTTCTGTTCACACCTGTTATCAATCTCCTCCCATTCATTTTCTATCTTCTTTCCAGGAATGTCTCGAATTTTCTGCTCTTTTAATGGTGGTTTCATTTCATGTTTTCCTAGAATGCTGTAAATTTATTCTTTCTAAAATACAGCTTTTTATTTTAATAGACTCAGGATTGGAGGTAAGGTGAAAGATTGCACTGTCAACTGGATTTAATATCATTTATGTGTATATGTATATCTGTTTTATATTTTTATTTTGTGTACTATAGAAAATTTATATTGTAAAACATATATTAATAAATTGCATTGTATGTGTTATTTTATAATCTCTTTTTTACTTGGCATTACACTTTTAACACTTCTCTGTAGAAAGACTTCATTAAATTTTTCTCAAATGTAAAGGACAACACCATGGGCAAATTTAACACATAACCAGAAATAGGACACTAAATTTAGGAGCTGTTAATTAACTAAATTGAAAAATGCGTGATATATTCTTTTTCTTTCTTTAATGTCAGATCTTAAAATGTTTGGATCTTATCCAACCAAAAAATTGATCAGACTATCAATATATTTGTTAATTCAATTGTTCTAAAGTCCAGTTGTTTTAGTTTCTTAATGGCCAGTTATATGCAAGAATCCAGTGATACCAGATCAAGCATTTTTTTCTGGTTGGGTATATTTTTTGAATTTGGCTATATTCATAACATGAAGTGAAGATGCAAAGAAATTGCACAAACATCTCTGTTAGAAAATGTCTGTGTGGAAAAATCAGAATACAAGGACTGTGTGTATAAATTTGAAAGCCTAGGGAAATGAAATAGAAGGCAAGTGAGAAAACTCTTTCTCCTCTCCTGGAGATTTTTTCCCCACTCTGAAAAAATAGGAAAAATTAATAATCTGAACCATCTCCAAAAGGTCCAGAAGAAGGGATATACAACAAGGAAAAGCAACTTACATTATAGTTGATGACTCTAAGAAAAAAAGGGAGTGCAAGGAATAAAATAATGACATTGAGACTGCGTAAAACTCAGTGGGGAAGGGTAATAATGTTCTTTGAGGGTTTGCTAAAGTATAAAGGAATTCTCCAAGAAATGGCAATCACTGAAGCTCTTAAATAGCAGAAGCATAAGGCTAGAGACTTTACAAGAATGTCTTTTTGATTCACAGAGAAGCTCACTCAAAGTTCTAAAGAAAATCTCTACCACCACCACCCCTGACCTCAATTAATGAATATTTTTGAGGTAGGCAGAATAATGGACCTACAAATATGTCTCTTTTTTTTTTTCTTTTTGACACAGAGTCTCGCTCTGTCACTGGCTTGCAGGCTGGAGTGCAGTGGCGCGATCTTGGCTCACCGCAACCTCCACCTTCCAGGTTCAAGCGATTCTCCTGCCTCAGCCTCCTGAGTAGCTGGGATTACAGGCACACACCATCACGCCCAGCTAATTTTTGTGTTTTTAGTAGAGACAGCATTTCACCCTGTTGGTCAGGCTGAAACCCTGTTGGTTTACTTTCTATCTCTCAGAATGTGATACTTTCCATGGTAAAGGGACTTCCCAGATGTGATTAAGGTTAAATATTTTGAGATAAAGAGTGGCTCTGAATTATCCAGGTGGACTTAATATAATCACACAAGTCCTTAAAAGTGGAGAACCTTTCCCAGCTGCAAGTAAAAAGATGAGAGGGGAAAAAAAAAGAAGAGAGATTCACAGTATGAAAGGGATTCAACCTACCATGGCGGGCTTTGAAGATGAAGGGAGAGGCCACAAGCCAAGGAATGCAGGGGCCTTCAGAAGCTGGGAATGGCCCTTCACTGACAACCATCAAGGAACTGAGTTCTGTCAACAACCCAAATCAGCAGGAAATGGATTTTCCCCCTAGACCCTCCAGAAAGAAACATAGCCTATTGACTTGTTGGTTTTAGTCAAAGAAACCCAAATTGGTCTTCTCATTTAGAGAACTGTGAGAGGATACATTGGTGTTGCTGAAGCCACTAAGTTGATAGTAATTTGTTATGGCAGCAATAGAAAAGGAATACAACTTTGATCCAGTGTTCTCTACCAAATAGGCCCAGATTAAATGAAATATTTGAAACTTGGATTTCTACATATGAGCAGAATATAATTTTTGTTGTTGTTGGTGGTGGTGGTGGTGTTTTGAGAGGACTCTCGCTCTGCTGCCCAGGCTGGAGTGCAGTGGCGCCATCTCGGCTCACTGCAAGCTCCGCCTCACAGGTTCACGTCATTCTCCTGCCTCAGACTCCTGACTATCTGGGACTACTGGCGCCCGCCACCACGCCCGGCTAATTTTTTCTATTTTTAGTAGAGACGGGGTTTCACCGTGTTAGCCAGGATGGTCTCAATCTCCTGACCTCGTGATCCGCCCACCTCGGCCTCCCAAAGTGCTGGGATTACAGGCATGAGCCACCACACCCAGCCCCTAAGTAGAGATGTTTTAAAGTAAAAACATCTTTTAAAACGAGAAATGTAATTGTGAGTCAGCTGATGCTGTTGCAGCTTTGTTTGAGTCAACATTGAAAGGCAGAAGTGGAGGGTGAGGGTGGTGATCACAGACAAGGGCACCTCTCTGTTCAGGGGCCCTTGCAGCAATCTTGTGTCTGAATGTTCCTCCTCCAGACGTGTCTGCAGCATGCCTTCTGCCCACACAGAGGCTATATTCCACTCCTCTTTTGTGGGAAGACTGAATTTTAAAATGGAAGCTCTTCTGAAAATAGAGTCCCATTGGATCTGAAGCTTGGGTGTCATGACATTCCCCCAGTACTACTCAATGTGTAACTGTTTCACGACTTTTGTTGGATGAAATGAACAACATAAATTCCAAAAAACTTCACTCCATTTTTCTTAGACTTTCAGTCTTTTCCTGTGTTCTTGAGTGTTCTGCCTAAACTAGGAAATATTAAATTATCTAATTTCAGCAGTTGGAAGCTGCATTTGTAAATATTTTGATTAGTAAGTTTGTTAGACATTGTGTGGATAGACCTAACTTCTAAATTTAACGTTTCCATTTTTTTTTAAACAAAAAAAAAACTGTGACTGAAAATTATACCCATGCTGTGTGTGCAGATCACATACAGCAGACACTGGTCAATGCAGATTCAGGACAGTAGTTAAGTACATAAAGAAGGTTTGGTATAACAGAATATTTCCACGTCCCACAGGATTTACCATAGTCACTGAGCTTGGCTGAGACTATTAGCTTTTTTCTTCCCACCTGCCTTCCTTATTTCCTTTTTCCCTCTTTTATTCATTAGATATTTATTGAGTCTCCACTATGTCATGTGCTATGTTAGTGCTAGAAATTCCGTAATTAGAAAGCATGCATGGTTCCTATACTAATGGGGCTTAGAATCTAAGAGGTCAGTCAGACTTTAAATAATAGCACCAATGTACATAAATACACTGAAATAAAAGTGCTTCAGGAGAGTATGTAGCAGGGGGCCTAGAATTGCTCTGGAAGTTCAGAAAAGCTCCCTAAGGGAAAGAGCCCTAAGCTACACTGTGAAGGATGACAGGGAGCCAGCTAGGAGTCAGCAACTCATGCAAAGGTCGTGAAAACAGAGGACCATGTCAAAGATGTCACTATCTGAGACCAGTGGTGTGGAGGTGAGAAGATTTTACCAAGACAGTTGTAGGTAAAGAAAGGCAGATTTATTAGAGAAAGTATGAAAATACACTGTAAGGAAACAATGACCAGTTAGTAAGAGAGGAGCTGACTGTAAAGAGACAAAGGCTTGCTGGGGATTTTAGAGAATAGTGCTTATGCTGTGTGCTGAAGAGGGCTTTGTGCAGTACTGATAACACCAAGGTGGCAGTGAGCTTGCTTGCATTTTTCTATCAGCCAAGGGTCTGACGATAACTCGGTGTAGGAAGATAGTGAGTTATTTGCACAGGAGGGCTATGTGTCCTGGACCATGAAGAAAGTCACACACAACTTATCTGCTTTTCCTTCCTTCCTTCCTTCCTTTCTTTTTCTTTTTCTTTCTTTTTTTTTTGATGTACAGTGGTGCAATCTCAGCTCACTGCTACTTCCACCTCCTGGGTTCAAGCGATTTTTCTGCTTCAGCCTCCCAAGTACCTGGGATTACAGGCGCACGCCACCACGCCCAGCTAATTTTTTTTTTTTTTGTATTTTTAGTAGAGACAGGGTTTCACCATGTTGGCCAGGCTGGTCTCGAACTCCTGACCTCAGGTGATCCACCCGCCTTGGCCTCCCAAAGTACTGGCATTATAGGCATGAGTCACCGTGCCCAGCCCAATCTGCTTTTTCTTTTTTCTTTCCCTCAGTCTTGCCATCCTGACTCCTTTTCTCTAATTAGGACTCCACAAAAGATTTCCATCATTATCCAGAAAGAAAAGGGAAACATTGAAGAGTTTTAAATATAGAAAAGAGAGAGTCAGATTTTTGAATTTTTAAAAAATCTTTGTGGCTGCAGAAAATAGGCAAGAGATGGGTAGGGGAAGCTAGAGTGGATCTGGTGAGAAATGGTGGCCTGTGACTGTAGGATAGAGTGAGCATGGGGTGGGGAGGGTCCAGACTCCCTCCTACGTCTCTGGTCTGAACACTGGATGAATTCACTTGTGATACCATCAAATCTGGGACTTCTTTTGGCTGCAGCTTTTTTTTTTTTAGAGATACAGTCTCACTATGTTGCCAAGGCTGACCTCAGACTCCTAGGCTCAAGTGATCCTCTGGCCTCAGCCTCCCAACTAGCTGGGACTACAGGTATTCACCACCACCCCTGGCTGTCTGGAGATTTCCAATTATTGATTCAATCTCCTTACTAGTCATAGGTCTATTCAGATTTTCCATGTCTTCATGGTTTAGTCTTGGTACGTTTTGTGTTTCTAGGAATTTGTCCATTTCATGTAGTGTATCCAATTTGTTGGTGTACAATTGCTCCTAGTACTCTCTTACAATCTTTTTTACTTCAGTAAGTCAGTAGTTAATGTCCTCACTTTCTTTCTTTATCTTCAGCTGTTGTTTATTGACATAAAGGTAGGCTCTATAGCCACAGGCCCAGAGGCAGCTGCAGTAGTGGGGGAAAATGGAAGGTGGAGGGTGGAGTGTTTGCTGCAGGACAGCTGAGTGGAGGGTGGGGACAGGTGCCAGTGAGGAAGGCCCAGGGGGTTGGGGAAGCAAGTAAGGGCCAGGGCCAGAGTCTGCTTAAACTGGAACTACTGCCCCATGCCCTAAGGTCCCTAATTCTCGCTGTTTCCTGACCCCAGGCCAGGGTTGGGGGTCCTCTGGGCATCCATTTTCTAAAGGAACTGAACAGAGTACACACAGGAAAGGAAGCTGTCACCCTCTTGCCATACATTCTGGGGGCCTCTGTTCTGCATTCCTCCTTCTTCCCTTGCTTGGGTGGGGCCACATGATTGACAGCCAAACTCTGGGCTGTCCCACCACAGCAGTCTCTAAAAACAGCTATGTTTCAGCGAGGCATAAATCTTCTTCCCTGGTGTCCCAGCGCACCAACGCCACACTACAGCCAAGTGAGCTCTATAAGCACTGCTGGCCTAAATGGATGGGTTGGGGGAAGGGGGTGGGACAGGTGCTGGAGGAAGGGCTCTGGGGTCCATCACAGCACAGGAACAACATGCGTGGTGTTGGTGAAGCCAGGGTGTCACCAGGTCAGCACAATGACCACATCTTCCTTCTTGAAGAAGCCTCAGGCCTTACCAACATTGATGGCCAAGTTCACTCAGAGGTCCACGTCCTCAGCCCAAGGCTCCTGGATGGGGTCCTTACTCAGCACAGGGAAGAAGCCATGGTACAGGTGGGTCTGGTGAGCTGTCTGGGGATTCCATGTCACAGCAATCATAGGGGCACATGGGCAGTATCTGGCCACCTGGTGGGCATACCTGCAGACTTGGTGAGGAGGATTATGGCCCCACTGCAGCACTTGAAGGAGGCCTCCACAGTGCCACGGCAGTAGCTGCTGTAGGGTTGCTGGTAATGGGTGCCAGTGACAGAACTCCTCAAATAATTGCAAGTGGTAGATGGTGGCCTCTGCCTCACAGGCAATCAGGTGCTGCACGTGCACAGCCTCCAGAGGATAGTCCCCTTTGGCTGTTTCTCCAGACAGCATGATGAAGTCAGCTCCCTCCAGAATTGCATTGGCCACACCGTTGCCCTCAGCCCGAGTGGGGTGGAGGTCCTTGATCATGGCCTCTAGCATCTGAGTGGCAAGATGACAGGCTTCCCAGCTTGGTTGCACCACCCAATCATCATCTTCTGAGCAAGGAAGACCTTCTCTGCAGGAATCTCATCTCAACGGCTTGTGGTAGATCACCACGAGCTACCATAATCCCATCGCTGGCCTCCAGGATTTCATCAAACCTCCAACCCCCAACATAATTCTCGATTTTGCTGATTATCTTGATGAAGACCTGCCTAACTCCATAGACATCAGATGTCTTGCAGATGAATGACGCAAGTATCATATCGACATCTTACCCCCAAACTTCAGGTCCCGGATGTCCTTCTCCAACATGGCAGGCAGGTCCACGGCAGCCCCAGGAAGGTTCACACCCTGCTTGCTGCCCAAGGAGCCGCCATTTTCCGCCTCTGTCACCAGAAAGTCAGCATCCTTCTGCTTCACCTAGAGAGAAATTAGCCCCTCATCCACGTAGATCTTGCTGCCCACTTCCACCACCTTGCAGATGTTCTTGTAGTCCAGCCACAGGATGTTCTCTTACACTTTTCCATGTAGGTATTATCCAGCGTGAGCTTGAGAGTGGCTCCCTTCTTCAGTTCCACCTCTGCAGTGCCGCTGCCCTTGATGGGCCCAGATGGGATCTCAGGTCCTTTAGTGTCCAGAGCCACAGCAATGGGCTGGTAGAGGATGGAGTCAGAAGCAAAGCTTTCCACATTCTTGATGGTCTCTGTATGGTACTCATGAGTTCCATGAGAGTTCAGATGAATCACATTCATTCCAGACTTCATTGTTTTCTTCAGCATCTGTAACAGTGGGGAAGCTGGGCCCATAGTACAGATGATGCCAGTGCTCCAGGCTGTGATGGGTGGCGAGTCAGTGTCCAGGCAGCACATGTGCTCCAGGAATGTGTCAGCCATGGCTGCATGCAGCTGGTGGGTCATAGTGAAGCCCTGGCTTCACTACAGGGCTTCAACATGGCTTCTGAGGTCCTGCAGTGCTGACCGACTTGGGCTACGCTGCAAAAACAGACAGGTCAGGAGCCCCGAAATGCGCAGCTGCTGCGTCCACTTTCATTTCTAATTATAGAAATTTAAGTGGTCTTTTTTTCCTAATTCATCTAGCCAAAGGTTTGTCAATTATGTTGATATTTTCAAATAACCAACTTTAGATTTTGTTGATTTTTTGTATTATTTTTCTATTTTCTAGTTCATTGATCTCTGTTCTAGTTTTTCTTAAGGAAAATATATTTTTTAAAACATAAATTAGCTTTCTTTATTGTTAGCTACTAACTTTGAAAGTTTTATTCTTTTTTAAGGAAAATGTATTTTTAAAAATATATTAAATTAGCTTTCTTTATTGTTAGCTACTAATTATGAAAGTTTTATTCTGCACATGGTAATACTGTACAAAATTGTTTTTAAAAATTTCAATCTCCACAAATGTTTGTGTTTGAAAATCATCTTGTTCTTTTTCTCTAAATCCTTATGTAGTTGGAATCTATTTTATTATTTTGACTTTATTTTTTATCGTATTTTATTTTATTAAAGATTCAGGGGTTCCATGTGCAAGTCTGTTACATGGATATCTTGCATAATGCTGGGGTTTGGAATTCTAGTGAATCCATCGCCTAAATAGTGAACATAGTATACTCTACAGGTATTTGGAAAGATACTTTTAATGAGAGAGATAATAACATGTTTTATGCTAATGTCAATGATCCCAAAAAGAAGAAAAATTAATGATGTAGCAAAAGGACTTCTGGAAGAATGTTTCTGGGTTTGTTAGAGGAGGTGCCATTTAGTATGAAGTGGCAGGATGGCTTTGATAAGAGCATCTATAAGAAATCTGAGGTCCTGGGTGGGAAGGCAGAGAAAGTGGGTACAGATAGGTGAGCAAATCCGGGGGCAATTACTGCTGCAAGATAATCATTACTTCTCTGTGCCCTCATTATCTCTATAGCTATACTCTGGGATGGGATAGAAAATAAACAGAATAAGAGGCAGGGATTGGCTTTATTATTTCTCCAGCTGGGAAATCTGCAGTGTGCCCAGCAGTCCATAATGGAGCATGGGCCAAGGTCGTGGAGTGATGCAATTCATGAAGGACATGATTTCCAAATGGGATCAGAGATGGTCATTGTATGAGTGTGTGTGAAAGGTTTCAAACCTAAACGTTTGGAATAGATAACAGTATGTGCATCTTTATTATTTTAAAAATATTATTTAGGGCCCTCAAACAAGAGAACTAACTTAGATGTCTCATCCTCCGATAGGTCCTGCCTGTCTTACACGCTAACTTGATTGTCTTTCTCACATTGAATTATAGTGAATGATGACTAAAGTTTAGCTGGTTCTTTACTGGCTTGTCTTGTAAAGGTCCCAGGGCCTGTGTAGGATTGTCACAGAATGGGGCTGAGGCATGTGCCTTCAGCCTAGCTACCTCATTTCTTTATACCATGAGGGGAGAGGACTCACTACCATTTAACACATTTCTGTACTCTCTGCATTTCTTGTGGGTTATACTCAGATCTGGTGGCTTGATTAGCTTCAGAGTCCATCTAGATGGTGCTACGTTGTGTATTCTGTGACATCTGGGATACATCATGCCTGCCTGTTCCACTGTTCCACTTCCAGTAGGCTAAGGTTGATCAGTAGGTTCATGGATACCCATCTATTAGCAAGGCCTCACTCAACCTTCACTTCATGGTTTTAATAGCCATTGGTGATCATTCCTGATACCATTATTTCAACAGAGTTGCAAACTGGTAATTTTCTAATTCTAACATTCCTCCTCTATTATTGATCGTGATTTTTTTTTTTTTTTTTTTAGATGGAGTTTTGCTCTTGTTGCCCAGGCTGGAGTGCAATGGCACTATCTAGACTCACCACAACCTCCGCCTCCCAGGTTCAAGTAATTCTCCTGCCTCCACCTCCCGAGTAGCTGGGATTACAGGCATGCGCCACCACACCTGGCTAATTTTGTATTTTTAGTAGAGATGGTGTTTCTCCATATTGGTCAGGCTGGTCTCGAACTCCTGACCTTAGAGGTGATCCACCCACCTCAGCCTCCCAAAGTGCTGGGATTACAGGCATGAGCCACCGCGCCTGGCCAATTGTGATTTTTCTATAAATGAAAACTTTTCTTACATCAGCTACTTGGTTTCTCTGAAAAAAAAAAAAAAGAATACAGGAAAAACAGGATAGATGTTTTATTCCTTTCCTCTATTTATCAGTCTTCAGAATAATGAGTTGGCGCCCAAGCAACTCCCAAAGGTAGTTAACCAGTGAGTTGCGTACTGTGGTTTTTGTGAGAGGGTGGTATGGTGTATTATTATAAACTCTTGAATTTTTATATGTTTGACATTTTCAATCCATTTCAGCCATTATTCTTTTTTATCCAAATCATCCATCTCTAGCCAGTGAGTATCATTTCAAGTTGATGCGTGTGTCCTTTCAACATGACCCCAGGAATCTCATCTTTGACTGCTTCTTTGCTTTCTGTCTCAATTTATGCATTTCCTGCCCCAGACCTGGAAATGGCTACTTTTCTAAGGAGCCCTGGTTCCTTTTCGTGAAAGGTATATAAAGTTCACTATCTGAGTGCCTGTAAAGTCTTCAAGTTGTTTTCTAGGTTCTGCTCACCCCCTCACAGATCTACCATAATAAGTAGCATTGCCAGATGAAAATTCCTGGACTCCTGGTGGGATAGATCATCCCGCGGCTTTCAGCGAACTTACGAGGCCAACAGAATACAAGCCATTCAGATCAGCTAAGACATTCCTGCACCCGGCCCTGCTTTTGTCTCTCACTGCAGCTTTGCAAGAACACTAGGATACAGGATACAGCCAGGCAGCCCTAGCTCCTGGAGAAGTTCATGGCCACCCCATATGTGTCATGGTTGGGGTTGAGCCAGAGTCAAGCCAGAGAATGGGGTGTGGGACACGACAGCACCAGGGTTGGTCCCATCTCCGTCATTTGCAAGCTGGGTGATTTCAAGTTCATCCTCTCCCCTTCAGTGCCTGCAGGTTCCTCATTTACAGAAAAAGGAGAGGAAAACAATAACCTCACAGGGTCATTGTGAAGATTAAGTGGGACCTACATACAGCACTGAGCCCAGGACACTAAAAGACAATAAATAATAGTTTCCTGCCCTTTCCCATATCACTTACCCTCAGTTATATAATCAGATGGTTCAGAATCTAAAAATTCTGAGTTCTTCCTAAAGTGCTGCAGCTATTTTTACCTGTCCTTTCACAAAAGGTTACAGTCCTGTCCTGTTGTCGGGGAGAGGGCAGCCCTGAGTCACTTCCTCCCTCCCTGTGCTGGTCCTTCTGTGCCGAGCTGGACCAAGGCCAGGCTGCTCACCGAGAGCTGCCCATGCCACGAGGGCTTATGCTCGCTGACATTCAGGAGGGTTTCTGTAAAACCACGGGCTTTGCAGGAGACTGGGCTGATCTCCCACTTCCTGAATTGGTCATGCACTTTTACTTCCCTGACATCCTCTTTCTGAAATTGATCAATGTTTCTCCCAAAGTCAGCAATAACTAGCAGGTGGTTGATATTCAGATATGAGGCTGATGTCTTTGGACTTCAAACAAGTGATAAGACTCTTTCCTTTGAAAGATAAAAATGAATGTATAGCTGTGATCCACAGCTTAACAGCACCTCGGGATGACCAGAGAAGCTTAAAAATACTGACGCCCACATCCCACTCCAGAGACTCTGACCTAATTGGTCTGGGGTGTGGCCTGGGCATTGGAGTAGTTTATAAACACCCCCAGGTGATTCTAATGTGCAACGAAGGGTGAGAATGGCTAAAAAGTAAGTGCTTAGGTAAGTGCGGTTTCTCTGCCCCCAAGCAGGTGTCTTATCAGCTGGCGAGCCACAAAGTAAAGTTGGCCTTTTTTTTTTGCTTGCATGACAACTTTTTTATATATACTTTAAGTTGTAGGGTACTTGTGCACAATGTACAGGTTTGTTACATAGGTATACATGTGCCATGTTGGTTCGCTGCACCCATCAACTTGTCATTTACATTAGGTATTTCTCTTAATGCTATACCTCCTCCAGCCTCTCACCAACATGAGGTTGACCTTTCTCTGGCTTGCGGGACTCTCCCGTGTGCCATGCCTACAGGTGAGTCAAAAGATGGAAGCACCTGCCAAGTTACAGAAGGCTTATGAGCCATGCCAAAGGGTCTGGGCTAGCTCTTGTTAAACCCTTGTTCAAGCGTTTTCAGCAGAATGGCAAGTTGTTCAAGTTTGCACTGTAGGAACTATTGCCTGGCAGCACTGAGGAAAACGAATCTGAGTGAGGATGGTCACAGGAGGCCAAGAGACCACTGAGGTCCCAGCAAGAAGGTGAGAACCTGAAGAAAGGCAAGTACCACAGCAGAAGGCCGGGGCATGGAGGACAAGAAAGAGGCGGCTTCTCCTCCTCCCAGTGGTGCTGGCCCAGGACTCTTGGCCTCTCTGTGCTGAGCCCATTCTCCCTGTTGCCTTGTGATTTGTTGGACTTTTGTTTGCAGGCCTCAGTGCCTCCACTGACTTGTTTCTTACTCATAATAACGACTTACGTTAATTATGCTTTTGCTGTGGGCCAGCCACCCACTCAGAACGTCTCACTTTACCAATAAGACTAAAGCTTAGAGAGGTTAAATGATTTGCCCAAGGTTACACAGCCAGCAGGAAGTGAAGGCGGACACAGAGGCAGATTTCTGACCAGTAAACGGCCCATTTCCCCTTCTACCTGTGGTGCTTCTGTGCTTCTCCCCTGGCTGAGGCCACCTCCTTTTGAATTGAGCCTCAGAACCTGCCGCGCCCACAGGCACTTTCCAACTTTCTATCCTGGGGCTTCCTGGTCAGCCTGCCCTTGGAGTCTTGGTGCCCACAAGAAGGAGAGGGTCCAGCTTGTGGTTCCATGGACTGGATTGACCAACCTCTTGAAAGAGTTCTAATTTTACATTATTTCAACTCCTATTTCCTCATAACTAAAAAGACGCCCTGGTCCCTTAAGTTTCTCAAATGCTAAAGTATTGAAACTCTATAAATTCACCTTTTTTTTTTTTCCAGAGAAAATTCTTAAAAATAGTATTCCCACAGAACATAATCTTTGTGAATGGGTGAGAGTTATAGGCTATAGGTGTGAGTAGTTTACAAGTTCCTGTGTTAAGACTTTGAGTTCAGGTTCCCAGTATGCCTAGAGAAATCCAGAAGGCATAGGGGGAAGGAGAGAAGGGTTGCACTTTAAGAATTTCTGTGCCAACACTGTTTGAAATGCAGCCTGGAATTACCCCCACAATAGGGAGAACGAATATCTTAAGAAGGCTCCGTCAGTTTCCGGCGGTACCATTTCCTTAATCCATGTTACGTATTTTTTGGCCATGATTAGCAGTGAGTGAGCGCACACTATATGGAAATGCTGTGATAGTACCCTACATAGATTATCTCTCATTATGACATCCCTATTATGCAGAAGAGGAAACTGACGCTCCCAGAGGCTAAATAACTTGCCAAACTTTCCAAGTTAATATGTAATAGGGACCAGACGCTGTGGCTAATGCCTATAATCCCAGCAGTTTGGGAGGCCGAGGCAGGCAGATCACTTGAGGTCGGGAGTTCAAGACCAACCTAGCCAATATGGTGAGACCACATCTCTACTAAAAATACAAAAATTAGCCAGGCATGGTGGCATGCGCCTGTAGTCCCAGCTACTTGGGAGGCTGAGGTAGGAGAATCACTTGAACCCAGGAAGCAGAGGTTGCAGTGAGCTGAGATCAAGCCATTACACTCCAACCTGGGTATAGTAGCAAGACTCTGTTTCAAAAAAATATATATGTAATAGAAACTGTACTGTACAGCAAACCCCATGACATGTAACAAACCCTCACATGTACCCCCAAATGTAAAACTTAAAAAAAGAAAAGAAAAATAGAAAAAGAAACTGTACTTGAAAGTAGGCCTGCCTACTACAAAAACACCAGGCTCTTAACCATTATCTGTGTAGTTAAGACTCTCAGTAACACATTGTAGTCTACTGTGTATATTAATGTCCACCACTTCACATATTTTATCTGTTAGCAACAGCCTCTCTGAGCTTTGTATTTGTATATTTGACAGGTTTTTCCTATAGATAGCATTGTAATATTTCCATTTAACTCTATCCTTTGTAAAATGACATCACTGGTATATTTCAATTAGATTTTCAGTCAGTGACAGCTAATGAGCAAAGGAGCAATGATTACAGAATCATTTCTTCTTGGGATCTTGAGAAGAAATGATTCTGTAATCATTGCTATGGCTGTCATCACTATGTCCATGGCTATGTCTTTGCTTATTGTGTAGTGCAGCAGGGATACTGGTCACCTGGGCAGCCCGTGACCAACTGAGGGTTCATTTAGCCTTCAACCCGGTGTGGGGCATGGGATAAGTGTTCTCTCCCGGCCTCTGTTTTCTGCTCTGAAATATAAGATGTCTTGCAGCGCCAACCTTCTGTGACTGTCTCTGGCAAGCTGCTGGCAGTGCACTAGCAACTCTCTGAAGAGTCCTCTGGTTCCATGATTTTACAGCTTTGTTGTTGAATACAACAGAAGACTCTTTTAAAATAGGAACCCATCTATATTACACAGAACCTGTGTTTCCCAGTCTATGGTAATCATTAGTATCAACCTGTTGTTAATAAAAATAAGTAACAGTCAATTCAATAAGAGATTACTGACAAAACAAAATCAGCAGAACTCAGGCATTTCTGACCACTGGAGACTCCACTGATCACCCTAAAAAGCCAGGCAAGGCTGGGCGCTGTGGCTCACGCCTGTAATCCCAGCACTTTGGGAGGCCGAGGTGGGCAGATCATGAGGTCAAGAGATAGAGACCATCCTGGCTAACATGGTAAAACCCCGTCTCTACTAAAAATACAAAAAAAAATTAGCTGGGTGTGGTGGCAGGCGCCTGTAGTGCCAGCTACTCGGGAGGCTGAGGCAGGAGAATGGCGTGAACCCGGGAGGCAGAATGGCGTGAACCCGGGAGGCAGAAGAATGGCGTGAACCCGGGAGGCAGAGCTTGCAGTGAGCCGAGATCGCACCACTGCACTCCAGCCTGGGTGACAGAGCGAGACTCTGTCTCTAAAAAAAAAAAAAAAAAAAAAAAGCCAGGCAACTTTGAGGAGACTCAAGCACATTCAGCCCTGGACTGCCAGCACCTGACTCACCCATCCATCAGACGGCCTTGCCGGAGCCACCTGCTGGCAGTGTTGCTCTCCATATGCAGTAGAGTGTGTTTTTATTTTTAGGAATTCCAATCTCATCACCAGTTTGAAAGAGCTCTTTGGTGATTCTTTTAGGAAAGCTAAGAATTATTTGGTGACATGGGTAGTTTTTTCAACTCAATTAGGGGAGGAGAATTTTTGTGTGCTAGTAGTTTTTTGAGTACGGGAATTTCAAGCCTTTGGTAACAGAACTGTGAACTCCTCTGCTACACGGGGAGCACCCTGAGGATAGGACCCATAAGCACATTTGCCTGGCACACGGCAGGCACTAATCTGTGATTGTTGAATAAATGAGTAAATGATGAATGGTTGAATTCCAGGACCCCAAAGGCCTTTGAATTCAAATTTCTTAGCTTTATAAGAACCACTATATAAGAATCACTGAATTTACTTAAAGGCTACACACGCACACACACACACACACATACACATACATATATTTCTCTTATTTATGTTACAAACATATTGTATACATTTTATAGTTTCTTCTTATACTGAAGAGAGTGGGATGAGAATAATTGTTTATATTTATTGATGTTTCCAGTATGACTTATGATTAGAGAATATGGCTTTCTTTGGAAGAAAATGGTACATGAACAAAGGCAGGAAACCGTATGGGAGGGAAATAAATGCCAGAAGAATTTTTCTTCTTCATTTAGGTAGAACTGAAGAGCCTTTCAGGTTCTACCATAAAGAAGAGACTTGTAAAAACTTCAGTTTTCCTTCTATTGAGTTCTGTTGACATAATAACCCCAGCAAATATTTTAAAAGATATAGTATTCAAATAAAATAATCCCTCAACTATGAATAGGAGCCTTCATTTAGATAAACGAATATAAAATGAATCAACTGGTGCCAAGCAAATCTTAAAATTCATATAATTATCTAGATAACATCTTGAAAGTCACCCTCTGTCTTGGTCTGTTAGTATGATTTATGAGACTGTGTTCCTCTCCCATTGGGTAGACAGAATTGGTCCATTTTAATGTAACAGGGATCGCATTAGGCAGAGTGTGGGGTAGTAGTGGTGGTTGTTTGGAAGTTTAAATGTGGGAAAGGGGTGTGATGGATTTTTGCTTGGTCTGTGTAAACCCAGCATCCTCCCTGACCCCTGCCGCACTGTATTCTGCATTGCTGAAGCAAAGTCTGCAACTTCTTTTCCCAGTGTGCTTCAGAGTTAGGCTTCCCAGTGGAAAGTGGAAGAAAATAATTCTGTCATGCAGATATAATGTGCTGTTGCTTTTGGGGGGAATATCCCCCAAGAACCACATACTGCAGGCAAGCAGCTGAAATTATTGGTAGCAGCTGCCCTTGGCTCTGAGGTGCCCTCCTAAGAATCTCTTGCTTCAGTACTCCAGGGCAGCTGGAGTCTGGGTGGCAGCTTCCTCTAATTCCTACTGTTCTAGATTTAGTGAGAGCAGATTTCCTGACCTTGACAATCCCAGGCCTACTCAATGATCATGTACTTCCTTGGATTTAATCTCTTTCTGCTAAAAATGCTTGGTTTCTCCTTTTCTTTTCTTGCCTGAATGAACCCTGACTGTTAGACTATCCTCACCAACCTCACTCCAGATGAACCTGAGTCCCAGGGTTTTGGCAGTATTGGAATACGGGGTCGTGACAGAGCTGTCCAACACCCAAGGGTAAATGGAAGTCACACCCTGGGCAGCCCAAAAACAGGGGGTCAAAGGGAAGGGGGAGGAGAGCAGGAATGGAACCAAGTTTGGGTTGTCTGCAAGGATTAGGGCAGCATGGAGAAGCAGATCCTAGTAAGTCATCGAACAATTCCTAGTAGAAAGAAGGATCCTTTAAGGGAGTCTCTGCATGGGGGTGTTGACTGTTGGGACTACTGGGTCAGTTCTTAAAGATATCTCTGACCATTAGATGGCACATATAACAAGGAAACAGACCCCTCAAAAATAAAGTAAATGGAGTGTCTTCATGGGGAAACAGCATCATGGACAGATTTAACTTGGGACAGATTCGTCCCATTTCTTTATTCTTTGCTAGTAGTGCTAGACAACCACATTTAGCCACGGCCTTGTGGTAAGAGAAATGTACTTCCCTGCCCCTTGATTTGGGTTTTGGTCATGTGACTTGCTTTGGCCAATGGGTTGTTAGCAGATGTTGATGCAAGAAGAGGTTAAAAACACACTAACAGGGCTAGGCTTGTCCCCTTGAGCGTCTGCCATGACCATGGGAAGAATATGCCCTGGATAGCCAATGTCTCTCCAGCCCAGGCCCTAGAATGAAGCACAAGGAACAGAGATGCTGCAACTGACCCAGAGGCCCACAGGCACATGGGTGATAAATGCTTATTGTTTTTCACAGAGATTTGGAGGCTATTCGTAATGCAGCAAAATTATAGCAATCGCTACCTGATACAGATTGCATATGTCAAATCATAGACACTGTTCTTTATGGTGTAATTAAATAATTTTCAGGGATCACTTTGACCACGTTCAGTTTTTACAATCCATGCACTAGCTTTAGTCTCAAATTCACAAATGAAATGAGATCCCACCCTGCCTTCAATGACAACTTTGTTTAGTCTTGTTTCATAAGTAAAATTTGTGACAATTTGTTGCAGTTGATATCCTAGCTTTTATTTAGGTAATGAATGACAGGCCTAGAATTTCCTTGGACAAAAAGATCTATAGTTTCAAGGCCATAGAAATTATTTTTCTTGTTATCAGCATCTGAAACCTGTACTTTCAGATAATTTCACAGTTGTTTTCATCTTTCATTTTTCATCTCTAGTTAAATTTACACAGCGTGGAAGTATCTTTAAGAATGAACAAATTTTTTAAAAAGTCATGAACAAACTGAGAAATGTACATGATCATTCATTTGGCACCATCTTCTAAAATTTCACACTTCAAGGATAAGCAAAATTAGTATAATTCACTTCTTAAATTGCTTGCTTACTAACATTGTGAGGCAGTGCAAGAGGAAGGAGATTGTAGCTTTCAATAGATGTGACAAGGCAACCCTCCCAAGGGTATTAGAGAACGGAATGATGCTGACAGATGGCAAACCTACTGACCCCAGCCCTCATGGCTCCTTGGTGGGGGGCCTGAACTGTCTGACCCATGGTGTCCCCTTTGCATACTACACCCAGACTGTGGGTGGTCAAGGAAAATATTTCAGCCACCAACTTTTTCCACTTGCTTTTTGCTGCCCAAATTGAATGTTAGTGGTAAGCTATCCTGTTCAATAGTTATTTGAGATAAATAGTTCTTTAACATAAAGCTCTCTTCTTTCTACGGGGGTAGAGATTGGGTTATATCATTGTTGTTATGGTTACACACTCCTTCCTTGAGTTCAGATAGTGCCCCTCAGTAGCCAAGAGAACTCTGTTTATGTGAGCCTGATCCTCCACTCAGTCTAAGGGAGTGGAGTGAGAAATGACCCAACTAGTGTTTTCTGGTTTCTTATTGTCCGGGTCAAGGGAGGAACAGGAGGCCCCTGTGATGGGGCTCCCACAGGTACCCTTGCATCACTTGGCTCCATTTGATCCCACTTGTCCTTGCTCCCATTGTCTCTCCAGGTCTTGCATGATGCAGTATAGTGTGGCTAAAAGCATGGGACAGCTTGTGTCTGAGTCTCTGCCTCAACACTCATTAGTTGAGGAAACATGGGCAAGTGACTGAACTAATTCAGACTGGATCATCTCATCTTCAAAATAGAAGCAATAATAGCACCTACTCAGCAGGGCGCGGTGGCTCACTCCTGTAATCCCAGAGTGAGATCATGCCACTGCACTCCAGTCTGGGCAACAAGAGTAAAAACTCCATCCTCAAAAAAAAAAAAAAAAAAGCACACCTACTCTATAAGATTACAGTGATAATTAAATCAGATAATCCTATAAATAGCATAGCACAGATCCTGACACATATGTTCTCAGTTAATTTCAGCCACTGCACTATACTGGTAATTACTCTTATGAAGGGAAGATGCCATAGAGTATAGGTGTAGGTGTAGGGGGTTCCTAGGTGTAGGGAGCTTTGGGCAGAGTAACTGCAAAGCGGACAGTTCCTCTTCCACCATTTTACCCTTAATGTCAGCCCCCAGAGGATCCAGATAAGACAGTGGGGTATTGGAGGATGTGGTGCCCTATGTCCTGACCCCTCACAAGGCTCTGAGGCTCTTCTCAGACCTGCCAGGCCTAGCAGAGTGGCCTGCCAGTGAGGCGGCACAGAGCTGGCTGAGAACTGACTCCTGGAGAAGCAGGATGGTGAGGCGAAAAACATACCCAGCTTCCAGGGGCTGAATTTGACATCTTATTTCAGATCTGCTGAAGCTGCCCCAGGCTCCCCCAGGCTGCTGTCTTTTGTGGTTTGAGATACACGTCTGTCATTGGGTACATGCCGTTTGGGGCCACAGAGTGACAGGCAGGGCCATATCACCATGAGCCACGCAGCAACACCATCTCTGGAGCCACCACATGGAACAGCACATGCATGACATGCCTCTTGTTTCTGGGATGTGTCCAGCACTTGCCCCTGCCCTGTTGGGGTTTGGAAGAGAGGCATCTGCTCCACTACTCTGCTCCAAAATGCACTGCTTCAAGAAAAAAAAAGCAGCACTGGAAGGACTTGAGCTCATGCGGTTCATGGGCAGATTTCCTACAGTACAGTGTGGGGAATCTCACCGTGGGAGCCCTGCTCCACCTAGGGCAGGTTGGCTCCTGGCTTCCCTGTCCCTTAGCTTCACTTTCTCAAACTCACTGTAAGTTGTATTCACTCATCTTTTCACTACAGGTAGAGGGGCTAGATATTGTGATAAATGCCAGGGCACACAGTCTGCCCTGAAGGAACTGACAGTCGGTCAGAAGGGCCCCCAGGGGGCGGTGAGCTGCAATGTCCTATGGTACATATTATGATATAGCTATGGAGTGGAAAGGGGGAGAAAGGATAAGGAAGGACCTAGATCTTCCTAATGGAACTAGGGGTGGAGGGCATCAAGGAAGGATTAGCCAGGAACTGACATGTAAGAAGGGTCTAGAAGGAATTCCCCAGGGGGAGAAAAAAAACAAGCCAGGTATAAATAGGAGAAGGGATGCTTTAGCTGGAGAGAAGAGCACAAGAAAGCCAGGGACACGAGAAGCCTGGCAGGACACCGACCCCGGGAGATTCTTCAGTGTGGCTAGGATGTAGGGTGTGAAGAAGGAATGAGACGTAAAAAAGGTCGGCAGGGCCAAAATAGCAAAGAACTTTAGACACTTAGAATAATGCATTTACGGAACTTTGTGAAATAGTCCTATGTATGGAATAGGATCCACCTGTAAAGCCAATCAGTTGCCCCAGTTTCAGATGGCATCAGGGAGAAAGAACAGGAAAAATTAATGGAAGTACTCCTTCCTTTAAAATTAACATTTTTGTGGCCTTGGACGAAGGTCAAAGGTAAATCAACCGAGAAACGCTCTTTCTTAGACTAAAAACTCAACTGCTCATTTTAATGGAAGGAAAAAGTGAAGTCAGAAGAGTAAAGTGCCTTACTCAAGTTAGTAAGAGGGCTCAGACATAAACCCAAGTTATCTAATTTCCAGTCCAATCCAACACATTCATTCATAACATGTTAGAAATAGAAGATAAGCTGCCTTAGGGAGTCTGGTTTTATACCTGAGAAAACAGAGATGTTCAAGAAGTCAAGTGAGGTCATGAAGTCTTAAAGTTTCCAATGATAGAGGCACATCTTGGATTCAGAACTCAAAACCGCTAACCCTTAACCCCTAAGGAATGTTGAGGCATCGCTTCTCCTATTTACACTGGCTTGTTTTTTTCTCCACCTGGGGAATTTCTTCTAGAACCTTCTCACATGTCAGTTCTTAGATAATCCTTTCTTGACACTGCCCCCCAACCCCAGTTCCATTAGGAAGATCCAGGTCCTTCCCTATCCCTCCTCCTGCCTTCCACTCCATTGATGTGTCATGATTCAGAGCTCATCTAATTAACTACAAATTCCTTACTCCAGGGGAAGCAGCTCTCCTTGGAAGTGGTAACTGGCACCACCTTCGTTAGAGAAAGAGTGCATCATTCTATAGAAGCTTAGGGAGGTCACGGGAGGTGATTTGCAAAATTTGCTGCCCCATGCTTAGAGGACCCTTTCTTCCCTTTCTTTTTTTTTTTTTTTTTTTTTGAGGCAGAGTCTCGCTGTCACCCAAGCTGGAGGCCAATGGTGCAATCTCGGCTCACTGCAACCTCCGCCACTTACAGGACCCTTTCTAAAGCATTTTCTGGAGACTAGAGCCTGAGAATTGTGACTTTGTGGAACCTTTCCCAACTTTCTCCACAGAGCTTAGCTTAGTCTCCTATTTATTGCGTACCTGGGTACCACATTCTGTGCTAGCCCAGTGTTAGGAACACCTTGTGAGCAGACCACCCCTCCTGGGAAGTAAAACAAACGCACAGAGTCCCTTTCTGGATCCCAAGCTCCCCACCTGCAATGTGCGAGCAGTTTGGTAGAAAAAGCTGAATTCTTCCCAGCCAGGCAGAGACAGACAGGTTGTCATCTGCCTTTGGCAACCCATACTTTCTTTTCCTTCAACTGAATTTATAGCTCTTGGCCATCTTGTCCCTGTGTGGTTTTGCCTGTCTGCTTTGGTCTCTCAGCTGTCACCGTTTTACTTTGGTAACTAAGGGGAACGTCTCATATTTTAGAGACACAACAGGGCCGTGTAGCCTGACCAGCCTCGCTACGAAGTCATCTCTCTCATGCAAGATCCTCAAAGAAGCCTCTTTGCAGTTTATGGTGGGGTCACTGGGAACCAATGAATGCGCTTGGCCAAGCTCTCAAAGAGAAAAAGCAGACAGGGAGGAAAGGATGGTGAATATGAAGGTAGAGAAAGTTGAGAGAGGTACGTACAGAGAACAATAGCGTGTTTCAGGAGTCACTAAAAAAAAAAATCAATTCACGTAGTTTACTGTTCATAGCTTCAGCACACATGTATTGATAGCCCTCTGTGTGCCAGCACTGTGCCCACAGACATACCCAACTGACCTAGGTTTGCTGCCTCATTCAGAATCATGCAGACTCAAGTCCTGTCATTGCAAGGGAAGAGGATCTAGAAAGCCAAATCTTCCAAATGCCAACACTAAGCAGTTCTGGCTGGCTCTTCACATCAACGAACTTCTCCGCTCTGCAGCCGAAGTCGCTTTGCTTTGCTTTGCCTGTGGATGCCTCAGAACGCCTCCCCCATCCCTGTGCAGAGCAAGTGAGGCATCTCACTGCACACGTACAAGGGGAAAGCAACTTCCAGAATTACCCTGTTATTTTCTAAATAAGCTTTTAATTTTGGAACAATTTCATATTTTCAGAAAAGTTTGCAAAGATAGTACAGAGAGTTTCCATATATCTCTCACCCAGTTTCCCCTAATGGAACATCTTACATTACCATGGTATGTCGGTGCTTTACTATTAACTAAACTGCAGACTCTTTTTGGATTTCCCTAGTTTTTCCCCTAAATAGGTATTTTTTTTTTTCTGTTCCGGGATCTTATCCAGGATCCCACATTGCATTTAGCAGAATTTTGTTTTGAGGCTTACGTACACTTAGAGAAAATTACTCGAAGTAAATGAGGCCATTTCTAAGTGTTCAGAATTTGGACTAATAATTCCAAAGGATGAGTTACATTTCCCCTTTGTTCTGTGTCTGTACGCACAAATTTAAATAATTAACTCAGCAAACAATCATTTCTTAAAGAAGGCTTTAAGTTTGTTTTTTGATTTTGGCTTTTTTTTTTTTTTTTTTTTTTTTTTAGTTGCAAAACCCATTTTTTACTCCTGCCTCCCCTTCACCCAGAAACAGCAGCAACCCAGTCTACTGACTGGACCCACAGAGATTTCCCTAGAGGGCCAGAATTCCAGCTCTTTGGAGTTCTGTGAGCCCCAGAGAGGATGACAGCAGAGTTCATTTTGCCTGAGGGTGTGATGGAAGGTTCTGCCCTCTGACAAATGTGCAACATCCCCCGCTAAAAACTCACATGGAAGTTGTGAGGCTGAAGCTAGGACAGATTCCTCATTAAGAGTTCAAGTCTACAGATCTACAAAGTGTTGCTTGGCATTTGTGTGACATCTTTCCATGAAGAAGTTCTAGGATGGGGTGGCCACAGTCATGTTTAGAGTTGAGTGTGCCCAAGGACCCCCAGCTGTTGTGCCGAGGGGTCTTGAAGCAGGTTAGGATGGAGAGGCTCACACACCTGTCACTCCTCTTCTAATGGACCCTGCTAATTCCCATAAGATAGCGTTCAGCTGACTCATTTTTGCCACAAATTCTGCTTTCCTCTTGTGACTGAACTAGCATAGCAGCTTATTTATCTATTTAAATGGCAAGGGGGATAATTTATTTTATTTATTTATCTTTTTGAGATGGAGTCTCGCTCTGTCTCCCAGGCTAGAGTGCAGTGACGTCATCTTGGCTCACTGCAACCTCCGCCTCCCAGGATCAAGCAATTCTCCTGCCTCAGCCTCCCTAGTAGCTGGGACTACAGGTACGTGCCGCCACGCCCGGCTAATTTTTTGTATTTTTAGTAGAGACTGGATTTCATCGTATTGGCTAGGATGGGCTCAATCTCCTGACCTCGTGATCCACCCGCCTCAGCCTCCCAAAGTTCTGGGATTACAGGCGTGAGCCACTGCGCCCGGCCTAACAAGGAGGAGGTTTTTAAGGGTGATAGCAGGGACTGTTGTCATTCATATTATTATTCATATTATTGCCCATGTATTGCGTGTTTTCACACACAGCCCGTGCTTAACTATACTTGCTCTTTGATAAGTGTCTGAGACGAGTGAAACCCTAGAAGAGCAACAAACTTCGAAGAACTACTTTGGAGAACACTGAGTGTTTTGTTGGCTTTGAGCAGGTGTGAAAAAGGCAAACAATGGAGAGAAGAGGCAGAAAGGAGGCCATTCATCTCCCATGGATGTCGTCAGAAGTTCAGAATCTGGGCATGTTTCTTGGTTTCCTACGGGAGGCACCTTTCACTGTGCATTTTTGCATCTGATTCACAAATTCTTTTAAAAGAAAAACATAATCCCAGGAAAATGATCTTTAGGAATTTAACATCATTTTATCATTTTTTCCACAGAATAACACAAAAATGATTTTAAGCTATTAATACAAAATATTTTTGTAAATAACTGAAAAGTGATTTTTACTACAATTTAAAAAATATTGTCTTTCCTCGTTTAATAACAAACTTTCTGTACTTTGTTCTTTACATGAATTATGCAATTATGTGTTAAAAACTATGAAATTATCTGCAATATGTTTGTTTTTAGACTGAATTCATATCAACATATATTACAATGTATGCATGCAGCATTAAAGTAAACAAAATGGGTTTATTTATATAATTTTATTGTTTTGTTTCCAAATGAAAAGAGAAAGGATTATGGATTTCTGTTTTTAAGTTCTTTGCCACAAATAATGCATTGTAGGGTGGATGGTAGACGTCTATACAAATAAACATTGTGTTTATCGGGGTGTCTGCTCTTGCATCACATGCAAATAACTAGATAGATTTTCACCAAATATAGAGGGTATGTTTGAGATAATATAACCTGAAATATAGTTTATATGGCAAAACAATTTTCTATGTGGGCACCTAAGAACCACTAACAGAATCAGACATTCTCCCAAGCAGCGGAGACAAATCAAGTTAGAGGATCCTGTGACATCAGGCAGAAGTAACACGTTGTAAGCACTAGGATGTGCTGGACTGGAAAATAGAAAAGCAATGATTTTTAGACATAAGCACCAAATTAAAAATCAATAGAACAAATGCACCCAGTTGCTAAAGTTAATTTGTGGTGGAGCTACTTCCCACCTGGGGAACTCAGTGTAGCTCCTGGGTAATCAGCAGCAGGGACTTGTGTATTTCAGGATGGATAATACTCTGCTGTGCAGCATGAGGAAGCCCAGTCAGACCCCAATAAGTGAAAAGCCAAACCGGATAAGATCATCACTTAGATGCTTTCTGTTTCATTTTGGTATCTCTCGATGTGTTGTGAAGAATTTTGATAAGATGACTACAACTTTAGACCGGGTATAGATTCTCTTGAGGCACATTTGCAGAATACATATAATTTTTTCCGTTCTTCGTTAATTTGCTGTATTTCTTCATTAGTTTCTTATGCCCTCTGACCAACCCATGGCCACTGTGTGAATAACTGAACAAAGTTTGAGTAAGATTACAAACAAGTGATATTGCACAATGGTCAAAAAAATCTCAGGGCAACTAGACATTTTAGCCAAGCCATAAACTGAATGCTGGAGTCATGAGCAAGTTCTCTGATCTTGTCCGATCACATGTGTTCACTTGAGATGTGCTCAGGCTTTTGCATGGTTTCATTAACAATGTATTTATATATTTAGTTGAATAAGAAATACATTTCACATGTTCAAACATTGGAAAATGAAAAGCATATTGTAAAATCTTTTCTTATCCTATAGCCCAGTTCACCTCCCTAAAGACAACTGTTACAATTGCTTGGTCTTCTGACAGACATATATTATGCAAATGTAAGCAAACATGTATATTTATTACTTATTTATTTATTTTTCTTAATGAGACATCTTGAAAACAATCCGTATCACTACAAAATGAGATGCCTCCTTCTCCTTAATGCCTGCCATTCAATTCCCTTGTATGTACCATGATTTATTACATTCTTCCCTCTGGATGGACATTTAAGCTGTTTCCAATCTCTTGCTGTTACAAGCAATGCTCTAATAATGAATTGCTTTAAACATAGCTCATTTCTCATATTTTCAGGTACATACATGAGATTACTTTCTAGTACTGGCAATAAAAATCATACAATCATCTCAATAGATGCAGAAAAAGCATTTAATGAAAATTTAACATATTTTCATGATAAAAAGAAAACTCTCAACATATCAGGTGTAGAAGGAATGTGTCCCAATGTAATAAAGGGCATATATGACAAATCCACAGCTAATATCATTACACTCAATGGTGAAGAGCTGAAAGCTTTTCCTCTAAAATCAGGAATAAGGCAAGGGTGCCCACTCTCACCACTTCTATTCGCCATAGTACTGAAAGTCCTAGCCAGAGCATTTAGACAAGAAAAAGAAACAAAAGGACTCCAAATTAGAAATTGTTTCTGTTTGCAGATGACATGATACTAAATATAGAAAACTTTAAAGACTCTATAAAAATTTTTTAAAATTTATTTTTATTATTTTAGACAGCGTCTTGCTCTGTAGCCCAGGTTGGAGTGCAGTGGTATGATTATAAGTTACTGCAGCCTCAAACTTCTGTGGTCAAGTGATCCTCCCACTTCAACCTCCCAAGCGGCTAGGATTACAGGTGCAAAGTCACCATATCCAGCAAAAAGAAAAAAAAAAAAAAAAAAAACTGCTAAACCTAATAAATGAATTCGGTAAAGTTGCAGGACACAAAATCAACATACAAGTATCAATTATAGTTCTATACATTAAAAGAAAATCCAAAAAATTAAGAAAATGATTATATTTACAATAGCAGCAAAAAGAATAAAATATTTAGGAATAAATTGAACAAAGTAGGTGAAAGATCTGTACCTTGAAAACTATAAAATATTGTGGAAGACACAAATAAATGAAAAGAAATTCTGTATTCATGAATTGGAATAATTAAAAATTTTAAATGTCCATACAACCCAAAGCAATTTACAGATTCAATGCACTCTCTATCAAAATTCCATTGGAATAACCCTAAAATTTGTATGGAACCACAGATAACCCTCAAAGCAAAAGTAATTTTCAGAAAGAAAGCAAGCTGAAAACATCACACTCCCTGATTTCAAACTATGTCACAAAGCTATAGTAATTAAAACAATGTAGTACTGGCATAAATACAGACATATAGACCTATGGAACAGAATAGAGGGCCCAGAAATAAACTCACATGTATATGGTCAACTAATCTTTGAAAAGTATGCCAAGAATACACAATGGGAAATGACAAGACTCTTCAATAAATGATGTTGGGAATACTGGACATCTATACACAAAAAAATAAAATTAGATGTTTGTCTTACACCATATAAAAATTAACTCAAAATGAATTAAACACTTACATTAAGATCTGAAATGGTAAAACTTTTAGAAAAAAACAGAAGAAGAGGTTTTTGACATTGGTTATGGCAATGATTTTTTTGGAAGTGACACCAAAAGCACAGGAAGCAAAAGCAAAAATAAACAAGCAGGACTACATCAAACTAAAAGCGTTGGCAGCAAAGAAAACCATCAACAAAATGAAGAGGCAGGCTACAGAATGGGAGAAAAATTTGCAAACCATGTGTTGATTCATTTAGTCTTCACAGTAACACTGAGGTAAGCACTAGTATTACCCCTCCTTTACAGATGAGGAAACTGAGGCTCAACAAGATCGCTCAAGTAGTGAGCGACAGAGCTGGGGTTTGACTCCATAGTCTACCACTCTGAGAGAACCAAAAGATAAAGACAAAGCGTCCCACGTGTGGGAAGCATGAGTTAGACAGGGGCCTATCTCAGCATGCGGGTAGCTGGGAGGTGGGTGACCCCGGCCAGATGAAAAGAGAGTGGATTGGCAGATAGATGGATTTGAATACACTCTTCCTTACAGGTTTAGTGGAACGTCATCTTCAACCTGCAGGTGAAGCAGTTGGCCTTGAGTCTGGCAATTTGTACCGGTGTAATTCCACTTGTGCACAGAACAAAACACTCAAAAGTTGCTGTATTTTGTTTCATCTGCTGGCATCTGAGAGGCAAAGAGCCAGGCATTATTTCCCCAGCCAGGGATTTTATTACTTAGGTGGCTGCCATTGTAGGGTGGCTTGAACACCATGTCCTACTTTCACAGGGCTTTAGAGATTACAGAGACTGCTGGAATTAGGACTCATCTACTTTAGGTATTTTAAAGAATGTTTGATAACAAAACAAACCATCCATAATGCTCATTCCCATTCATTTACATCAGGAAAACTTTTTAAATGTGGGCAGGGATAGATATGAATGGCCAAATTATTCTAGAATTGATTGAAAAATACAACTAGAGCCATTAACTTATCAATGATTTGATTGTTGCTATTCCAGTTTACCAGCAAACTTTTTAAAAGCAGAATCTACTCTTCAAAAACAATTTGTAACAATACTGTCTAGCTGCCTTTTAAAAAATGACTTCAGTAGAGTTGCTTAAATATTTGGCTAAAATTATGGGTGCCCCCATCCAGGAGAGCAGCTTACTGGTGAGAAGACCCCAGAAGCAATGGGTACTTCAGTGGTGGGGGTGGGGAGGGAAATGGGGCAGAGACCAGGGGAGTTAGAAGGAAATAACCAGATATGGACCCTGTCAGGGAAATGTGTGGTAGATATTTCCCCTAAAGGAGCCTCCCATGGACCCACACTATGTGCCACAAAAATATCAGCATTTGGATGTCTGCTACATGAGGGCATTGACTGTAATGCCAATTAAGTAAGACATACCCATCCCTTTCCTTGTCTTCATCAGCCCCAGCCCAATACTCTGGAAAACCCAGAGTCCCAGAAGAGTGGGCCTTTGCAGACAGTCAGACAATGCACTCCACCCACTCCATTCTAAGGTCAGATCAACAGGTTTCCCACACTCTGAAATCTTTATGTTGAAGCCTTGCTGGGTCTTAGGGGAAGGAAATTGGAATTAGGTTTGAGATTGGAGTTTTAACCTGAATGGGTTTCTGATAACAGAATTTTATTAAATAGTGATAGGACCTGCCCACTTTGTCAATACGGGGAAGGAAAGGATATTTAGCATAGTTTAATTGGGGAGGCAATAGAAAAAAACCTCCATTCATGTTTTCTTCTGAGTTCAGACCACTTCACAAACCCATTGTGAGTGTGAGAATCGCAATGACAGAAAGAGAGAAGGGTGCCCTGAGGGTGGTGCCCCACCTGGGAAACAGTGTGAAGGCCCAGAGAGACAGGGCTGCAGCTGACAGAGCAGCATGTAAAGGTTGGAGTAGGTTAGGGGAGAGGTGGTGAGAGATGTTAGCAGTGGAATCAGGGACCAGATCACAAAGACCATGTAAGCCTTGGTAGGGTAGCTAGACATTATTTTAAAGGAAACAGGAAGTTGTGGAAATGTTTTAAAGCTGGGGGGGCCACCGAGGGAGAAGCAAGATGCAACATGGATCGGAGGAGACAGAGTGGAGGCTGTAATACAAGGATACAATGGAAGTGTTTTCTCCTGCTACACAACTCTACAGGGTACATTATCATAGGTTGTGAAGTTAGACAGAAAGAATAAACTTCCTATAGCAAGCACAATTGCTGTGAGATGAAGCAACATTCGAACTCAATAGAGTGTGGAAAGAAATTCCAACTCCACTGAAAATTTCCTTCATTGCATAAGTTAGAGGTTGCAAGGCTTGCCCTACAAGGACTCATTTCCTTCCAGATGTTATGTCCAAAATTTCTACAGCCGCCACCAGGTGAGCAGTGCTACCTGATTTATGATCATGTGGATCACATGGTTAAGCATGCAAATCACAGAGACCAGACACAAAACACATAATTCAGTCATTCATGGATTTTCCACCAGAGTATAACTTTTGATTCAAATAACAGCATACATATTTAACCTCTTGCTGTGTGGAAGTGATCATCCTGTATTCAGCTTCAACTGTTACTAATCACTAGTTAATGTAACTCTGGTTTTAACTTCCATATTTAAGGTTAGAAACTTCAGGGATGCACACATACTGTCAGTATTTGGTCTCAACACTGAGGCTTTAGAGGAGTTTTCCCAAAAAAGCCTTTGCTAGTGCCTTGCATTTGCAATTTCCCTCTGTCTTCAATGGTAAGAACCCTGTTCCCTCTATCTATTGCATTCATGAAAATCTCTATGCCCTCAGAACAACATTTTTAAAAAGTTTTAGTTGTATTGCTGACCTCTTAAAGTAGGTGAAATTTCAAATCAAAATCCAGTTTTCTGGCTTTTCTTAGAATGTCAGATCTGGCTACTCCAACCCTATATTTGTAGGTTATGATGACTGGCAGGGATCTGGCTATGCTGCCCCATACAGGTTGGACATGAATTCTCCAGTACAACCCCTGGGTCTGGGCCTTCGCTTATATTGCTGGCTTGGCTGGAGACACTTAGTCCTCATCCTGCCTTCCATCTTTGCACTCTCTTTGCATGAATGATGGCCTCACTCTACCCCGTGTAATTGTTGTCTGTGCACAGCTTCCCCTCTGCCAAGAGAAGTGAAATTGATGTGTCTCTCCCCTCCATCTCTGTGGCAGCTCGTTCCATATATCCTCATAGGTGAGAAGACTGCTCTCTGTGTCAGCATAAAACCCTGTGGTGGCTGCTTTTCAACCAGAAAAATGTCTCCCTGGCCACCATCCAGCCACCTTCCCATCCACTTTTCTTTGTGGCTTCTAAATCTCAGTTTATTTCAAATTATTTTGCATATACACTCAAGTTTCTAAAGATTATTCTCTACCCTAGCATCTCCAGTTTACACTAAATGATTTCTTGAAGTGGTATGTTTTCTTTAGAAGACATTTGGAAAAGCACAATTTTTAAGCAAAATTATACAATGATTTTTTTCACACCTACTTCACAAGTTTTTTGGTTTTTTTTTTTTTTTACAATTCTCTGTCTCTGAAAATGTCTAATAGTTTTCTACTGAATATGGAAGGGCCTACGATCCCCCCGGTGACCCTTCTCCATTTCTTCAAGCTGTAAAAACTTTTAAGTCTTCTTTTAATTAATTTTCCAAAACATTCCAACTCTCTACCCAAGGATTTCAAGGTGGATTCAATAACAATAAAAAATATAAGAGCAGCACATCTCAGCTGCTAACAAAATTCTCTCTTAATCACAAAGTGAAAGACCAGATCAATATAATTTCAAGGGAGAATAAAACAGATAGCGAAAGGTTAGCATTCTGCCTTGCTTAGAAATTGAGGTAATTATTTTTTTTCTGAGTTGCCTGTGAAAGGAAGCACATGTGTCGATGGTCTCAGCTTGGCCATTGCTGCATCATCAAGAGAGCTCATGAGTAAACCAAAGGCAATTCCAGAAGCCCACTGAATCCCCCTGACATGGAAGCCCCCAGAGTCCTCCTAGGCAGAGGTACATTCAAGAAGAATAGACTTAATCTAGCATTTAGACACATCCCATGCTCCTGAAGAATCTATTTCTGGCTCTAGGCTTCATTATAAATGTCAGGACACAGTGTAGTGATGGTTACAAAGGCATCTTCATTATAAGTCCCTCTTCCTAGACAATTGCAGTTTTTTGAATAAATTACCCTTTGGGAACAAAATGTCTCCTCAGCATAAAGGTAAATTTGTATGGAAAGCTTGACAAAATCTAGATTATCTTTTCCTTTTGGTGGGTGAGAATACCAGCATAAAAGCATTGAATGATGCCTTACACTAGAATCTTGGGGGTATCACTGACGAAGTTAGGATGAGGCAACCTGTTTGGGTGGTCTCAGTATTTACAGTCTCATTGTTCGATTTTATAGTTAGTCGCTACAAAAGAAGAAGTTCTGAGACAGTGGAGGGAAAAGAGAGAGGGTCTACCTCTGTTACTCTGGTACATACAAAGCCACTGTCCTTCTTCATTCTTTATTGGGCTGGAGGCTGGGCGGCTGCTATAATTTTTTGTTTTGTTTTGTTTTGTTTTTGCTTTGTTTATTACCTCTCTAAATGTCATGCTGAAGTTTGATCTCCAATGTTGGAGGTATGACCTAATGGGAGGGGTCATGAATCAATGAATGCCCTGCCTGGGTGGAGATGGATTCTTACTTTATTAGTGCCCAGGAGAGCTGGTTGTTGAAAAAAGCCTGGCACCTCCTCTCTTCTCTTGCTTCCTCTCTCTCCATGTGTTCTCTGCACATGCCGGTTCCCTTCGCCTTCCACTAGGAGTGGAAACAGCCTGCCAGCAGAAGCAGATACTGGTGCCATTTTTTCCTGTACAGCCTGCAGAACCATAAGCCAAAAAAACTTATTTTCTTTAGAAATTACCCAGCCTCAGGTATTGTCTCATAGCTACACGAAGGGATTAAGACAGCTGCTAAGATCAAAGGTCTTTTTCTATAGGGCCAGATTTAAAGCAGGGAATCCTTTACCTTTACAGGTAGCAAGTGATGCTCAGGGCAAAAAGGTTAGCTAAGTGAAAATGTGAGGGAAGAAAAGCTGAGTTCAAACACCAGCTCCAGGAAAGCAACAAGTGGAGATCAAGAGTCTGGAGAAAAGAGTTGGGTTTTATTGGAATGAAATTGGAATGAAACTGGTGAAGTGTTGATTGGGAAGGAAGGTCTGCCTTGGGCCATCACCTCAGCTTGTCAGTAGATGGAGAGTTTGATGATGCCTCCCACAAGGGTCCCCAGCAATGTGAAGAAGGTAAAAAACTAAGGCAATGATTTCATAGACGCGTTTCCACGACCCCACCATGTTAGCTGGAAATGCAAATGACTGGACATCAATGCTACTAACATAACCTGAACATCTTATCAGTCCTAAGAGTCAAAATTCAAAGTAGGTGCTTGGGTTTGGAGACAGAATTCCTCCTGTGTAATTGAATAGTTATTCAACTGCTTTATAGTTTTTGGTTTTGAGTGGCAAATCCTGAATTCTCTACAAGATCTAAACAATCAGTAACTGTGATTGCCCTATATAAGTCATGCTGAATGCTTTGAATTAATAAAGATTTTTAGTGAAAACCTGAACGTTTGAAAAATCCTGGGCTGTATCTGCCTCCCCACTGAGTGGGTGCAGAGAGATGGGCTGCAATAGCTGTCCCTTGACATCACCCACAGCTGCTGTGTTTAAAGGACCTCCTTACAGCCAAAAAAGAAAAATTTCTCCTTTCACCCTGGAGGCTCAATTTCTTCTATATTCTGTCTCCTGCCTTCCCTGCATGTGTGGGTGAACGGTAAATGCCTCTGACATGTTGGAATAGACCTGTGTTAGGAATGAATCTCCAAGGCTTTTAAAAACCACCCACTGAACAAGTAAAAGTTGTCTTTCTCACCCCAATAGAGATTTTCCAACTTTTTAATAAGGTATCAAGGTAGAAAATGGGATGTACATTGAGCCACCACACTAGTAATGAACATCCAAGGATTTTTTTCCTGGCACATTTATAGCCCAAATAGACCCTTCAGATCCCCAAGCATTCTGTAAAAGTTGACTTATTGGATCTCTGCAATCCTTGCAGGATGTGGAGAAGGCAGCCCCCATTAAGGCTCTGCCTCTCCAGGGCCCAAGTACAGTTAGAAGACAATTCCACAGCTGAACTAAACTCAAACAATGATAACTGAGCACCTTGCCAAAGAAGCAAAGAAAAGGATTAGTTGGGCAAATACTCCCATAATTACACTAGAAATCCTCTTTAAAACAGGGATCATTGGAACCATATTCTTGTGAGAAAAGGGGAGTAAGATTGGTGGACACATTTAGATTCTGTTCACATTAAAATTCTATCTAGAACAATCCAGGGTAGAAAATGATTTGATTATTTTCTCAAAGCAATAAGATATATATTACTTTCTGCTTCAGCATCAAGTCACTGAAGATTTCTACAGCCACGATGGCCTGTGCCTATATCCTGGGAAGATAGTGACATTGCTGACCTTATATTAATAAGAGTGTGGACACTCACAGCCCTTTCCAGCTGTCAGTCAGTGCTCAAGCTGAAGGGTGAAGTTTTTTCAAGGACCAAGGTCCTCAGCACTCCGTAGCAACTCCTATCCAATTAGCACCAGCACTATCACTTCCACACCAAGGGCCTACTATTTTTCTCTGATTCCTGCACGACATAACAGCTCCTCCTATCACTCTGGTTTTCTTACCAGTCTGAACATTGAGTTCATTGGCCTATGAACTTTAGTCATGCTCCTGGAATATGTATACTTTCTGCCACACTGAGACTGATTCGCTCTTCAGGACTGAGCTCAATTTTCTGTCCTCAAATCTCCTGCTCCCAACTCTTGTTCCCCTTTTCTGTTAACTGTTGCTTCATCTTGACTTTTTTTTTTTTTTTTTTTTTCTTTTGAGACGGAGTCTCACTCTGTCACCAGGCTGGAGTGCAGTGGTGTGATCTCAGCTCACTGCAACCTCCACCTGCTGGGTTCAAGCGATTCTCATGCCTCAGCCTCCTGAGTAGCTGGGATTACAGGTACATGCCACTAGACCCAGCTAACTTTTTAAAATATTTTTACTAGAGATGGGGTTTCGCCATGTTGACCAGGATGGTCTCGATCTCCTGACCTCGTTCTTTTTTGTTTTTGTTTTGTTTTGTTTGTTTGCCTTGTTTTTCTGTTGTGGAGTGAAATTTGCTGAATGTGAGCCATCTCAGTTAGCTTTAGCCTTGCCAAATGACTGAGCACACAGTCCAGGGAAGGAAAACATGAGGACCCTGTGTCCACTGTGGTTATAAGTCCAGGAGCTGAACAGTTGGAAGGAACGGTCTGGCCACAGGCTATCCCTGTCTCTTACCATGTGGAAGAGGTTCAGGACTCTTTACACAAGTCTCCCTTGGTTCCTGACTAGCACTTCTGTTCGCTTGCTGGAATGGCCATGACACTCTGACTGGTTCTAAAAAACTCTTGGAGAACAGACACTGCTTAGATCAAACACCAGAGAAAAAAAGCCCCTGTGACTGCATCCAAATCAGTTTCATTTTTTACCTTACCTCAAAGAACATAGGCATCAAAGAAGCCAAAGGTCCTTAGTCTTAATTGCATTCAAGAAACTTTTGCTGAGCCTATCTGTGTCACAAACCATCAATAATTAGTACTTGGGCTAGGTGGTGTACAGGGAGTGTTTAGGAAGGGAGGATTCAAACATGACTAAATCATGGTGGCTAGCTTTGTGGAGCTTACAGTGAGCTTGAGATAACCTCATAAATAACTAAGTTCAACATAAGTCAGATTATTACAGCTAGTACAATAAAATTGTCATGGGTGGCAGGAGTGGGAGAAATCTACCTTGATTGGGCAGACTACAAAGTGCTTCTTAGAGGAAACAACATTTTACCTGGATGCTGAAAAACGAAGGGAATATACTAAGTAGAGATGGAGGTGGAGGGAAACAGGTGAGTAACATGTAGCACGCAAAAAAGGGCAAGTTATGTGGGCTCCAACAGGGTATCCTTATGTCTGAAATCATGGGCTGGTAAAGGAAGAGAAGTGGCAAGAAGCATAGATAGGAAGAAGGGCTGGAGTTCACAAATGGAGAATCTTGTTGAGAGAGGGTCCTCTGGCTATAAACCAGCCTACCAGTCCTCACACAAATGCTTATGATCCCTCAGCTTCTGGCATTGTTTGAGACAAAATCTTGACCTGACAACTGTCCCAAGGTTTGAGGTTGGTGCAAAAGTACTTGCAGTTTCTGCATTGTTGAAATTTGCCATTTGATACTGGAATATAGTCTTAAATAAATGTGGTTATGTTATACATCATTTTAATGTGCATTTCTCACTTTATCCTTTTTTTGCTAATGACTTATTACTTGTGGTTTATTTAATATTTATTTTAGACTATGGAAATGATGTTAGGCAAAAAGCAAATTGGAGTGGTTTTCTTATTCGAGTTCAAAATGGATCATAAAGCAGCAAAGAGAACTCACAACATCAACAATGCATTTGACCCAGAAACTACTAATGAACATACAGTGCGGTGATGTCTCAAGAAGTTTTGCAAAGGAGACAAGAGCCTTGAAGATGAGGAACATAGTGGTCAGCAATCAGAAGTTGACAACAACCAATTAAAAACAATCATCAAAGCTAATCTTCTTACAACTATACGAGAAATTGCCAAAGAACTCAACCTCGATCATTCTATGGTCATTTGGCATTTGAAGCAAATTGGAAAGGTGAAAAAGCTCCATAAGTGGGTTCCTCACGAGCTGAGTGAAAATCCAGAAAAAGTGTTGTTTTGAAGTGTCATCTTCTCTTATTCTACACAACAACAACAAACTATTCCAAGTGATTGTGACATGTGATGAAGAGTGGATTTTATATGACAACCAGCAATGACCAGCTCAGTGGTTGGACCAAGAAGAAGCTCCAAAGCACTTCTCAAAGCCAAACTTGCATCAAAAAAAAGCAATGGTCACTATTTGGTGGTCTGCTGCCAATCTGATCCACTCCAGCTTTCTGAATCCTGGAAAAACCATTACATCTGAGAAGTCTGCTCAGTAAATCAATGAGATGCACTGAAAGCTGCAATAGCTGTAGCCAACATTGGTCAACAGAAAGGGCCAATTCTCTTCTCTTCCACAACAACACCTGACCACACATCACACAACCAACACTTCAAAAGTCGAACAAATTGTGCTACGAAGTTTTGCCTCATCTGCCATATTCACCTGACCTCTCCTCAAGCAACTCCCACTTCCTCAAGCACCTCAACAACTTTTTGCAGGGAAAACATTTTCAAAACCAGCAGAAGGTAGAAATGCTTTCCAAGAGTTCACCAAATCCTGAAGGATGGATTTTTATGCTACGGAAATAAACAAACTTATTTCTCTCATTGAGAAAAATGTATTGAATGTAATGATTCCTATTTTGACTAATAAAGATGTGTTTGGCCTAGTTATAATGACTTAAAATTCATACCCCAAAACTACAATTACTTTTGCACCAACCTGATCCTTATTTGCCTAATCTATTCTTGATCTGCCTTCCTTATCCAGAAATGAGAGCTGCATACTCTTTCCCTTCTTCTCCCCAAACACTTTTACTTTATATTTTAATGTAATTAAAAATAATAGAAAAATGGATTTCTTTTTCCTTATTTATTCCATTTAAAAGCATTCTGTATATCTTTGTGTGGATCAAAGCTTCTTTCTGTTATCATCTTCTGTCTGCATTAAGAGCTTCCTTTAACATTTCTAGCATGGTAGGCCTTCTGGAAATGAATTCTCTCAGTTTTGGTTTGTATGAGAGGGTCTTTATTTTTCCTGCATTTTTGGAAGATATTTTCACTGGGTATAGAATTTTGATGTTGTTCCATTGCCTTTGGCTTTCATGATTTCTGTTGAGAAGTCTGCTGTAATACTTATCTGTGTTCCTCCATAAATAAAGTCTCTTTTCTCCCCCTTCAAGATTTTCCCTTTGTATTTCATTTTCAATAAGTTCAATTTGATATACTTAAGTGTGTTGGTGTTTTCTGGACTTCATGGATCTACGTTTGTTGTCTCTCATCAATATTGGAAAATTCTTGGCCTTTGTTTCTCTCCTTGTTTATTGTATTGAACTATCTCTGACTTCAGATGTTCTAAGAAATTTGGTTTCTAACCTTCTTTCAGAACTTGGCAAATGGAGTCAGTTTTCAGTCTGCATTGACCTGAGCCCTCAAAATGGTAAGTAGCTAGAACTTTATTTTGCTGGCAGTGTGAAAGCCATGGAAGATTTTTGAGTAGAAGAGAAGTTTAAGCACAACTGTATTTTGAGAGGACATAACTGTAAATGAAGAAAAAATGGACTTAAATAGGTAGAGACTGAAAGCAGGGAGAATAGTTAAGATACTGTTGCAAGTGTCTAGGTAAGAAGGGAATCTCAAAAAAAATGAGCAATAAATGCCTCTGGGAGAGACTTTGCTGGGGTACATTTCTAACAGAATTTTCCAAATTGCAGTTAGTACTGAACCACATTTATGCAGACCACTAACAGAAATGCTGATAATTTTTATATTTTTTTAACATGTGGAAAATTCTGTGGTTGATGAAGCTAAACAGGTTTCTAAATTGCAGAACTTTTCAAAGCATTTAATATGATTAGGTACTCTGAAAATCTCTAAAAGAGAGATACAACTTGTAGTGTTTCCCAAACTTATTGGCCAAAGACCACTGTTCTCGTAATGCCTCCAGTAACATCTCCTGTGTTTCATGGAGCATCAGTTTGAAATACTGCTCAACAAAACTTCAAATATTTGAATACAGTATTAAGGAGTTAGAGAGGGGGATGAAGGAGAGAGAGGAAGGAGTTGACCACAACTCTGAGGTTTTCATCCTGAGTCACTAACTGGATGGTGATGTCAAAACTAAGATAGGAACATGAGAGGAGTAGCAGGCTTGAAGCAAAAATGAGAAATTCACTTTGGGGCATGAAAATATAGATGCTGGAAAGCAGAATGATTCTTTGATATTTCGTATAAGAGTGATTCATCTCTGCATAGGAAATTTCCAACGTACTTAATAAAAAATAAACCTTACATCCTCTAAGGCCGTTAACTAGAGCAAAAATCTATCCACAAAGAGAAAGCTGATTTCCAAACACTTGGCTATGGTCTCCTAAAATTTCTTTCCCTTTGGACCTCTCTACATTATGGCAACCACCATCATGATGGCCTTTGGGAAGGACACTGCTCACCCTTGTAAGTAAATCCCTGACCTAAATGAGAAAACATGACCTTCACATCAATACCCAATAGCATGGCTGAGACAGAGCTGGAATTTTACTAAAGACTTTGACTAGGAAAAGAAATGTAGTCACGAGAAACTGATATATGTCCTACAGACTATTACTTTCTCATCTTCCATTTGGGGCCTAATCAGTTTTCCCTCCTTCCCTTTCTTACAAAGGCCATCACTACTTCCCTCTCTGAGAAGCACCTGAAAGGTAAGTCCAAAGTCTTGACTCTGATGATCAGTGTGTCACACAGTAAGTGCCTGACACGTATTGAGTTCTTACTGACACACTCAGTAAATACTGTTGAGTTAACCAAATTTTGTTTAGAGAAAAGCAGTTTTTTCCTGCCCCCAGAGTCTTGTTTTCTCCATTCTGGCTTTCTGAATAAGGACCAGACTTGTCTTCATGTGACTGGCAGTAGGAATAGCTACTACTCCCCATCCAGGAGAAAATATAAGCTTTTCCTCGTGAGCCTCAGTATGACAACCACAAAACACATCATGAATTACAAAATGCAAAACACAGTAACTCAACCTTTACTGAATATACCCAGGGGTCCTGTGTAGGCAGAGGATAGTTCTATTGCAGGACAGGTATGGCTACTGCAAAGGAATGAACCTTGAAAAGAATCTGGTTGTGAGCAAATGAAGTGTGGTGAGATAGAGGAGAAGGAAGAATGATATGAGTGCTGCTGGCCTTCTCCAGGTGTTTGAGACCAAGTACAATGAGGTCCAGGGACATTAATCACAATTGTCAGTTTCTTTCTTCATGGATATGTCCAATGAATGTTGGTACGTATTTAAAAAGGATGCAGGTGGCATGTGGCATCCCTGTTTAGAAGGAGGTTTAGGAGAATGAGGCCTCAAACAGTGCGTCCTTATGTGACTGTGTGTAAATCTCAAATCCTGGATGAGTAACTCCTTGGAAGCATTTGGAAGCAACAACCTAAGTTATCTGGCTTCTTTTGAGTATTTCTTGGCCCTTTCCTTCATGTAGAGGTTGCTATCTGGCAGCCCACGGCTGAATCATGCCCTCAGAGAAAGAGCTCTTCTATGGTTGGAAAGGTGTTTTGTTTTTACTTCAATTAGTTGCCAAACTTTAATAAGCCAGAGTTCACACAAAAATTCAGATTTCTAACTTCTCATGAAAAACCAGAAGGTATGGCAGCACTGGGCCTGCAGTCCATTATCAATCAGATCAAAGTAATGCCTGCCCCTTCTTCAGGCCATCAGAACCCTTCCTGGCCTATTGCACTCTTATAACTCCAGTCCCTGCAAGCTTCAACCCCTGGTTCAGGAAAGGACTGGCTAAGGGTGCAGTCATCACTTCAGAAGTGGGCTACACATGTGAAATCCACCTATAGTTTCAGGGGTTCACAAGGAATTCTGCAAGGAACAGACTACTTCTCAGAACTGCTCTCCCAGTATTTTTAGCAAAGCATGCCAGATAGTTTCATGGCTTTCTGCATTCAAAGAAAGCTGTTCTTTAGCTATGTGTTTCATTTTGTTTACTTCTGATTACCATTTGGGTAAATTCTACATAAGGCAAAAATCATTTCCCTGTGATTCCTTTGAGATAGCACCAATGTTCCAAGGCATTTCACTGACCATGGTTGGCTCTAGTCTGGTCCCCAGTGAATTTAGGAATGTAATTTAATGACTCATTTTTCAATCTTGCCAGCAGTGTGAAGGTGAGTTGGAGGGAAAATTAAGCCAGGCAGGACCACTGGGACCTTTAGGTTGGAGCTCAGCAGCTTACAGGGAAGGCCCCTTCCTGTGGGATTAAAAAGGCAGGGTCTAGGGGGCTACAGAGAGGAACACTAGAAGTTGGCTCGAACATGGTGAGGGGCACTGGGAGCGGGCAGGAAGTAGTAGGAAACTTCAAGGGGAAAAGCCCAGAACCAGTCAGGAGAGGGACTCTTTGGGGAAGCATTCTGCAGTAAGATTTTATTTATTTATTTATTTGAGACAGAGTCTTTCCCTGTCGCCCAGGCTGTAGTACAATGGCATGATCTCAGCTCACTGCAACTTCCACCTCCCAGATTCAAGCGATTCTCCTGCCTCAGCCTCCTGAGTAGCTGGGATTACAGGTGCGTGCCACCACGCCTGGCTAATTTTTTGTATCTTTTAGTAGAGACAGGGTTTCACCATGTTGGCCAGGCTGATCTCGAATTCCTGATCTCGTGATCCGCCCGCCTTGGCCTCCCAAATTGCTGGGATTACAGGCATGAGCCACTTTGCTCAGCCAGTAAGATTTTTTTATGGCAGAAATTGTGCACTGGCCATCCCTGGATTGAACTTGGTTTACAGATGGGTCATAGTTGGCCTATACAGTGTTTGTTTTAATTTTGAGCAAATGAGGAGATTGTACAATTTTTTGAAAATCTACATTACTAGTTTTCCTTGAAACAAACAAACAAAAAAAACAGGCCTGTAATTCTAGCACTTTGGGAGGTTGAGGCAAGTGGATCACTTGTGTCCAGGAGTTCAAGACCAGTCTGGGCAACATGGCGAAACCCCATCTCTACAAAAAATAATAATAATAATAAATAAATACATAATTAGCCAGGCATAGTGGCGTGCACCTGTAGTCCCAGCTACTAGGGAGGCTGAGCTGGAAGGATCCCTTGAGCCCAAGAGGTTGAGACTGCAGTGAGCTGTGACCGTGCCAGTGCATTCCAGTCTGGGTGACAAAGTAAGACCTTATCTCAAAAAAAGAAAACAAACAAACAAACAAAAACAGGAAGATGTTTACAACACTAGCATTCCCACATGGCAAAAACCTGCTACGGCTCAGCAAATCCTTCACCCTTGCAAACTGATCTTCACAGTCTCACTACACATACGGTGCATGTGAATGTGCTTGCACCTGCTCCCTCTCAGTCACCAGCATCACTGACCTGCTCCAGGTAAGTGTTTGGGTTGAGACCTGTGCTTTATGGCACAGAAAAGTTGAAAGTCAACTGACCTGTGGCTAATACTGGTTTAGCCATTTACTATCATGTGGACATAGGCAAAGTGCCTCAACACACCTGCATCTCAATTTTTCATCTGCAAAGTGGGGAACTTGTGTAGAAATACCCTAAGGTCCTTCCCAGCTCTAACAATTATGATTTACACAACTATAAAACCAGGAGAAAAATACTATTTAAATTTAATATTTTGTTTAAAATACTATTTTAAAATTTAAATTATTTATTCTTTTAAAATATTTAATACTACTAAAACATTATTAGTGATAATTTTTTAAATTCTTAAGTATTATTAAAATGAATTTGGCCTGAATTTGCCTTCTAAGGTGAGGAAAGGGTATGGACAGAACTGTATCAAAGGGTAAACTCCTAGCAGAGAGGGGTCGTGGGAGGGGGGTCCTGGAGCACTGGTTGTGTAAAGGGAGTCTCAGAGCCCAGCTTGCGTGTGGGGTTTGGAGACAGCTGAGCTTTTCTAAGTTAAAAGCAAAACAAAACAAAACAAAATCTGGGAGCAATTGAGTTTGCAGAACTGGCTGAGGATTTCAACAAAGGAAATGCCCAACATTCAATTCGCAGTTGTCTGTGTCCGGAGGGGTGTACATTCCACACAGCTGCCCACCCCGTGGGAGAGGCTTTATGTGATAGGAAGTTTGTGGGGAATCCAGGGAGGTGTTGTGGCTACCTGGTCCTTCTAGTACCACACGGCACTGCCCTCCCACGTCAGGAGGCGAGCCACAAGCAGAGCTCCCCAAGAGGATGGAGTGCAGGCCATGGGGTGAGAAAGGCAAGAGCCCACCCGACCCCACCAATCCCCATCCCTGTGTAGTCTGGGAAGACCTCAGGGCTCCCTCTGCAGGTGGGGTGGGATTGGAGCCTGTTCATGTGAATATCGAAGGGCGGGCTCCTCCACTGAAGCCTGGGATGTCTCCGGCGAGCAGATGATCCTACTCCTTCCACGGACTGACATTTCTGATGGAAACAGAACAAAAGGGAACAGCCAGGGCACCGTGGCAAGTGACTGCTCATCCCCCTGGACACAGAAGTGGAAAGCAGACAGGCGCTGCCTCGTTTGCCTGGGGCATGGTGAAGGGAAGACTCCTAGCGGCTCAGGCTGTGAATTCGTCGCTAACCTTCCTTCTCAGGTGTCTTCAGAACTGACAAGAGGCTGGGAGAGTCCCCCGGGGTTCCCTGCTGGGGTGGCCCTCAAGGAGCTCTGAGGAGCCCACCAAGAGAGGGGTGTCCCAGGGCCACCGTGCAGGGAACTGTGGTCCATCTCCTTCCTCCCTTTACAAAACTCCAGCCTCATCCACACAAACACTGGCTGACAGGCCTTGTTAAGCATTTTTTAACTGTTCAAAGGGAAGAGGTTCGTTATGGGGCATGTATGTGTGTTTTGTTGTCACACCCTGATTTTCACACACTGACTCTTGCCACTCTTAGGCCTTAATCCCCAGTGGTAGGAATAATGTCCTTTCCAAATAAATCGTGAATGTGCCCAGAGGTACAAGCAGACCAGAGCTGTGAGGCCAGGAGGGAACAACGAGGCATCCTACCATGAGGTGCACAGTGGATCGGCGCTGCCAGCTCGCTGTGCCTGCTGGAGTTATAATTGCCTCTCGGGTAGCTAAGAGCCTCTCATTGTGCAGCTTCGCTCTTCCCCTACCCAGTCTTTTTCCCAGCTCTGTGACCTGGGCCATGACCTAAAGCATTTTGGTGCAGCTGTCACTTTCTGGGCCACCCCCCAAAAAAGAGAGAATAGTCCTGATCAGACTCATTTATTTATTCAAACGAAGATCTCTTATGCGACCTCTGCGTTCTCGCTTCTGGGTAAAGAAGTTAACATGAATGATACGGTCTCTTTTCATATTGAACTTGCAATCTTGCAGATACTAAATGACTAATTTACCATTTATTACAGTTATTATTAGTGATATAAGAAGCTACCAGAATATGAGAGAACTTATAAAAAGATGGCCTGTCCTATTTGAGGCGTCAGCAAAGCCTGCTCTTAGGAATGACAGTTTTTCAATAAGTCTCAAATGTCACCAAATGTAAGACACACCATTATTGTATGTACCACTAAGAAAAAAAAAAAAGTTTCCAAATAAAAATGACACGAAGTTGTCTTAGGATTTAGGATATTCATTTTACCTTTAATTTGACGTTTTTATTAAATATCAATTTTGTGCATAATTAAAAGAGAAAATATAAGCAAAATAGGTTCTTAAGGAATTCCTAGAATTTCTTTACATTCAGAATCTATTTCTTCCTAATCACTTTCAATGCAGCATGGTTAATGTCTAGGCTTTTCCCCACAACATCATTCCCTGTGCCATTAAGAGCATTGATGATATGATATTTCTTAAAAGAATCTATAAAAGAACTAAAAGCTATTGGTACTTTGCTCTCAAGCCAAATTTGCAATTATGTAGAGCTAACCTATTTTTGACTTCTGCTTGGGGAATGTTGCTACACAGATCGGATCCACTCCCTCCCCCACTCACACACCACAACTATTTGCTTCCTAGGAGTTAAAAGAGTGCTCCATGTTATCTCCAGGACTTGCTGCCAAGCCGCTTACCCCATCCTTCAAGTTTTGATGCTGATGCTGTTGCTGTGTGCACAGGTGGACAACCATGTCCCAGCAGCTGCCAGCCAACAGTCCATGCCAACGTACACACCTTAACTTCAGAGATGTTAAAATGTGGAAAACATGCTTTAAAACCAATAAGACATAGTCAGATCTAAGATAAGATCTAATGGATGAGCAAAAACTAGCCAAGTATTCTGAAGCGAGGGAGAGCAATCGTGGTGGGAGAAATGGTAGTATGTCCAGGAAATTAAAAATGCTGGGTGACTGGTCCTCAGAAATAGAGATGAGGCAGTGAGGGATGAAGTTAGCTGATAGGTAGATCCTTATAAATGGTGTTAGGGATGTGGAATTTCATTCTGAAAGCAATAAGCATCCTTTGAAAGGTTTTCCACAGGAAGTTGGATATGGTGAGTGGATATGAAGTTGGTGAGTGATGAGTGCAACAATGGACATTTAAAAGATCTCTCCATTTAGAGTCTGGAGAATGGAGTGAGTGGAGCCAAACTGGATGGTGGAAAAGCCAGCACAGACCATCACAGCCTCGTGAGAGAGCCTAGCAGCTTTATAGTTGGAATTTGTGACTGCATTTGTGATTGACTGGATGGAGGGTGAACAAAGAAAGAGGAGACAAGGACAACTTCTTGACTGCAGGCACCATTCCCCAAGTCAGCAAACACTGCAGCAGGACCAGGTTTGCGGGTGCAAATAGCATTGGTTTATTTTGTTCAATTTCATCTGGTGTACCCATGAGACATCCAATAGATGTCATGGAGGCAGAAGGATAGACAGGTCTAGAGCTCAGAGCATATATCTGGGCAGAAGAAGTCCATTTGAAAGTCACCAGAGTATGCCTGGTAACCAAAGCGTTGGGCGTGGATGTGATTGGTTAGGAAAAGAATGTGGAATGAGGCATCAAAAGGGCCCAAGGCTGCATCTGAGGAACTGTAGCATTTGAAGTTGGGTGGAAGATGAGCTGTCAAAGGAGCTGAAAGAAGTAGAAGGAGGAAGAAATAAAACCAGGAGAGCTCACCATGGAGGAAAAAGGGTGAGCGCTGACTCTGGTGGCTCCTTAGAACTTGGACACCCCAGAGAACTGCCTCCAGAGTGTGACTTCTTTTATATTTCTACAGTGCCTTTAGCATTTGGTGCCTTTGTAAGGTGTTTTGCTTCTAATGATCTCGATTTCATTTGCTTTGACACGGAATATACACCTACTCATCACCTCTCCATCTGGGCAACTTTCACCCAGCTCTCAGCAAGCTCATTAATTAGGGTCCTGGTTATAAAACTACCGAATGCTCCTGAGAAGAGAGAAAGGAGAGAGATAGAAAGGTCAGGAAGGTAAAGAAAAAATAGAAAGGCTAGTGTTTATTGGGCACCTCCTCTATACTGTTTCTTATGCTTATCTATTCTATGCAAAACAGTGCGAGTGTCACTACGCTCACTTTATAGAAGGCAACAGGCTCAGAGAGGTTGAATAATTTGAACAAAGTCACACAGGTAGCACACCGTGTATGCAGAGTGAGGACTCCAACTTATATCCACGTACTTGAAAAACATTTTTCAAGGGCAGTGCCTTGTAGGAGACCCATGTGTGCTTTTGAAATGCAAGCATATTGTCTGTGAAGCAAAATGGCTATAGAAGAAGCAGCTTCCAGTGTAAAACAGAAATGGTGATAGTTGACAACAGAAGTCTAAACATAAGCCTGATGAATGACCCTCATGAATAAATTTGCTCCCTTTCCCTCGTTAATTATATTGGCGGGTTAGGCTTCAGTAAAACTATGTGTGGTGTGATAGATTTATCGGTGGCAATTACAAGTGAGAAGTTTCCTCCAATGGGTGTGTTTTAATGGGAACAGCATCTGGGGGAGTTAGCGGGGACAAGCCTATTTATTTCTCTGCCTCACTTGTTAGCTCCTCTCGGCTCAGTAGGAAACGGCTGCCTAGAGTGGCCCAGATTCCCTTCAGAATAACCACAGTCCTCATAATTCTCATTAAGGTGCCACTGGGGTAGAGTCTGGGGAAGGAGGAGGGGCTGTTTGAGGGCCCGACAAGCTGTAACCATCTCTCTCTGTTATTTGGCAGCAATTCTTCTGTGTGCCAAATAGCCTGGAAATCAGAGAATAACAAATGTTCCTTAAATCAGCCTAAGGGTGCCAATTCCTATCTCTCTGGCCCATCAGACAGGGTGGCAAGGTGAGAGTAGAGAAAGTGGTTGTGATCCATGAGGCTGCTTCTGGGCTTTGATCATGCGAGCAGGGCAGAAGGAAGGACGGGGGTGGAGTTTTGCCATGTTACTTTTACATGCAGATAATCATTATTGGGAGCCTCCTCTTGACCCTCAAAGAGAGCATCTGTGACATGAGAGCTTAGTTCTGCAGAAACACAGTAGGCAAGGGTGCTGCCAATCCCCAAAACACTGTTTTAGATTGTGGCAACTTGACATTACATCATTAAGGGGGCCAAAACTACAAACTGGCGTATTTGAAGATTTTTCTTTTTTCTGTGTTAAATACAGACTCCTTTGATGAAACTTTCCAGGCGGGAGTGAGGATATAGAATAAAACAGAGGTGAGAATCACTTGAAATGTGTCTGATATCTACCTGGGGCATTCCAGAGGGTGCTTCTACCCTCCTTTCCCCATCTTTCTCCTTCCAGCAAATCTAGAGGTAAACACCAAGAAGAGTTAATGAAGAGGAGAAGCTGCTCACCCTGTAGATGGAATTGTAGCCAAAAGATCATGATTGTTTACTTTTTTCAAGACAACTCAGAAACTTAAGAAGGTTTCTTAGAGTCCTGAGCCCTCTTAGAGTTAGATGGAACCATATGATATATTCTTGTATTCTTACCAACGGAAAGTGAGCAGATATATGTTCCTGCCAGACTAAGCCAGCTAAGAGTGGATGTGCCTTTTTAGTCTCTCCTTGTGTTGACCCTTGTTTGCTGGCTAGCTGATGTCAGGGTCTCTACGAGGACGCACACTGAAGATTGCTGTGCCTCGTCATGAAAGGAGCTAGGATCCCTGAACGACTACATGGAACAGAGCCCACTGATCACACTGAACCGTGACAAAAGCAAACAATAAATTTTTGTTGCACCAAATCACTGAGATTTTTGAGGTTAGTCTGTTCCCGCTGTATTACTTCCGCTAATATAGTTGCACAGCTGAAGTTATGATTTTTGCAGTAAGCCTTCTTCTTTCTCATCTCCTGAATCCAACAGCTTTATAAAAATCAGGGTTGGTTTTATTGTTGTTGGGCTTTTTGTTTTTAATGACTGTATCAAGGGCAAGGCATTTGTCAAAATACTTATTAATGGACAATCAATTAAAAAGCTCATGCTAATAACAACTTTGTAATTAATCATTCAAAAGAGAAAACTGGATGTCCAGGAACTGATGTACTGGCTGTCACTTCCAGGTAAAATTATAGAGATTTGTTTCAGAAGGCTGTCTAACATTTTAGGACAACAACAACAAATGCTCCTTGTTTTCTCTTGAGTCTTCCTGTTTTCAACTCTTGAGTTATCTAACATTCTGTATCAACTCTTTGGAATGTGTCCCCATGTGTCCTTTTCTGCTAAAATGTTATGAGCTGCCCTTCAACATTCAGCATTTCCCAAACTTGGCACCAAAAGACTGTGCCTCTATTCATGTAATACAATGGTCCTCTTTTCCCCAAAGTCAGATTTCTGATTCTCTTCCCTTGAGTCCAGAAAATGTCTTTCCGTCACTGTTTCTATCTTGATTTTGAGTTTGTGGGGTTGAAAGTGACATCATGGGAACCAACAAGGAATTAGGAATCAGAAGAGGTGAAAACACAAATACCAGTCTCCAATGCATCTCTGCCTCAGTGGCTTTATTCAGCAAGTCTCCCGTCCCTGAAATGCCTTCCTCATTCTTCCCAGCCTCTCTAAATCCTCCTAATGCTTCAAGACATGGCTCATAAATTCCCTCTTAAGTCTTAGAGAATTTCCCACAAGAACTCTAATAGGTTAAAATTTCTAGGGGCACAAAGGCCGTGTTTGGTTTGTTCTCTATCATTTGCCAGCATCTAGCACAGAGCCTGGCATTTGTCAGACACTTACAAAATATTTAGTGCATGAATTGATTACTTGGAATAGATGCATTTTGGTCCCTTAACTCATCTCAAGAAAATGTGAATCATCAGAAAGCGTGGAAAGGAAGATAAATCCATTTATTTTATTCTCAAAACACGTATTGTCTATACCACATAATTCAGCAACTAATTACATATAATGCTGATTTTGATGGTACACAGAAAGCAGTAATTATGGCCATGTAATCATGACAACATTTCTAACTCAGCTGACTTACTGGGGGCAGGAGGATCTGCTGGGGTCTGTCCCGCAGACTCCAGCTGCACGACAGGTGAATAACGTACTCAGACACTGATATTCAGTGAAAGAGTAGGCTAGGGGGCCAGGCTGCAGACAGAAAAAGTTGTAGGAGCCACAGCCCTAGCAGCCATGGCCTTGACTGGCCCTGCTGTAATTATTCAGCACACATTAAATGACAAAGGCTTTGAGTCAACACCACTGGAGGTTAATTAGCCTGGTCCCCCTCTCCCTGAGAGAGCAATCCTGCCCCAGGATGATCAAAGGTTAGTTTTAGGACCACATGAGTACACAAGTTATTTAGATAAACTCCCTTACATTTCTTTGTACCTATTTTAAGCTATTTACTTAAGATAAGAGGATTAGGCTGCCTTTAACCAGATCTATTACTGAAGTTATGCAAACTCCTCCTTGTCTTCCAAGAAGGTTTTTGTCTATCTCTTATAACTGTCTTTAAATTTCTTCCCACCAGCCTGCCTGAACTCACAGAAGGAAGCGGGATTATAATTACAAATGACAGTATGCACAACAGCCTCCCCACAAACACGAAAAATGGATAATTGTTTTTGCATTAATGAGCATTGAGATATAGAAAGATTCTCATTTTCTTCCTCTTGTTTTTATTTTAATAGCAATATTCACTGATCTAATGACATTTGGTCTACATGGCATTCTGTGGAAAGTATACATGCTAAGTATGACAAGAAGAATAATGGCCCCAGAGATGTTCATGTCCAAATCCTCAAACCTAATCAGTGTCCTAATCTGAGACCTCAGACCTAATAACCAGATCTGTGAATATGTTCTGTGACATGGCAGGTGGAAACTGAGGTTGCAGATTGAATTAAGCTTGCTAATCAGCTGGCCTTAAATAAGATTATCTTGGATTATTCCATTGGACTTGGTGTCATCACAGGGTCCTTAAATGTGGGAGAGGGAGGCAGGGGAGTCAATGTCAGAATGATGTGATGTGAGAAAGACTCCACCAGCTGCTCCTGACTTTGAAGGTGGAAGAGGAGCCATGAACCAAGGAATGTAGGCAACCTCTATGAGTCAAAAACACCAGACACTAGATTCTCTTCCAGAGCTTCCAGAAGGGATGCAGCCCTGCTGACACCTTGATTGCAGCCCACTGAGGCCCACTGAGGCCCATTTTGGACATCTGATCTCCAGAACTGTAAAATGATAAATCTGTGTTGTTTTAAGCCGCTAAGTCTGGGTTAATTTGTTACAGCAGTCATGGAAAACTAATACACTGCAGAGACTAAGTGAAATAGAGAATAAGGGATGTTGGTGCATTTTTTATTTAAAAAAAAATTGTAATAAAAGCATTTATTCCTTATTGTATCCACTTGTAGTTTTGTTTTGTTCTGTCTAATCATTCCTCCCTGGTAGAGATTGGGACTTATGCCTTTTTAGTACCCAACATGAAGTGATACCATACAGTAGAAGGTGGCCAGTAAACAAGGATAGGTTAAAAATACACAGTGGAAAACAGCAAACATGTTTGCTTACTCAAACTGCACTAAAGTGGTGTCTTGCCAGCAACTTTTGGTGGTAAATTGAAGGAAAAGCTCACAACATGAAATAAAATTGTCATATAAATAAGGCTTTCCTGTTGCTCAGTGGTCTGGGGGTCCCAGACCCTGATGGGAGGAGGGACAAGGCTGCTATAGAAAGAGCCCCTGACAAGGCATTCCATTAGCTTCCAGCTCTTCATCCCCTGGTCTTTAGCAGCGCTGGTAACAGCCAACCTTTTCTGACAGATTTGAGTTTCTGCTCATCTCCTCTTCTGTTTGCAAGGGACGTGTCTACGAACAGAGGAACACCAGAAGGTGGGCAGGAGAGGGAGAAGAGAAAGAGGCAATGAGCCTGGGCTATTTTAAAACCTTGGTAATTGGTCCCAGAATGGTCAAGAATAGGCATGTATTTTATATAATATCTATACTTAAAAGGGATTATCTTCCAAAGGGAGAAATAATTATTAGCAAATTCAGCATTTCATACATAATTTGAAAAAGAATCACTTGTCTTCCCCAAGCATTAGCTCACAAGTCCAAGCCTTTTTCTGACATAAAAGCTGGATGCAAGTCACACACACTTATAGACATTTGTCTATTAATAACTTTAATATCAGCTACCAAATAGAGTCATGGTAAGAATTAACTGTATTGGTATTTGTAAAGTAAGTGGAATGGCGCCAGGCACACAGTAACTAGCGTTTGAGTGTCACAGTTCATCATGGTTAAATCAGAGTAAACCATCTTACATAGAACTCTGATACAAAAATAGAACATGGTTCTTTCCATCTATGCAATAACACACCAGAGCTTAAAGAACAATTTGATGGGTCCAAGTCGAGTTTCTGCGACTTCCCAGCCCAAGAGAAGGAAAAGGAGCTATGTGGAGATCCTCATAGACGTGGGGCAGCACCAAGGGCAGAGGCACTGAGTGGCCACCAGTCTAGAGAGCTTTACTGAGCAGCCCAGCTTGGGCACCAGTGGTGTCACCTCAGGAAGCTGCAAGACTGTGGTGAGACGTCCCATGCATTTGTAAACACATTCTGCAAAGTCTACAGAGGCCAGATCCAATCCTGATAAAAAATCTGCTGGTTGAATGAGTGAATTATCTGAACAAGTCACACACACATAGAGACACACACACAACCCTGAGCCTTCATTTCCCATTCTGTACAGTAAAATGAATGGACTTCAATAATCTCTAGGGACTATCCTAGTGCCTTCCTGCTAATTTATGTAAAGGATATTCTGAAAGATTACTGAAAAATAATAGGAGAATCTGCATTTACAAAACAAAAGCAATCTAAAACAAGGTCACCAGCACCTGTTCCTCTTTCATTGCCTTTCATTTAGACTTGCAGACTTTAGGGAATACCACTTGATAATAAGCTATGTATTAAAGAAAACAGTTATGATTATTTTAGGTCAGTTTCTCTAGGAACAGCTCTGAAGTAGAGAGATTTTCACACAGGAAGTATGTCATGATGTGGTCTCAGGATCCACACCAGAAGGGAGTAAAAAAAGCAGTTAGAGAGGGAGGAGTTGAACCCCTTATCCTGCAGTCACAAAAAGGCCACAGTTAATTCCACAGAGAGCTCCGGCATAGTCCTTCAGAGCTGTCCCTGCCCCAGGCAAGCAGGCTGTGCCTTCACGTCCCTTTACCCCTGCTCCTACTGGCCAATCATTGACCAGTCATGTGATCTGGCTGTCACGGAAAATGAGGAGAAGTGACCCTACGGGAGGTAGCTATCTGTGGTTGAGGACAGTTCCCAGAAAGGGACCCAGCCACCTAACCACAGAAGCTGGATGAATAAGAGCCACAGTCCTTGTGTTAGTCATCTGTAACTGAGAAACAAATTACCATGCTCTTAGCAGCTTAAAGTAACACATTTACTATCTTAAAGTGTTCATGAGGCATGTCTTAGCTGGGTCCTCTGCTCAGGGTCCTACAGGTCTGCAATCAAGGTGCCCATAGGGCTGCATTTCATCTGGAGCTTGACTGAGGAAGAATTCACTTCCAAGGTCATTTGGGTTGGTGGAAGAACCATTTCCTTGCAACCACATGACTCATGATGGACTTTTTGCTGGCTGTTGCCTGGAGGACACCTTCAGGTCTGGAGGACACCCATAGTTCCTAGATGTCACCCAAGGTTCCTTGCCACTTGGACTTCTCTGACACAGCCACTGATTTAATCAAGCATAGTCTCTCACCTCAGGGAGGGCCAGTCCCCCTTTCAGGGATGTTCTCCTGATTAACTCATTCTCACCCTTTTGATTAACTCCAAACCAATGGATTTGGGACATAAATTATATCTGCAAAACCCTGTTACCTTTGTTATATTCTACTTAATGTCCTGGGGTGCTTCCTCAAAACCAGCAGAGGCAGTTTCAGGGCTGCCTCATGGGTAGGAGACAACAGTAAATAAATCTGTCACTATTGATGAAAAAGTCACAGTTGGGTGGGAGTTAGCACAGCCCTTTGCACGTGGTGGGACTCCATAAATGCCTGTTAAATGAAATTTGTTGAGACTGAGAGCTGTGTTTTATGCTACATGGGAGATGTTGGTCTCTCCAATCTGAATCTTCAGCTGAATGTCTAACTACTCCTAAGTGACCAGACTGTCAGGGAAAATAATAGCCAAGTTTGACTGCCTGTAAAAGTCAGCAGGAAAGTGTTCCCTTTGTCAAGTGAAGATGGCAAGAGAACTCAGAAAAAATCTTCCCTAGACTATAAAAATTTACTTTTATAAAAAATTCTTAGTATGTAGGTTACATTTACAAGCTTTTTTTTTTTTTTTTTTTTTTAATAGAAACAGAGTAGAGGGAAATATAAAAATTGATCTGAAGATGCAAGACAGAACCTACAGGAACTCCAAATTCCCAATGAGAGTGATTGGTCCTGGCATTTCAATGTAGGGGCCAACTCCAGCCATTGAACCTGCATGGCTGATTGACAGACCAAAATGGAGAAAATTGTTTCAGGGGAAGAAGGGAACTATGTGCTTAATTCTTTATGTATCTAATTGTCAGTTCATGCTTCAGGGTAGGTACAACATCTGCCTACTCATCCTCATTTTACAGAAAAGGAAACAGTCTTTGCCATCACATGGTTCAGAGCCCACAATGGGAGGCAGATGAGGAGAGAGGCCATGGCTGTACAGTGTGATCACTGCTCAGAGGGAGAGCACACAGGTGCAATGGGGGCAGAGGAGGGCACCTAACTCAGGCTCAGGGAAAGGCTTCCCAACAGAACAGTCTGAGCTGACTCCCTGTCTTTGCCATCATGGGGCAGTGAGGAGAACAGGGAACAGAAGGGAAACCTGAGCCTTCTCCTTTGCAGTTTTGCTTGGAGCCAAGTTCCACCAACTCTTGTTTCTCAAGAGCCTGCAAACTGAAAATCACTTGTGTCTTATGTGGAAAAGGATAGCTTTTGGCTAGTTCAACTCAAATACAAATACATGGGAAGAGGCTGGACGGACAGACAGATGTAGATTATACAGTTGTTCAGAAGCCCTGCTTAGGAATGCAAGTTACCTTCCTTCCCTTTGCTGATGGTAGTTTATTCTAAATACGGTTTCTAACCACTCAGATTTCTTGGATGAGTTTTGGGAGATCAAGCCCAAGTCCTCTGAAGTGAAGGATTAATATGCCTTCTCTCCATTTCCTTCCTAGCATATTTCTCCTCTCAATTAGGTGGCTTTGTTGCTTCGTCTGGAGACCTGACCCACTCTTAGAGTTAAGAAGCTACATAATTAGAGCAACCATATCATTTATCATCCAACCTGGGAATAATCTTGAGAGTGAAAGGGATCATGAATATAATTACTCCAAGACAACGGGCATACACTGGAGCCACCCTGGGCAAACCAGGCCTTAGGGTCTTCCTACCCATATGGATGTAGCCCTGTTAACGCTGATGCACCGCAGAGCAGAAACTGGACTTTCCAGCATTCTCAGCTGCTTCCATCTCTGGGGCACAAAGAGGGAGGTGGTGCTGCTTTCTTCTTGCTTGAATTTCTTCTTGCTCCCAATGTTGCTATCCTTTGTCTAAAAATAACATTATCGAGTGGGACTTTAGACCCTTTCTGTATAAAGGAGAGAGGAGCAGATAATACAATTAAGTTTGTTGAATGCCAATATTTTTTTTAAAAAATTGGCAATATCTCTTTTTAGAATGCTCACTTTTAGACCAGGCACAGTGACTCTCGCCTATAATCCCAGCACTTCGGGAGGTCAAAGCCAGCAGATTGCTGGACCCCAGGAGTTCAAGACCAGCCTAGGCAACACGGTGAAACCCAGTCTCTACAAAAAAAGACAAAAAGTAGCTGGGCATGGTGGTGTGTGCCTGTAGTCCCAGCTACTAGAGAGGGTGAGGTAGGAGGATGACCTGACCCCAGAGAGGTCAAGTCTGCAATGAACACCATGATTGCATCACTGCACTCTAACCTGTGCAACAGAGCAAGACTCTGTCATGAAGAAAGAAAGAGAGAGAGAGAGAGAAAGAGAAAGAGAGAGAGAGAAAGAAAGAGAGAGAAAGAAAGAAAGAAAAGAAAGGAAGGAAGGAAGGAAGGAAGCAAGGAAGGAAGGAAAAAGAAAGCTCTCTTTTAGCTTAAAATTTTTCTTGCTGCATCCTAGAAATGAGAAAACATGATTTTATAGAGTTTGACACTGTGGTTGCTGAAGTCACTATGTAGGGAATTAGACTGATGGGTTTTGCAGTGAAACTAGTAAAAACTGACATGGAATGGATGAGAGTCACCCAACTGTAGGAGAAACACAACCAAAAATATGGCTGTAAAATGAGTGACTTGAGGAGGTCTAGGACACACTGAAATGTGGCTCAAGGACCAGGGATGTCTTCTGCCAATAATGAAACTGATGAAAAGAAAAGCTGTAACCTAATCAATCTAATTAATATATCTGAAGACAGAATGTCTTAGCCAAAGAAGGACTGTTTACATTGAATCTAAAAGAGAAAGAATCAAATGAATATGTATACGGTGGTGTTTATCCATCAAGGCCCAGAGAGGAGAGGACAGAATCTTTCAGTATGGAATATCAGGACTACAAAAATGGTTTTCTTTATGAAGAGGCAAGGAAAGTCTCTCAGAGTTTGGCATGGCTTGAATGAAAGAAATTCCCTTCCCTAATTCACCCCCCAAAAAATCCCTCCCCAACAATCCCCTTCCTTGTGTTTTAATCTACATTTTTCAAGAAAACTTTTGAGTGACCCCCATAAGACAGAGATTCTTTGATTTTCTAAATCCACTGATTACTAATGAACAGTATCTTATTTATGAACTTCACTACCAATAGTCATATTCAGCATCTGTAATTTTCCCAAAACATTAAGAAGATTAAAGATGACAGTTTCAAAATCTGCTTATATATAAAGTATCAAAGAAAAATTCTAACGTTAATTTAAATTGTTAGAATCTAAATATACTATCCTATGATTTGAATGTTTGAATTCCCCCAAAATTTGTATATTAAAGCCTAATCACCAAAGTGATGGTTTTAGGAGGTGTGGCCCTTGGGAGGTGACTAGTCATGAGGCTGGAGCCCTTGTGAATGGGATTAGTGCCCTTGTAAGAAGCCTGAGAGACTCCTCACCTCTTCTACTACATGGAGGACACAGCTAGAAGGCTGTATGTGGCCAGGAAGTGAGCCCTCACCAAACACTGAATCTGCTTTGATCTTGAACTTCCTAGCCTCCAGAACTATGAGAAATAAATTTCTGTTATGAAAAAGCTACCTAGTTTATGGTATTTTGTTAAAGCAGCCTGAACAGACCGAGACACTGTAGAAAGAAAACTACTGATAATATAATGTTATTGGATTTAAAATGTAGGCCAATTTAACCAAACTTTCTGGTCCTGGGAGAACCAACTAGTAGGGCCTGGATAATATTTGACAAATGATATAGAGTTGTCAGAGTCATTTCTCTCAGAAGAACTTCAAGACACTAGAGAAAAAGACAATTGGGTAAAACACAATTCTTTTAGGCAGAAGGGGGCTTGAGAAGTAGTCTGATTACCTTAATTTCAATCATTATATACTTAGATCATTTTATATCTATGTCCTTTTTTGTTTTAGCTCACAAAAATCACAATTTTAAGTAACTGAAATTAAAATCAAAAGTTAAATAAATAAATGATTTTTCTTCGATGAAAAGCATTTTAGTTTTCTTCTGATTTTCAAAAAAAACATTAAGTTTGTGGTATGTGATACAAGAAAGACATATGAAATGTAAAGAAATAATTATAGAATTCCAAGAAAAAATAGGGCATAATGTGATTCACGGTGTTAAGAGGACAGCAGGAAACACAAGCTACATCATACTTTAAAGATTTATAATTACAATTTTCCCAACGTAATTGTTTTATTATTAAAAAGCAAAAAAAAAAAAAGTTAATAAAAGCTTTAAAAATGTTGAGGAGCAACCTGATTTAAGAATCTCTGGTGCCAATTTAAACAGCCACTGGAGGTGCAAACCTGCACTGCGTTAGAGAAGAGATACAATAAAAAGGAAAATATTCTGCTCACGTGGAGGCATACAACCTTAGTTATAAGCAAGAGCTCATTCCGCCTCACACTATAATGATATTCCAAAATCAGACAGAGGAGTCAGTCCCAAAATGGGATTTCTTAAAAAACAAATCAGATCTTGAAGGAAGTCTTGGTTGAAACATTCATTTATTTTGTTAAATCCAAAGAGTATTGGGTTGCAGCCATGTAGACTAAACCAATTGTTACCCAGGAAGCATTGTGCTATTTTTTTAATGTGTAACTTCAAAGTTGAAACCTGTAAGTCGGATTGAGTACAAAACGGCTACTGAGAGATAAGGGGATTCTAGTGGCTGAAAGTTTAAATGCTGGTTAGATGGCAGGGCTCTCCTAGCTGATTTATTATCACACCGAAGAGTAGTTACTACTCATGTGACCTTGGCTGACTTTCAAATAGCATGTCTAAGACTCAGTTACCTGGAAAAAATAGTAGTTAAAATAACTGCCTCAGAGGGTGTATGGAAGAAAAGTTCCTATTCCACTGTCTTGTGTAGTAGGCAGAGAGAATGCAAATTGTTGTTTCTTTGGGGTATTTTTTTGTATTAGGATAAGGACTATTATTTATTAAGCATTTATGATGTACCAAGGATAAGTTCTATCTTACTATCCTATCAAATCCTCACAACTTTATGAGGAAAACACCTTTTTATTAATTCATTTTGCTGAAGAGGAAACTAAGGCACAGAAGCTAAGAGAATTGGCCAAGATCACCAGTTAAAGGGAGGTTGAGCCCGGATTTGAAGTCAATCAGTGAGATGGCAGAAATCAAGGACCTGCCCATCACATTATATGGCACTAATTAAACAACAAAATCCCGGAAATAAGAAAACTGGGTATTCTAACTTGGGCACCAGTTTCCCTGATTTCAGGCTGAATGAGCTTGGGCTTCTCTAAATCCATTTTCCCCTTTATTTTAGTAAACAAATATTAATATTATATTTTATAAACCTATATTAGGTGTTCCAGGAAACAAAAATTTTAAAAATTTTTACACAAACCTGTTCTAAACAGCAGTCATTCCTCCCAGCATGACTCTGCCAGGCACTGTTCTGCGCACTAAGGATACATTAGATAGACCAAAATCTCTGCCTTGCTGGAACTCCCTTTTTTCTAAAATAAAAATAAAAATAAAACCCCACAGTTTTGTTAAGACATAATTTATATATCATAAAATTTACCTAACTGTAGGATTCAGTGATTTTTAGTATATTTACAGTTGTGCAAGCATCACCATAATCTAAGTTTAAAACATTCTCATCACCCCAAAAAGAAGCTTCATATTCATTAGCAGTTATTTCTCATTTCTCCTCCCCGAGCCCTAAACAACCACTAATATACTTTCTCTTTCTATAGATTTGTTATTGTGAAAACTCTGTATAATAGAACCATATAACAGGAGTCTTTTTTCGTCTGGCTTCTTTCTCATTGCTTAATACTTTCAATCATGTACCAATAATTTCTTCATTTTTAAGGCCAAACTATATTCTATTGTATAAATATACCACACTTTGTTGATATTTCCATCAGTTGCTAGACCTTGTTTATTTCCCATTGTGGTCTACTATATATAATGTGGCTATACATTAAGTATACATTTGTGTATGAGTTTTTCTGTAGACATGTGTTTTTCTCTCTTTGGAGTAGAAATCCCAGGAGTAGAATTGGTAGGTCACATAGTAACTGTTTAACATTTTAAGGAACTTTCAAACTGTTTTCAAATGTGGCTGCACCATTTTACAATCCCACCAACAGTGCTTGACGGTTTCCATTTTTCCACATCCTTGCCAGCACTTAGCAATGTGTATCTTTTTGATGATAGCCATCCTAGTGGTCTGAAGTGGTATTCCGTTGTGGTTTTGATTTGCATTTCTCTAAGAACTAATGATGTTGTGCACCTTTTTCATGTGCTTATTGATCATTTATATATCTTCTTTGGAGAAATGGCTATTCAAATCTTTTATCCCTCTTTCAACTGGGTTATCTTCTTATTGAGTTGTGCATGTTCTTTTTGTATTCTTCATAAAAGTCTTTTGTCAGATATATGATTTGCAAATATCTTCTCCAGTTCCAGGGAGTATCTTTTCACTTTCTTTATGGTGTTGTTTGAAACACAAAAGTTTAAAAAATTTTTAATTTATGTATTTACTTATAATTTGTGACAAAATGTACACAATATGAAATTTACCATTTTAACCATTTTAAAGCATATAGTTCAACAGCATTAAGTACATTCACATTGCCATGCAATCATCCATCTCTAGAACTTTTATCATTCTCCAAAATTTGAACTTATATACCCATTAAATAACTTCTTAATTTCCACTCTTGCCAGTCCCTGGCAACTACCATTCTACTTCTGTCTCTATGAATTTAACTACTCTAAGCACCTCATATGAGCAGAATCCTACAGTATTTGTCCTTTTGTAATGTGATTACTTCATGTGGCATAATGTCCTCAAGGTTCACTCATGTGGTGATATGTGTTCTCACAACTTTATTCCTTTCTAAGACTGAACAATACTGTATCATATGTATATACCAAGTTTGGTTTATTCATTCATCAGCTGATGGGAAAATTTCTAATTTTGATAAAGTCCAATGTAGCTAGTTTTTTCTTGCATTGTTCATGCTTTTGGTGTAATATCTAAGAAATCATTGCCTAAGCCCCAAATCATGAAGACTCACTCCTATGTTTTCTTCCAAGAGTTTTACAGTTTTAACTCTTACATTTAGGTCTATAATCCACTTCAAGTTAATTTTTACATTTTATACATTTTACCAGTTACTTATAACAACTAGTTTGGAATTTTATGTATTAAATTCTCTCTTTTGGGACTTGCACTAAATGAAGGAGCAATTTGTTTGAGAATTGCTTTTTGGACAACTAGCAGACAAGGAATACTCTGTAATTGTCCCAGATTTCTGCCTGTAAGTAATTTTCACTTCATGGCACACAGAGAGAGAGAACCCAAGCAGAGTTCAGTGCTCTCACTGAGTTGGGGAGACAGAGAAAGATGCTTAGAGATCCTGAAGCAACTGGAATTTGCAGAGCAGAGTACAGACAGGAAAGAGCTACATGGAGAAAGAAGTCCAAGAATATGCATAAGAGTTTAGTCTTTGGTTTCATATTATTCTGGGCATGCATAGGGTGAAACTCCACGAGGTCAGGCAAAGAACAAGTGACAGGGAGCTGTCATTATGAAAAATGAATAATTTTCTGGACTGGGAATTGTTCAAATTCTAATCAGTCTAAGTGGAGAAAACTATTTGAATACCTGTGGCATTCAGGAGCTACCCAGAAATGTCAAACTTTAATAGTAGGGCTAAATTATCCCTAGAGTAAAGGCTTCTCAAGTTATACCCTAACAAAGTTTGAAAACAAGCCTTGAAAGGATCAAGCTCATCTGCAAGTAACTTAACTGCTTGCCAAAACAATCTTCAACACTCTCTAAAGAAAGACAGTATATCAGGAGAAAAAAATTAGTCAACAGAAATCATGTTACTCCAGATCCTTAAGAAACTGACACCAAAATGAGATTAAGTGTGCAAAGATTTTATTAGAAGAAACACCTGTGTGCAAGAAAATGGGGGAAAAGCCAGATAAGGGTGAGATTGTTGCTGAGAGAGAGAGAACAAAGCCTCAGTGACCCATAAAATATCACACTGTCTAATGTATGTATAATTGGAGCCCCAAAGAGCGAGGGAGTCAGAACAAACATCTGAAAAACGAATGGTTGAAATTTACCCAAATTTGAGGAAGACTATAAATCCACAAAACCAAGAAGCACAAACCCCAATCAAGAAGTAATTTTAAAAAACTATAGCAAACACATCAATCAAACTGCTGAAAAACAATGAAAAAGAGACAAGTTTAAAAGCAGCCAAAGAAAAAAGATACATTACATACAAGGGAATAAAGATAAAAATTGAAACAGAGGCAGGCATGGTAGTGCAGGCATGTAGTCCCAAATACGAAGCAGGAGATTGCTTGCGTCCAGTAGTTCTGGGCTTTTGTGCACTATGCCCATCAGGTGTCTGCACTAAGTTCAGCATCAGTATGGTGACCTTCTGGCAATGGGAGACTACCAGGTCGCCTAAGGAGGAATGAACTAGCCCAGGTTGGAAACGAGCAGGTCAAAATCCCATGCTGATCAGCAGTAGTATTGCACCTGTGAATAGCCAACTGCATTTCAGCCTGGGCTACATAGCAAGACCCTCTTCTCTAAAATAAATAAATAGATAATTAATTAAAGCAGGCTATTTGTCAGAGATCATACAAACCAGAAGACAAAGGAATGGCATCTTCAAAGATCCGAAAGAAAAATCTGTTGAACTAGAATTCTAAATCTAGTGAAAATATTTTTCACAAACACAAACAGAATAAAGACTTTTTTTAACACAAACAAAAAGACTGAGAGGCTATCACCAGCAGAACCTACACTACAAAAACATGCTAAAGGAGATGGGGTTGGCAAGATGGCCGAATAGGAACAGCTCCAGTCTGCAGCTCCCAGCGAGATCAATGCAGAAGGTAGGTGATTTCTGCATTTCCACCTGAGGTACCTGGCTCATCTCACTGGGACTGGTTAGACAGTGGGTGCAGCTCACAGAAGACAAGTCAAAGCAGGGTGGGGTGTTGCCTCACCCAAGAAGCACAAGGGCTCAGGGAACTCCCTCGCCCAGCCAAGGGAAGCCATGAAGGACTGTGCCATGAGGAATGGTGCATCCTGGCCCAGATACTACGGTTTTCCCCCGGTCTTCGGAACCTGCAGACCAGGAGATTCCCTCAGGTGCCTACACCACCAGGGCCCTGGATTTCAAGCACAAAACTGGGTGGCCATTTGGGCAGACACCGAGCTAGCTGCAATTTTTTTGTTTGTTTGGTTTGGTTTTTTTTTTTTTTTTTTTTTATACCCCCGTGGTGCCTGGAACACCAATGAGACAGAACAATTCACTCCCCTGGAAATGGGCTGAAGCCAGACAGCCAAGTGGTCTAGCTCAGCGGGTCCCAAACCCACGGAGCCCGGCTAGCTAAGATCCACTGGCTTGAAATTCTTGCTGCCAGCACAGCAGTCTAAAGTTGACCTGGGACGCTCAAGCTTGATGGGTGGAGGGGTGTCTGCCATCACTGAGGCTTGAGTAGACATTTTTCCCCTCACAGTGCAAACAAAGCCACCAGGAATTTCGAACTGGGTGGAGCCAACTGCAGCTCAGCAAAGCTGCTGTAGGCAGACTGCCTCTCTAGATTCCTCCTCTCTGGGCAGGGCGTCTCTGAAAGAAAGGCAGCAGCCCCAGTCAGGGGCTTATAGAAAAAACTCCCATCTCCCTGGACAGAGCACCTGGGGTAAGGGGAGGCTGTGGGTGCAGCTTCAGCAGACTTAAACGTTCTTGCCTGCTGGCTGTGAAGAGAGCAGTGGATCTCTCAGCTCAGCGCTCCAGTTCTGCTAAGGGACAGACTGCCTCCTCAAGTGGGTCCCTGACCCCCGTGTATCCTGACTAGAAGACACCTCCCAGTAGGGGTCAATAGACACCTCATACAGGAGAGCTCTGACTGGCATCTGGCAGGTGCCCCTCTGGGACAAAGCTTCCAGAGGAAGCAACAGGCAGCAATCTTTGCTGTTCTGCAGCCTCCACTGGTGATACCCAGGCAAACAGGGTCTGGAGTAGACCTCCAGCAAACTCCAGCAGACCTGCAGCAGAGAGGCCTGACTGTTAGAAGGAAAACTAACAAACAGAAAGGAATAGCATCAACATCAACACAAAGGACGCCCACACAAAAACCCCATTTGAAGGTCGCCAACATCAAAGACCAAAGGTAGATAAATCCATGAAGATGAGGAAAAACCACTGCAGAAAGGCTGAAAATTCCAAAAACTGGAATGTCTCTTCTCCTTCAAAGGATCACAACTGCTCACCAGCAAGGGAACAAAACTGGACAGACTATCAGTTTGATGAATTGACAGAAGTAGGCTTCAGAAGGTGGGTAATAAAAAACTCCTCTGAGCTAAAGGAGCATGTTCTAACCCAATACAAGGAAGCTAAGAACCTTAAAAAAAGGTTAGAGGAATCACTAACTAGAATAACCAGTTTGAAGAAGAATATAAATGAACTGATGGAGCTGATAAACACAGCACAAGAACTTCATGAAGCATACACTAGTATCAATAACTGAATCAATCAAGTGGAAGAAAGGATATCAGAGATTGAAGATCAACTTAATGAAATAAAGCATGAAAACAAGATTAGAGAAAAAAGAATGAAAAGGAATGAACAAATCCTCCAAAAAATATGGGACTGTGTGAAAAGACCAAATTTATGTTGGACTGGTGTACCTCAAAGTGATGGGGAGAATGGAACCAAGTTGGAAAACACGCTTCAGGATATCCAGGAGAACGTCCTCAACCTAGCAAGACAGGCCAACATTCAATTTCAGGAAATACAGAGAACAACGCAAAGATACTCCTCAAGAAGAGCAACCCCAAGACACCTAATTGTCAGATTCACCAAGGTTGAAATGAAGGGAAAAATATTAAGGGCAGCCAGAGAGAAAAGTCAGGTTACCCACAAAGTGAAGCCCATCAGACTAACAGTGGATCTTTCTGCAGAAACCCTACAAGCCAGAAGAGAGTGGGGGCCAATATTCAACACTTTTAAAGAAAAGAATTTTCAACCCAGAATTTCATATCCAGTCAAACTAAGCTTCATAAGTGAAGGAGAAAGAAAATCCTTCACAGGCAAGCAAATGCTGAGAGATTTTGTCACCACCACACTGGCCTCACAAGAGCTCCTGAATGAAACACTAAACATGGAAAGGGAAAACAAGTACTAGCCACTGCAAAAACACACCAAATTGTAAAGACCACTGATGCTACGAAGAAACTGCATAAACTAACAGGCAAAATTACCGGTTAACATCATGACAGAAACAAATTGACACATAACAATATTAACCTTAAATGTAAATGGTCAAAATGCCACAATTAAAAGACACAGACTGGCAAATTGGATAAAGAGTCAAGACCCATCAGTGTGCTGTATTCAGGAGACCCATCTCACTTGCAAAGACACACATAGGCTCAAAATAAAGGGATGGAGGAAGATTTACCAAGCAAATGAAAAGCAAAAAAAAGCAGGGGTTGAAATCCTAGTCTCTGATAAAACAGACTTTAAACCAACAAAGATCAAAAAAGACAAAGAAGGGCATTACATAATGGTAAAGGGATCAATGCAACAAGAAGAGATAACCATCATAAATATACATGCACCCAATACAGAAGCACACAGATTCATAAAGCAAGTTCTTAGAGACTTACAAAGAGACTTAGACTCCCACACAATAATAGTGGGAGACTTTAACACCCCACTGTCAATGTTAGACAGATCAACGAGACAGAAAATTAACAAGGATATTCAGGACTTGAACTCAGCTCTGGACCAAGCCAACCTAATAGACAGCTACAGAACTCTCCATCCCAAATCAACAGAATATACATTGTTCTCGGTGCCCCATCACTCTTATTCTAAAATTGACCACATAATTGGAAGTTAAACACTCCTCAGCAAATATAAAAGAACAGAAATCATAACAACAGTCTCTCAGACCACAGTGCAATCAAATTAGACTCAAAATTAAGAAACTCACTCAAAACTGCACAACTACATGGAAACTGAACAACCTGCTCCTGAATGACTACGGGGTACACAACAAACTTAAGGCAGAAATAAATAAGTTCTTTGAAACCAATGAGAACAAAGACACAATGTACCAGAATCTCTGGGACACAGGTAAAGCAGGGTTTAGAGGGAAATTTATAGCATTTAAATGCCCACAGAAGAATGCAAGAAAGATCTAAAATCAACACCCTAACATCACAATTGAAAGAACTAGAGAAGCAAGAGCAAACAAATTCAAAAGCTAGCAGAAGACAAGAAATAGCTAAGATCAGAGGAGAACTGAAAGTGATAGAGACATGAAAAACCCTTCAGAAAATCAATGAATCCAGGAGCCGGTTTTTTTTAAAAGATCAACAAAATACATAGACCACTAGCCAGACTAATAAGGAATAAAAGAGAGCAGAACCAAATAACACGATAAAAATGATAAAGGGAGTATCAACACTGATCCCACAGATATACAAACTACCATCATAGCATACTATAAGCACCTCTATGTAAATAAAGTAGAAAATCTAGAAGAAATGGATAAATTCCTGGACACATACACCCTCCCAAGACTAAACCAGGAAGAAGCTGAATCCCTGAATAGACCTATAACTAGTTCTGAAATGGAGGCAGTAATTAGTAGCCTACCAACCAAAAAAAGCCCAGGACCAGATAGATTCACAGCCAAATTCTACCAGAGGTACAAAGAGGAGATGGTACCATTCCTTCTGAAACTATTGCAAACAATAGAAAAAGAGGGACTTCTCCATAACTCATTTTATGAGGCCAGCATCATTCTGATACCAAAACCTGGCAGAGACACAATAACAAAAAATAGAAAATTTCAGGCCCACATCCCCAATGAATATCAATGCAAAAATCCTCAATAAAATACTGGCAAACCAAATCCAGCAGCACATCAAAAAGCTTATCCACCACGACCAAGTCAGCTTCATCCCTGGGATGCAAGGCTGGTTCAGCATACACAAATCAATCAACATAATCTATCACAGAAACAGAGCCAATGACAAAACCCCAATGATTATCTCAATAGATGTAGAAAAGGCCTTTGATAAAATTCAACACCCATTCATGCTAAAAACTTTCAGTAAACTAGGTATTGATGGGACGTATCTCAAGATAATAAGAGCTACATATGACAGACTCACAGCCAATATCATACTGAATGAGCAAAATCTGGAAGCATTCCCTTTGAAAACCAGCACAAGACAAGGATGCCCTCTCTCACCACTCCTATTCAACATTATATTGGAAGTTCTGGACCCGGGCAATCAGGCAAGAGAAAGAAATAAAGGTATTCAAATAGGAAGAGAGGAAGTCAAATCGTCTCTATTTGCAGATGGCATGATTGTATATTTAGAAAACTCCATTGTCTCAGTTTAAAATCTCCCTTAAGCTGATAAGCAACTTCAGCAAAGTCTCAGGATACAAAATCAATGTGCGGAAATCACAAGCATTCCTATACACCAATAATAGGCAAACAGAGAGCCAAATCATGAGTGAACTCCCATTCACGATTGCTACAAAGAGAATAAAATACCTAGGAATCCAACTTACAAGATATGTAAAGGACCTCTTCAAGGAGAACTATAAACCACTTCTCAAGAAAATAAGAGAGGACACAAACAAATGGAAGAACATTCCATGCTCATGGATAGGAAGAATCAATATTGTGAAAATGGCCATACTGCCCAAAGTAATTTATAGATTCAATGCTATCACCCATCAAGCTACCATTGATTTTCTTCACAGAATTAGAAAAAAATACTTTAAATTTCCAAAAAAGAGTCTGCATAGTCAAGACAATCCTAAGCAAAAATATCGTAGTTGGAGGCATCATGCTACCTGACTTCAAACTATCTTACAAGGCTACAGTAACAAAAACAGCATGATATTGGTACCAAAACAGATATATAGAGAAATGGGACAGAAGAGAGTCCTCATAAATAATACCACACATCTACAACCATCTGATCTTTGACAAATCTGAAAAAAACTAGCAATAGGGAAAGGATTCCCTATTTAATAAATGGTGTTGAGAAAACTGGCTAGCCATATGCAGAAAACTGAAATGACCTCTTCCTTATACTTTATACAAAAATTAACTCAAGATGGATTAAAGACTTAAATGTAAGACCTAAAACCATAAAAACCCTAGAAGAAAACTGAGGCAATACCATTCAGGACACAGGATGGACAAAGACTCCATGACTAAAACACCAAAAGCAATGGCAACAAAAGCAAAAATTGACACATGGGATTAACTAAACTAAAGAGCTTCTGCAAGCAAAAGAAACTAGCATCAGAATGAACAGGCAACCTATAGAATGGGAGAAAAATTTTGCAATCTATCCGACAAAGGGCTAACATCCAGAATCTACAAAGAACTTAAACAAATTTATGAGAAAAAAATCTACAACTCCATCAAAAAGTGGGTGAAGGATATGAACAGACACTTCTCAGAAAAAAAGACATTTGTGTGGCCAACAAATTATGGAAAAAAGCTCATCATCACTGGTCATTAGAGAAATGCAAATCAAAACCATAGTGAGATACCATCTCATGCCAGTTAGAATGGTGATCATTAAAAAGTCAGGAAACAACAGATGCTGGAGAGGGTGTGGAGAAAAAGGAACGCTTTTACACTGTTGGTGGGAGTGTAAATTAGTTCAACCATTGTGGAAGACAGTGTGGTGATTCCTCAAAGATCGAGAACCAGAAATACCATTTGACCCAGCAATCCCATTCCTGGGTATATACCCAAAGGATTATAAATCATGCTACTATAAAGACACGTGCACATGTATGTTTGTTGCAGCACTATTCACAACAGCAAAGACTTGGAACTAACCCAAATGCCCATCAATGATAGAGGATAAAGAAAATGTGGCACATACACACCATGGAATACTATGCAGCCATAAAACGATTGAGTTCATGTTCTTTGCAGGGACATGGATGAAGCTGGAAAGCATCATTCTCAGAAAACTAACACAAGAACAGAAAACCAAACATTGCATGTTCTCACTCATAAGTGGGAGTTGAACAATGAGAACACATGGACACAGGGAGGGAAACATCACACACTGGGGTCTGTCAGGGAGGGGGGCTAGGGGAAGGATAGCATCAGGTAAAATACCTAATGCAGATGATGAGGCTACCTAATGTAGCCTCGGACACTAAGACCATAGTTCAAGCTACTATTTTCTTTCACTGGAATTACTGCAAGATCTCCTAATTGATCCCTCTGCATCTACTCTTTACCCCTGAAGTCTAATGTTGATGGGTGCAGCAAACCACCGTGGTACGTGTATACTTATGTAACTAACCTGCACGTTCTGCACATGTATCCCAGAACTTAAAGCATAATTAAAAAAAAAAAAAAGTGAAAGGATATTTCATACCGAGAAAAGGAAGCTTCCAGAGTGAAGAAAAGTGATCCCAGAGGAAACTTGGATCTACACAAAGAAGAGTGCCACAACATGGAAAATGTGGCTAACAGAAAAAGACTTCTTTGTGTGTTGTTAGGTTTCTTTAAACTCTCTCTGTCCAAATAATTGGTGTTGTTTCTGTCTCCTTACTGAACTCGTACTGATACAGCAGCCTATTTTTTTCTCTAATCTATCCCATCAGCTCAGAGGGATTTGCAAACCACATATCAATCATATCACTCTCTTCTGATGGCCTCTATTATTCTTTAAAAGAACTAAAAACCTACAAATATAAACTACTTTGTATTGCTTACCTATTATTACCCAAGTGTTGCTTTTCCTCCAGCATTACCAGAAGGTAATTCCAATCCCCTTACCTTCTCTCATCCGACCCGTGCAAGCCTCCCCAGCTTCACTGCTACCCTTGTCTACTTCCCGTCCTCTACCTCACACCAACCTGTTGGGTGTCTCAAACACCTGAAGTTTGTTTCCACTTCAGGATCCTTTCACCCTGGTTAGTTCTTCCCTGAAACATTCTTCCTCCAGATATTTGACACGTCTTCTTATTGATAGGATCTCTGCTTGAATATCATTCTGAGTTTCTCAACTTCGTATCAAAATTAGCCACCCCCTTGTTTCTCCCCACCGTCAACACTACCACCATTCCCCTTCCGTTCTATTTCCCCGCTCAATGTTTTTCAAAATGTCACTATTGGAAATTAAGTTATTTATTTATGTTCCTATTAGATTTTAGGTTCTCTGGTAGGTTGAATGATGGCTCCTCAAAAATGCCCACTTCCTAATTCCTGTAACCTGAGAATACGTTGTCATACAGGGCAAAAAGACCTGGCAGATTAAGTTAACGATCTTGAGATGATGTAATTATCCTAGATTATTTAGGTGAGCCCAATGTAATCACCAAGCTCTTTATAAAAGGGAGGCAGCAGGGCCACACTCACAGAAAGGGACATGACAAAGGAAGCAAAGGGACCTAAAAAGTGATGTGGCACTGGAAGCAGGGCCGGAGCAGGAGGTGGAGAGATGCACTTTGAAGACAGAGGCAGAAGCCATGTGCCAAGGACTGCAGGTGGCTTCCAGGACCTGGAAAAAGAAGAAAATGGATTATCTCCTGGAACCTTCCAAAGAAACTAGCACAGCGTATATACCTTGACTTTTGCCCAGTGACACTAATTTTGGTCTTCTGGCCTTCAGAACTATAAGATAATAAATATGTATTGTTTTAAGCCATTATGTTTATGACAATTTGTTACAGCAACAATAGTAATCTCATACAAGTTTCTACTCAGGAACAGAAGCTCCGAGTCACATCATCTTTCTTTCTTTGATATCCTGTATCTAATATCATCAAATCAGTCACATTCACTCCTTCTTTGGAATACATTGCAAATCCAATGACTTCTCAAGGCCTCAGGCACTAAGACCATAGTCCAAGCTACTATTTTCTTTCACTGGGAGTACTGCCAGACCTCCTAATGATCCCCCTGCGTCTACTCTTGACACCTAAAGTCTATAGTCCACAGAGAAACCAGAGGAATCTTCTTCAAATATAAGTCGCAACATCACAGGTTCCTGCTGAAAACTCCAATGGCTTTTCTTATCACTCCAAGGAGAATCCAAAGTCCTTACTGGGGCTGCAAGGCCGCACACCATCCGCTCCTGGCATCCTCTCTGACCTCATCCCCAGGCATTCCACCTTATGCTCTCCCAATAAGGCAGTTCATGAATATTTGATGGATACATGACAGATTGGAAGTTCCGAGGAGGCATTTCATGAATAATGCATTTCATGAATATTTGGTGGATACATAACAGAACAGGAGTTCTAAGGAGAGGGAGGCCCATGATGGTCAAAGGTAGTCAGGGAGGATCCATGAAGGAAGCAGGGTCTGAAACATTTTTAATATGTGGATGAGAAAAGAAAAAGAGAAACATTCTAGGCAGTGAAAACGACCTCAATAAAGGCATAATTTCAAGGAAAACAACTCCATCCCTGTGGGACTCGTGTGCCAGGTCAGTGATGGCCTTTGACTCTTCTCAACTCTCTGAAAGTCACTTCTGTCCCCTTCTGTCCCTTATGTTGTGACAGTCAGGATGGGAACCAACATAAAGGTATAACAAGAATTGTACATAGTAAGTGCTCCATGCCACAGCTTCCAAGTGTTAAACCTTTATGACATGTTTTTATGTTAATAAATATAAAAATTTTCACTAGAAACAGGCCTAAATTGTTCTTTCCTGTCAAGTGCTATTAAAGCAGGATGGTTAGGTGTGTCTCCTCTTCTAAGCTCCAAGACTGTGTGTCATATTCATCTTGCTATGCTCACAATACAGCATAGGGTGACATATATTGGTGAACGATGTTTGGCTTAATGAAGGCCCAGCTTTTGGTTCTTTAGAATCCCTAGATGTTTTACTGTTGTGTCATAAAAACACACTGAACACACACACACACACACACATGCAACTTCAAGATGTTCTACAATAGCATGTATTATGACAAAGTATTAAGGACTAAGAATATGGACTAGCTGTATCAGGAATCATGGAAGTGCTCTAATAACAAAACAGCAGCAGCAACAACATTTGTTAGTTGGGAATTGTGCTAAATGCCTTAGATGTAATTACTCATTTAATCTATAATAACTTTATCCTGAGGGAGATAGTATTGTTAATTCCATTCTATAGATAAGAAAATAGCAGCTAAAAGAGGGTACATGACTTATGTAATGTTGTAAGTGGCATGGGCAGGATTTGAACCTAGGGCTGTGCTTCCAAATGACCTCAGCTGATTAAAGTATGATTAGGCATTTTAACCAGGTGCCCGCAAAAGATTCTCTGTCCCAGGGTTTCACTGTGCAGCATGGGACTCAGTGGACATGCTTGTTTAAATGCAGATCACTGGGCCACTCTCCCAAAGATTTTGATTCAGTAGTACTGGCATGAGACCCAGGAATCTGCCTTGAAGATTCACATGTGTCTCTGTACTGCTCACTGAATAGAGTTGGGATTTCTTCTTTTTCAGTTCAGCTATACAAATGGAAACAGCATCGTGTGGACGGACATGAATAAGATTAACTCAGAGAAACCCAAGACCAAAAAGATCAATTTGTGTCTCCACCAATGGTCTCACCTGAACAATTCTGTAGGAGGCCAGCTTAATTAAACTACAACACGATGGGAAGAGCTAAATGGTTAAAGAAAAATTACCATCATATCCTTTATCTACCTAGTGTTTACCGTGCGGTACTAAAAGAAATCCCTTCTTTATGTTCATGTGTTCTCAATATTTAGCTCCCACTTGTAAGTGACAACATGTTGTCTTTGGTTTTCTGTCCTTGCATTAGTTTCTTTAGGATCATGGCCTCCAGTTCCATCTATATTGCTTCAGAGGACATGATTGCATTCTTTTTCGTGGCTGTATAGTATTCCATGGTGCAAGTGTACTGCATTTTCTTTATCTAGTCCTCTGCTGATGGGCATCTAGGTTGATTTCATGTCTTTGCTACTGTGAAAAGTCCTGTGATGAACACATGCATGCATGTGTCTTTATGGTAGCAAGTGGGTTTCACTGGAACTTGATTGCTATGACTCTATAGAAATGATAGTAATATTTAATGCAGAGTAAGGGTAATTTGTGTCAATGTAAAGTCTGAACAAAATTGGGTCTTGAGTAAAATTGTTCCAAAAATATTTAACATGTGTTCCCTGATGTTGGGACACCTACGCAGATGCCAATAGGAGAAATGAGAGGGTGGCCTTGTTGGCCTTCAGCTACTGGCCTTGGCTGTTACCCTGGTGCAGTATTTTGCCTGGACATTCCCGACAATAAATTATTACCTACTAGATGTCTCATAAAAATAAAAACATGATTTTATGAAGAAATCCAAAATCTCATCAGCCTTTTGAACGGACACCAAAGTCCTTTTAGCCACTGCCCTCTTTATAAGGGAAGGTCACATAAGATGCAACCTTCTGAGTGGCCCCAATGTGGCAGTGTTAAGAGTATGGGCTCTGAAATCCAGCTGCAGTTTTCATTACCTGTGTGAGCCTGGGCAATTCACTTAATTTCCCAGCATCTCAGTTTCCTTATCTGTAAAATCTGATGAATGAATGTAACATACTTACATATTGCATGATAATGTTTGCTGTTATTCCTTGGCAGAGTGATACGCGCCTGTATCAGCCATGGTCCAGTTCCAGGTATAGGAAACCACTTCAGCTCTTTTTAAGGAAAGAAAATGTAATGCATTGGAAGGGCTGGAGGAAGGACTCCAGGAGACAGCCTTGGAACTGCTGAGCTCAAGAACAAGAAGCTACAGCTGAGATGCAAAGATCGGAAAGCGAGTGATGCCACCACTAGGAAGCTGAGGACCAAAGCTGAGTTGGTCACCACAGTCACAAGAATGCCTTTCAGATCCATGAAGACAAGTCTGGACATGCTGCACAGGCCCCTCTGGGATAGCCTCAGTGGTCCCTGCCTCCAGGCGTCCACACCCTTGTGTAGCTTCCTCCTACATGGTAGCAGGGATGGTCTGCGTGAGCAACAGAATACAGCAGAAGTGACGGTGTGTCACTTAGAAGACTGGGTTTCAGAAGGCGCTGTGACTTCTATCTTAGTAAGGCACTCATAGTCTCTTTCTCTCCCAGGTCTTTTGTTCTGGGGGAAACCGGTTGCCTTGTCTTGAGGACACTCAGGCGGCCCTGGGGAGAAGCCCACGTGGTGAGGAACTGAGGCCTCCTGCCAACAACCGTGTGAGTGAACGTGGAGGCAGCTTCTCCAGCTGACAGCTGACTACAGCCTCGTGAGAGGCCCTGGGCCAGAACCACCCAGCTAAGCTGCTCCCAGACTGCTGACCCGTAGAACTAGGGGAGAGAAGAAGTGTTTACTACAGTGAGCTGCTGACTTCTGGAGCAATTTGTTACTCAGCAATAGATAAATAATACAGCATCTAACTGGGAAGACTTAATTCACCTTCCAATCCTAGCAGCAGGGAATGTGAGGCATAGATTTTAGCCTTCCAGTGCTGCGGTGCAGAGCAGCCCGTGAGGAGGAGGGGCTGGCTGCTGAAGGGTCTAATCCACAGAACGTGCCACACCATTTTCTACCGGGGAGGCTGACGTGGATAGTGTTTTTAAGAAGCAAGGGATCTGATAACCAACATATTCCAGAGAACTCCCTCTTGCCAGAATCTTGTCCGCCTTCATTCACCATTACAAACGAAGCCCTCCTTTTTTTATGATTGACATTCACCAGCAGTTTGCCTCTTTCCCTCGATGACACAGAGAGAGAAGAGAATTCTTTCTGTATCACATAGAGCTTTGACAAAGAATGTCTCAGGATTCTCTGCTAAGCAGAACCCGTTCCTCTGAGGGGCTTACAGTGAAGTGCAAATACTGTAGCAACATAAAGAAACCTGTGCAAGACAACAGCTTGGGACATGAAGCCCTGCTTGGAGGCTTATAACAGACCCCTTTGACCGGACCCACTTTGGCTATTGTTGAACAGTTCTTGAGCAGTTTGAGCGACCCTCTGCCCACACCACCTGAGGTGGAGAGAAGCCTGAAGGGATCCAAATTACCCTATTTAAAGGGGAAATTGTTTTCCTTAGTGACTCTAAAAGTATGCGAAGGAAAAGTCTACGCTTTATAAAAGCTAATGCATGGCCTTTGCAAGGACCCACACGAGGAAGTAACTGAGGCAGGTGCTAGTTGCAGTAACAGAGACATTTGTGCCTTTGTTTTCCAGAAACCACGAGAGCCATTTAACAGGGAAAGGGTGTACTGGGACTGGACCTCGGCTTTGGAGGCCAAGGCAGGGCTCCGTATGGAGGTGGTGAGACAGGTAATTCTCAGAGGGTTAGTGTGGAGATCGTTAGTAGCTTTTCTCTGAGAAATTAACAGAAGGGGCAAGAGTGTAAAAACGTCCCAGGGTGGATGCTGTCCATGAGTGAGAGTTCTGAATAGCAAATGATTTATCAAGTGACCTTTAGAAGAGTTAAGCAGGGTGACAAGCGCACTTAATTTGCACTTAGGGCTTGTGTTTCTTTAAACATGGAGTATTACTAGAGGAACTTTATATAAAAAAACTGTATGGTTTGGGAAAAGTAAAGATAAGTAAATATTATATAATTTTCTGACTCTCTTAGTTTTTTTATAACTACAAAAAGCTTAGCCCAAATTCACCCTGGACACAGTTATCAGTTTATCAGGTTGCTATCTGTCCCTAACTAGCTTGTTCTGACTTCATTCAGTACACACACACACACACACACCCCAACACTGTAAACGGATCCTTGGGCTCAGAGTTTCGAATTGCTGAGCATCAGTTAGTGAGCAAACACTCTGAGACGTTCTGTGCTTGCTTCTGCCAGTTTCCGCAGTGTTGCTATCCTTAGGTTTCACATGGGGCCATTCCATTGTACTTGAACCCCATTCTGTCTTAAAGCTGGTGGAAAGTGGAAAATTTAGTTATTGGCCTCCTAAACTTGACGTATGTATGGCAAAGATGAAACTTACTGAGTGGCTCCAAAGTAGTGGATCCTAATCTTGAATCAGACACTTACTGCGCTTAATCGAATTGATTCTGTGTTCAGTTTGAAATCAAATAACAATATTGGAGAGGATTATTAAAAGACAAAATATAAAAAGCAAGTATGGTTGGAGAATTCATAATTTTTTGATCTTTGAAAAAGGAACATGATTTATAAAGTACAGCACTGTTAGGCTCTCAGGACAACAGGAATACCTTATATATAAATACTGCGACCAACAGGTGGACAACTCTCCAGAGACAGTTTGTTCACTGCCGTGGTGGTGAAGAGCCAACAAAGAACAGGAGCTGGGCTTGGCCAAGCCCCAGGAGAACAGGAGCTGGTCCAAGGCAGTCCCAGGGGCTTTAGGGACATGAAATCAAGGCTCATCACCATACTGTTCTGATATTAGTAAGTACCAGCGACTCTTTCCCTCTCTGTTCCAATCCCCAGTTCCTCAATAAAACTGACTTCCTTATCCACCACCTGGAATCTCTTCTCTCCACCTCCCAGCTTCTGCTTTTCTTGATGATAGTTTTCACTTATTTATGCTATTCATCATTTTTGGTTCCTTATGACTTTGACTTGCTGTGACCCATCATCATGCTACTAGTACTTTCACTGAAACTTTAACTCTCATTGGTAAATAGCAGGTTTCATGTTTCCATTTAATATTTCTAAGAGTAACAGTCCGGTGAGTAGTAACCACCACTGTTAGGGCTGAGCCTCTAGGTACGAGTACTCACCATAGGGTGCTGCTAAGCCTATGGGCTGCCTGCCCTTCTGTGAGCCATCCCTAGGGAAGAAAACAAAAAGCTGAGTGTGATTAACCAGCAACTAAGAGATAGTTTTGAAAGCTAGAGGGCCTTCTTGGAAGCTTAGAAAGAGGCTCAAATCTCCGGAAGTGCAAGGGCAGAGAAGGCTGTAGACCAAAGAACTTCATCTGGAGAGCAGCAGAGTTTCAGAGAGGGTTACACTTTTAACAAGGTGAAGTTGCTGTGCCGGGGGCAGGGCCGTGCATGGGAGAGAATGGGCCCCTGACACACACGATGACGGCATCTGGGTGGATGTTTCTGAAGACCCTGGAGGCCCAGATTAGGCCGACCCCTCTGAATGTACAGAAGTGGACTCTCCCTACCAAATCCTTGCTTGAATATGATACAGAGGCCTCTCCCCACAAAGCATGTGCCCCTGCCTCAGGATCCAACTCCTGTTGCCCACTGGCCACAAGTCCTAGAACTAGAGGTGAGTCACAGCATAACCCAGCCAGGGCCATGCTGGGCCTGAAAAGGGGTAAAAGGACAGTGCCTTGAAGGAGCTGCAGGACCCAGGCAGTGGTGCAGCAAAACAGGAAAGAGTATGGGTGGGCTGGGTCCTGAGAGTGCTGGGTGGGAGGCAGAGCCTGAGGTTTGGAACATGGTCCTTGGCCTATGGGGTAACAGCTACCAGGAAATGTTATTGATTTGAAATAATCAATAATGGAAAATGCCAAGGAAATGTTATTGATTTGGGTGTACTCTTTCTGGATTCAGGATGGAACACCCGGGAAAGAACCCCAGGAGATGCTGTAAACATACTACGAGGATGGCCCCAAATAACATGGGATAGTGACAGCTGCACTGGGTGAGATGGATATGACAGAATTTCAGCAGCATAGGGTGGAGGAAGGGAAGAAAGGCTCAGAGGAATATGCACTCTCAAGTGTACGTGCTCCATGAGGCTGGGAAACACATCAGAGGGATGCATTCCAGGGAAAGGCCCCGGGGACACAGTGTTCACCAAGCACTAAAGGATGTGCTGGGGAGAGGGCGCCAGCTTCACTCAGGAGGCTGGTGGTGGCTTTGCAGAAGATACTGCCCCAGAGCTGGGCTCCCTGATGGGTAGAGGGACACACTACCTACCACTGATATGTAGAGGGACACTGAAGCAACCAAGGACTCTTCACGGCACGACGCCCACTGTGGGGAGCAATCATCACGGCAAGTGGCAAGAAGCTGGGGCCTGACCCTCAGAGAGTGATGGAAAGAATTTATAAAACTCAGTGCCCTGAGGAGCAAAATAAATGGGCAGCCAGTAAGGATAGCATTGCATCTGTGCAATCAAAGAAATCAAGGGGGCGTCCTTTGTAGGGACATGGATGAAGCTGGAAATCATCATTCTGAGCAAACTATCGCAAGGACAAAATACCAAATACCCATGTTCTCACTCATGGGTGGGAATTGAACAATGAGAACACTTGGACACAGGAAGGGGAACATCACACACCGGGGTCTGTTGTGGGGTCGGGGGAGCAGGGAGGGATAGCATTAGGAGATAAACCTAATGTAAATGACAAGCTAATGGGTGCAGCAAACCAACATGGCACATGTATACCTATGTAACAAACTGGCATGTTGTGTACATGTACCCTAGAACTTAAAGTATATTAAAAAAAATTCTCAAAAAAAAAAAAAATCAAGGGGGTGAACTGGAAGCCAAGAGCTGTGCCTCCGAAACCATCCTTTCTGATCCACATTTCAGATCCAGAACCCACTGACTAAAGGAGAGTCTGGGTTCCCAGAAGGAGGGGAGGGAGGGCAGGAGCAGGGAAGGCAGGAGCAGGGAAGGCAATGCCTGCAACACCAAGGCAAGTAAACATGGTAATGATTCATCCAGTCTTCCTCAAAGGGACATTTACTTGGATAACTGTACACTGAGGAAAGGCAAGTACCCAAACATTTTGAAGACTGCTGGACACAGAGTCTAAGCTGACATCACGGAGACACAAATCAATGCTGCCCCCCACCCTAGAATCAGAACATACAGGGATTATGTAATAAATGGAGCCTTGGCCCAGGTCCTGCTCAGAGTGGATCCACTGGGCCCATAGACCCCTCCTGGAAGTCATTTCCCTGGTCCTTGAACGTATACTTGGGATAGACAGACTTGACAGGTGCCCAGCACCCACACTGGGTCCTTGCCCTGTGGGGTAAGAGCTACCATAGTGGAAAAAGCCAACTGGAAGCCTCTGAATGTATGGCCCCTCTGCCAGCACACAAGTACCTAGGGGCTGGCAAACTTCTGTACGGGGCCAGATAACAAATATTTTAGGCTTTTCAAGCCAAGAAGCAACATCTTCAACTCCTCAAGCAACCGCCCTCCTCCCCCAAAAGGCTAATCATCTTTTTTATATTTAAAAATCTAAAAACCATTCTTAGTTCACAGACTGTGCAATATCCAACAGGCTGAAGACATCATGGTATGGTCTCTGCTGAGTTCACCATTCTTAGAGAAGGCCTGAAATGTCCAAGGGGACTGTGAGGTCTCTCAAGAAGCAGAAGTGAAATGTAATTTTTCTTTGGGTCAGGAAGTTCCTAGGACTGTAGATTCTCAAATCCTGGGCACATATGAGGTTTATTTACTTTTTTTCAAAACTAATAAACTAGTTCCGAATAGAATAAACTTTGATCAAAGGTTTTTAGCCTGGGAGTCTGGCTCCCCTAATACATTGCATGCTAAGTTCTCTCTCTGTGTGTGTGTGTGTGTGTGTGTGTGTGTGTGTGTGTGTGTGTGTGTATTTCCCTGCAAGAGGGCCCGAGTATCACTTTCTTCACAAATTCAAAGAATTTGCAAGAACCACCATTGTGGGGTGCCATGCCTGACCACAGCCCAGGCCCCAGGCCCTGCTGGCTGGAGGATTGATGCTGCCTGGCTTCCCTGGTGAGAACTCACCATCAACAAAAGGCCTCTGGGCTGTCACCAGTTCCAGAGGGGCTTCAGGTGGCCGAGAAATGCAGGGGAAAAGCTGCCCCAATCGATAGACTGAACAGTTCAATAACTCATTTTGCTGCTGAGGCAGTAAAATAAATAAATAAGAACCTGGCTGGAAGTTAAAACTGTCCGTGTTCAATGCTTCTCAGAGGCCAAGTTGATGGGCTTTAATAGCTTCGGTCGGCTCAGAACACAGGCAGACTGTCCCAGCAGTGTGCCCTCAGTTTCCTAGGTAACCAAACTTGAAATAAGATGATGGCTCAAACTGGGTACCAAATCAATTTGTTGGAGGTACCAATGTGGGAAAGGAGAACTTCACATAAAACTGCAGACTGCAGCATCCACGCTGATGATCTTGTCGGCTCGTGGGTATGCACCACTCATTACCTCCCACCCTGTGCCACCAGCCCCTTCTTCGCAACCCTAGAGTCAAAAAAAAAAAAAAAAAGTCCACAAGTTCCAATTGTGCTGTCATGATCAATAGGATGCTTCTTTCCAGGCTGCCTGTCAGGGGAGGATAGGATAAAAAGAGCCAGAGAAAGCTGTGCATGGGCAAAGCTCTTTTGTGCTACAAGACTTAGCAGTGGGGCTCTGCCTAAAGCAAGGATCTGAGAACTGCTGTGCAAATCTAGGGTGTGAAGAGATTGTTCCAGGGCTTTCTCCCTAGGCAAGAAAATTCCCAAGTACTACAGTTAGCCAACCAGCAATTCTCAGCCTTCACCTGGCTTCAGTCTCAGGGAATTACACCAGTTGCCATTTTGGTCCCATCAAGGGTGTATCCTTCCCCAGCGTCTTGCACACTCCAATCCTAACACCCATCACACTATATTGTAATTGCCTAATGATCCTCTGTGCTGTCTATTCAGCTAATACCAAACATAGTAAATGGCAATGGCTCACAGCATGTTTGGTGAATGAATGAACTTTGATGGAGACAGTCGTGATAAATCCCGCAGTTCATGCAGAATCCTTGGGGTTTGAATCCTCTTGTCACATCCTCCTTTGCACCTCAAGTCTTTACTTCCCGAACTTGAGAAGGAGAGCAACACCTCCTTTCATCCCCAAACCCATAGGACACCAAGGGAAAATCATTTCCCCCAAGTCCGACACATAACTGGCACTTAATCAGTGCTTGCCAATTAAGCTGGGTTGATTATCATGCAAAGTTATCTCACATTGTTTTAGCATCAGCTTTGGGCTTCCACCTTTTTATTGTCAATTTAATAATTTAAGAGACTTTTTTTGAGTGTATCAGTCAAGGTAGGCGGGCATCAGCAAACCTTCTCTCTGCAGGGCCAAATAGTACAATTTTCTACTTTCTAGACCATGCAGCATCTGTCACAACTGTTCATTGCTATCATTGCTGTGTGAAAGCAGGTGTAGACAATATATCAGTGAATGGGTGTGGCTGTGTCCCGTTAAGACTTTATTTACAAAAACAAGTGAATAACCAGATTTGATCCATGGGCCATAGTTTGCCAACCCATAAACTAGGATAGGCCATAGCAACAAACACCACCAAAATCTCAGAGGCTGAACACAATGAGAGGCGATTTCTCCCTCATGCGACATGCCAAGCATGGGTTGGTGGGGAGGGAGGTTTTCTCCACGAAGTAACCACAACATCTTGTGACAGAGCCATCTCTATGTGAGGCTTCAGGGTCCCCCACAGCAGGAAAGGGGAGGCCCAATAAGGCACGTTCTGGCAAATAAATGCCTTAGCCCAGAAGGCACACACATCACTTCTATGCTAATGTCATCGTCTAGAACTCATCATCCCATTCGGCCTGAATTCAATGTCATGCAGAACTGTAATCCAAAATGAGAAACTGGCAAATTAAGTCTTGTCTATGATGTTGAGCATCAGTCATGAGCAAAGCCCTGATCCAATGTTGGGCATCAGTCATGAGCAAAGCCCTGATCAGGAGAAGAAAGTAGCTAAGAGGAGGTCCCTGCTTGATAAGCAGACATTCAGCCCAGTGACCAAGACAGACACACCTGCAGAAAGAGCTGCTGCAAGGCAAGTGGGTTAGGAGGGTGAGGGTCTATACTCCCCTTAGCCTTAAACTCCATAACCAATCCTGAGCATGACTGTAAGGATAAGCACACAATACATGACAAGGATATCAGGCAAGAATCCCAATTCTTTGCACATTCGATGGGCAGTGAAAATCTAGATGACTTGTGATTGGGCACCCACACCTCCAGACTATTTCTAGATTGAGGGATATTGGGCCTATTAGGGATGGGGTGAGAAAGAGCTGAGAGAAGAAAGCAAACACAGCCTTCCCATGGGTAAAGTAATGATGTACATTTTTAATATAACTTACTGGAAAATAGTAGAAGCCTATCAAGGACAGATGTTCCTTCCACTCAAGCAACTTTTATGCCACATCAGCAACAGACACCAGTGGATCCTCATTTGGAACACTCAGCTGTGACTTTGGGAGGAAAATGCTGGTCAAATTCACTTACAAAGTAGGGAACTTGAAAAGCCGGGAGAGAGCCTGGCAGTGAACAGTAAAGAAAGAGACACACGCACGACACCCATCGTGCCCTCGTCCAGCTCTGCCTACAAGCTTGGCATGGCCTGAGGGCCCCTGGCCAGCCTGATACAAAGAGAACTCACAGGTCAGAAGTTGGCACAGGGCTTAGAGGAATGGTATACCTGCTTAATGAACCGATTTATTTTGTCAGTTCCCAAGAATACTTACCTTCTCCCCAGAGACTACCAAGAATTAATTAATACTAAAGGCTTGTCAGGCCCTTTGCCAATATTAAGGATTTGTTTAATCTGAAAGGCTAGAGTAAGCACAAATAGAAGAGTTTGGCTTTATTTTATAAATACTCCATCAGACAACAAGCAAAGTGACTTTACCATGTGGAAATACAAGGAAGAGAGCCCTTCCTACAAAAGAGTGCCACGCCAGCATACTGTGGCTCACACCTGTAATCCCAGCACTCGGGGAGGCCGAGGCAGGCAGATCACGAGGTCAAGAGATCAAGACCATCCTGGCCAACATGGTCAAACCTCGTCTCTACTAAAAATACAAAACAATTAGCCAGGCATGGTGGTGCACGCCTGTAGTCCCAGCTACTCGGGAGGCTGAGGCAGGAGAATCACTTGAACCCAGTAGGCGGAGGTTGCCGTGAGCCAAGATCACGCCACTGCACTCCAGCCTGGCAACAGAGCGAGACTCCATCTAAAAAAAAAAAAAAAAAAGAGTGCCACAGAAGGCAGGCAATATGATATGTGGGAAAGTTCTGTACCTTCTAACCAATTTTGCCGTAAACCTAGAACTGCTCTTAAAAATAAAGTCTATTACCAAAAAAATGGCTGCAAATTCTTTGACATTCCTCCCATCAAGAGTTTGGGTGGAGGGAGGGGTCTGTATCCCCTCCTGTTAAATCTGGGTGGGCTTGAGACTGTGGGACTTCCAGAGCTAGCTCAGGAAAGGCAATGCTGCTTCCTCTTTGTTTGCTGGGACCGTTGCCTTTAGAGTCTTAAACCACAGTGTATGAAGTCTGACTGCTCTGAGGCCACCATACTATGTAGAAGCCCAGGCCACCTGGAGAGGCCACGTATGGGTGTTCCAGCTGCAGCCTCAGCTGAGGTTCCAGCTGATAGCCAGCATCATATACTGGACACATGGATGCCTCCAGGTGATTCCAGTCATATTGAGTCAACCCCAGGTGTTCATGCACCCAGTCGAGATCCCAGACATGTGGAACAGAGCCAAGATGTCCCTGATGTGTTCTATCCAAATTCCTTACCCACAGAATTTGGGAGCATAATAAAACAGTTGCTTTATGCAACTATGGTCATAGTGATTTGTTACACATTGATAGTAACTTAAACATGAAGGTGCATAGAGTCATGATTAATAGGGGATTCCAGAACCCACCTGCCTGACTCCCCCATTTACCACCTCTGCAACCTGGTGCAAGGTATTTCAACTCTTGTGCCTCAATTTTCTCATTGGTAAATTGTAGGTACTATTAGTGCCTACCTCATTTGGGTTACTGTGAATATTAAGTGATTCAGAAAGTGCTTAAAACATTGCCTGGTACCCAGTAAACCCTCCATAAGGATTTGCTATTCTGTTCCAAAGCCTCTCCTGACCACTGTAGCCCATGGTGGTGTCTTCTTCTCTTATTCAATCCCTCATCAGGCACCACTCATCTCTCCCCAGTGACAACTCTTGGGTTGTTCAAGCATGTCTTCTCTCCCTGACTGCTGGGGTCTTCAAGGCAGGGACATGCATCTGGTATCTCAACAGCTCTGGGCACAGAGCTTTGCACAGAATGGATGTTTTAAAGTATATGTTGAAGAAGAAAACACAAGGCACAGACAGGCACATGGCTGGCTCTCATTGGTTCAATGCCAATGACAGCTCAGGAGGGCTAATAACTCTCCATCCTCAGTGTGCTTGGCCTAAGACAATCCTCCTCCCTGGCACTTCTCTTCTATTATGCTCTTCATCCACTCTCTTACGTTCCAGTCTTTCTGGAAAATTTTGGTTCAATGAGTTCCTTTCACCCTCAGTGTCAAAAGTACCTCATTGCATTCCCTGATAAACAGTTGTTTGGACATATGGAAATTCCCAGCACTGCTCAAAGTTGACCTGGGTGTGGGAAATAGTCATTACCTCATCCTGCTGGCATGACAGTACCTGTATGCAGGCATTTTTGAAAGTAAATTAACTTTAAAAATGTATCCCCTATCCTGAGGATTTGTTCTAACGAAATAAGTTGTATATGCAGAAAAGGTTGAGTGGATGAATAGAAGTTCACTACAGCATTATCTACAATAGTAAAGAAAAATTGAATACATTCAGATGCCCAACATCAGGGCTGGTTAAATATGCTATGATTTATCAAAATGTGGCAGGCAATTCCTTCATTCAGAAAATATTTATCAGGTGCTTATTCTGTACCACGTTCTGGAAACGTGAGAGATGTAGTAGACACAATAGTCAGGAATCTTTCCCTTGTGGAGCCTGCATGCTGATGGGAAATAAAGACCACAAGCACAACACACTTTTCAAAGAAGTGCAATATGTGGCACAAAGGAGGGTACTGTTGGGCTGTGGAGAAGCATAAAACAGAGCAGAAGAATGGAAGACATACGTGGGGAGGGGTTGGGGAGGAGTGGGAAACTGTTAAACAGGGTGGTCAGGTAAGGCCTCACTGAAAAGGTGACATTAAGTAGAAACCTGAAGAAGGCAAGGGAGCAAGCTGTGGGCAGAGGGTGTTTAAGAGTGTTGTAGAAAATAGCAAATACATGGCCCTAAGACTAGAGCATATTCAAGGAATAGCAAGGAAGGCACCACAGTTGATGTGGAGTGAGCAAGGGGGAAAGAGCAGGAGATAAGGGGCAGCCAGATGCCACGGGGCCTAGTGGACCACACTGAGGACTTCAGAGTTCCCTCTGAGCCAGGGGCACCAGCCGAGGGACAGAGAAGGCTGAGGAGGAACAGAGAAGGCTGAGGAGTAACAAGATCTAACCAAGGTTTCAAAAGATCCATGACTACCATGCTGAAGACAGACATCAAGTAACAAGGTCAGAAAGGAAGAGACCTGCCAGGAAGCTCTTGCAATATCCCAAGCATAAGATAATGGTACCTTGGACTAGGGTTGAACAAGTGGCCAACTTCCAGCTGGATTGTAGAGGCAGAGCCAACAGGATTTGCTGCCATTTTGAATATAGGATGTGATGAAAGAACAGATGGCAAGAAGAGTCAGCCATTCTGAAGGATGCACAAGAGAAAATTCAGTGACATGAGAAAATTCAGTGACATGAGAAAATATTCAGAATACATTTCTAAGTGGAAAAGCATGTCATAAAAAATGTTTTCAAAGTGATTCTATTTTTGGAAAGAAAAATACATATGTAGGAAAATACGTACAACTAAGAAAGACCTGAAGGATATCAACTGAAATGCAAATAGTGCTTTCTTCTGGAGTAGGATTGTCAGTGGTTTTTATTTTCTTCTTTTGCCTACATTTGATATCTACTTTTCCCAACATGAATATGCATTGCTTTTTAACTAATAAAAATAATAATTCATTTAAATGTGATCACCCTCCCCACCTTCCTAACCCTAGGTCTGTCAAAACGAGACTCTCTTCTAGACTGCTTTATGATTTTCTCTGTTTTCCTAATGGTAATTACGGCTACTTGGTACCTTAAAGCGCCAAAGAATGAAGGAAATTAACATTCAGAAATTTTCATTTGATTTCCCAAAAGCAAACCCAGGTAGAAGGGAATCTGTCAGTCACGCACTTGAGGTAAACAGATGCATGGGAAAGTTTTAGAGTCATATTTAAGTTTTCGATTCGTTCCAGATTGTTACACATAAGTGAAGTACCCATCCCAGTATCAAGAATGACTGTGGACGCTGACTGGAAGCATCACTCCCCCTTTCTATTGAGAACAAGTCTCTTGCTTTGTTAGGAGAGGCAAGACACATGTGTGTGAAAACATGAGGAAGTATATCATGCAGCTCAGACAATCCATGTGACAGGTGGGTGGAGAAAATATGAGAGCTTGTGCTGGGATATTTGGGTACAGCTGCCCAGAGGTTGTGAGAGCTGACCAAACCCTAAAGGAAAGAAGGGAGGGATGAGGACATCTACAAAGAAGAGAAGAGAGCATTCCAAATTACATAAAGGGGTTGGGGCTTTCTGAAGCTCTTCAGTAAATAATGAAGCTTCTTTGAAGAAATCCTCTCAGGAACATCCAACCTTTCTTTTCATATGAGGTCCATAGAGGCTATTTACCCAGTTCTCTTTGTCCATGGAAATTTTCCTGTCTACCTAAAATGAAAGTCTACCAATCCTTCTCTTCTCTTAAATGAACAGTTAAAAATGAAACCTTTAAATTATGAGCATGATATTTATGTGTTTAAGAAATGAATTTCTTTAGTACAGTAATTTTAACATTGCCAATTTCATTGTTAATGACTAAATAAATGGCTCCTGCTTTTCGGTTTGGTAAATATTTCTCTCTCCATTATCATTTATTCTCTTGTGGGAGCCATAGACTGTATCATAAACTCAGTACAGAGAATTGTTTTAAGTTTAATTTATTCAATATTTAGTAGAAACTCCCTATAACATCCATTAGGGGAGATAATGGATTTCTTTCCTCTTCTAAACAGTCTGCACTTCTACTACAGTCATAAAATGAGCATTGTATACACTCTAGACCTGGGTCTGCCCAAGTTCTCAAATTGTGCAGATGTAGAAATAGGCACAAAGACAATTCTCTGCCATTATGTAAACATCCAGCCTTTGTTATCATTTTCACTGTAGAAGAGAAATATCTGCTGTGTGAGACTGAATATCTGGCACCCCTGCAAGTCTACATGGATGCATATGTTTGGGAGTTAGCAGGGTAAATTGAGTCTGTGACCAGTAACCCAGCAGGCGTGACACAGGCTCACAGAGTCATCAAGTTCTTATGTTTCTCCTTTAGTGGCAGCAGTAACAGCAAAAGGTGATAACCCATGGAGTGCCAAGGTGTGCCTGCTGCACACCAGAGAAGTGGGCTTTACTGCGTGATCGTGGACGCAAGACTTGGCCACCAATGCTGAGTTGTACCTGGCGAGAAGGTTGTGACTTCCCCCTTCCCTATATCACACACAGCCTCTCCAGCCACTTCCCCCCTTGGAATTTTTTTTTCAAAAATACCTGTCACAATCTGTATTAGTCAGGATTCTCCAGAGAAACAGAACCAATAGGGTATATATAGAGAGAGTGAGACAAAACAAGATTTATTATGGGAATTGGCTCACATGATTATGGAGGCCAAGCAGTCCCATGATATGGCGTCTGTAAGTTAGAGACCCAGGAAAGCCAGTGGTCTAATTCAGCCTGAGTCTGAAGGTCTCAGAACCAGAGGAGAGAGAAAGAATTCACCATTCCTCCACCTTTTTGTTCTATTCAGTCTCTCAATGGATTGAGTGATAGCTGCCCACACTGGTGAAAGCAAATCTTCTACCAATTCAAATGCTAATCTCTTCCACAAACACCCTTACAGACACACCCAAATATAATGTCTTACTAACTATCTGGGCACCCCTTAACCCAGTCAAGTTGACCCATAATATTAACCATCGCATCATCTAATTTATTTAATATTTACTTCCATATCTTGCTTAAAATATGGCTGTCTCCCTCTCTTAAAATGCAAACACCATAAGAGCAGGGACTCTTGACATTTTCCCCAGTTACTAGTACACTGCCTATAACTCAGTAGTTAGTGAAGAATGAATGAATGGTCCTCCAGTACCTACGAAAGCACCTAGAACATGGTACTCACTAAATAATTGCTGAATGAATAAGGGTTAACACATTTTATCTCATTTAATCCTACAGGTAGACATTATTATCCCAATTTTACAGACAAGAAAACTGAGACTCAAAGGGGTCCAGTAGGTTGCTCAGGGTCATGTGCATGGTTAACAGCGGAGAGAGAAGGCAAACCGAGTTCTATTTCATGCCAAAGCTCTTATAATAATGCTAGGTTCATTGAGATTGCTTAATGTGGCATTTGGAAAGAGATCTATTGAGAATGCATAGATTTATTGATATCTATATGTACGTTTAAATACAACTTGTAAACACTAGTGGCCTGGAGAAAAAAAAATTAATCAGGTTCAGCTTCTCTTTTTTAGTTACCCCAATCCTCAGATGGATTCTGCATCATCAAAGCGTATTAAACAAATATTTATTGAGCATCTATTATGTGTCAAGCACAGTTCTATATATAGCAGGATACACTAGTGAACAAAAACTGTGTTTTCTTCTGTTCCAGAATCTTGACTCCTTACATTTTATTTGCCTTGGTAGCCTTAAAACCCAATTTTCTTCTCCACAGTCCTGTGAAATTCTGGGGAGCTTTGCTCAGTTTCTCTGTGCCTTAGTTGAGGCTCTCTGCTTTGTGGAGAGCCTCACCTGGCTCCATCTTAGGAATCATTGAACACCACAAGAGGAAAAGTACTGAAGAAAGTCTGGCTCACATCAACATTTCCCCTTCTCTCTGAGATGTTGGTCCCACAAGTCTGACTGCCTTGGTATCTATCTATGCCTTCTCCAAGGGTTTTTCTGTATTGTATTCAGCTATTCTAGTTATTTTCAGTAGGAGGGCTTATCTGTTTCTCTGATATGAGTTAGACCATAATAATCAGAGGCAGATATCTTCTATTTCTCTTTAATCTTCAATAACATGGTCATATTTGCCCCTGCACATCTGAGCATTTCAGTATACAGCAGAGGAGGCTTATGTTCACATAGCCTTTTCCATAGTCATGCAACCTCGCATTCACCTTTTCTTCACTGTTTTTCACAGCTCTGGCTACACTGACTACCTTTCTCCCCCTGACCTGTACCCACCTAAACCATTATCCCTTAACCTTTTTTTTTTTTTTTTTTTGATACAGAGTCTCGCTCTGTCACCCAGGCTGGAGTGCAGTGGCACAATCTCAGCACACTGCAACCTCCACCTTCCAGGTTCAAGTGATTCTCCTGCCTCAGCCTCCTGAGTAGCTGGGACTACAGGTGTGTGCCACCACACCTGGCTAATTTTTTGTATTTTTCATAGAGACGGGGTTTCACCGTGTTAGCCAGGATGGTCTTAATCTCCTGACCTCATGATCTGCCCTCCTCAGCCTCCCAAAGTGCTGGGATTACAGGTGTGAGCCATCGTGCCCTGCCCATTATCCCCTAACCTTAACCATCAAATCCCCGCATCCCTCTTGGCTTTAAATGAATGGTTATGCTGAGCTTCCGCTGCTGCCAAAGGAAATTGACTCTTCCCACCAAATGATACCGTCTTACCATACACTTCTGTCCAGCATGGCAGAGGACACTGTGGAGGAAACTTACATGATCTGTAGATACCATAGACACCAAATGCTTCTGTTAGAGTTTAGTGTCATTGCTGCTCCCACTGAGGTGAGTCTGAGAACACTGAACCCTAGGATTTCCCTGATCTCTGGGGCAACAGAAGCAGCCCCCTCTCTCTTGCTAGAAGAAAGCAGCCTCCCATTACCTGGATACCACAGGAAGTCCTCACCTGAGGGGACTACTTACAAGATGACTTTTGTCCTTCACAAGATGCATCCTCACATCCCCTCATTGCCTCCAGCCCACTAGTTAAGTTCCATTCTCTGCAAAACCCCAGAGAAGGAAAAGAAGTCCCATTGCAAAGGCACTTGATGAAAGCTGTTCACCAAGTATTTGGTGACTGGTTTACTCACCAAGAGTTGAAGGGCCTAATACTTAGCAGCAGAAGTCAGAGAAACACACATGAGGCCGGATCTTGAGAGTGTTGGGTCAGGAGGTGTGGGTATTACACATAAGAGTGACTAGGGAAAGTCCTGACACTCTCCTACAACTCACTGTCCTCAAAAGGACAATTGTACCTATCCTAATAATGCTGGTCAGAGGTTTCTTGAAACTTGGACAAGATGACAGCCTACAGTCAATGAGGGAAAGATGCCATACTTGCCATGGCGTGGTTTTGAGGAAGGAGTCAGACAGTCCAGGGAGGATTTATTATGCAAGACCTGAGGCCCTGATCTTGTTCCATGTGAGGCCAAGAGGTCATGCCCTTTATACAAAAATAAGAAACTCACTGGTAAGGGGCCACCAGCAATGTTGGGACTCTCACTAGTGATTGTCTTCCATGGTCTATGGTTCAAAGTAGGAAATGCTGCCACAGAACTGACCTCTCTAACATTACTGAATATGAAGATGTTTTTGAGTAGCAGAGGCCAAGTAGCAGCATTCAGCCATCAAAGTGAATATGACTACCACAAAGTGAATATGACTACCATATGGCAGCAAGGCCAAGGTGCCAGCCAGGGTCCTGTACACACAGGGTATTTCTAGAGGAAAGATAGATGAGTATCCACTGTGAATATTTCTTGACTTGTGTAACCAGAAAAAAATATTAAGAGAAGGTAAGCTGAAATCTGATGTCTGCTGCCAAAAAGAAAAATGATAATCCCTCACCTAGCTCCCAGATTTGAGTCAGTTCTCAGGCCCCTGGCCTAGTGATTGCAGGGGAGGCTGAGCCCCCTTAGAAAAAAAAAAGCTCTGCAATGCCTCAAACCTTCTCCCAAAGGGACCTGTGTAACTTTACACTAAGAAAATGGAAATATACAGATTATTCAGGGTATACAGGGTCTAACCTTACAATGACATTAGCAGAGCCTGAAATTCCATGATGACAGCTAATTAGGATGGGAAAATACGGAGGCAGATGGTAAATGGAGTTCTTGTCAAGGCAGGCTCAACAGTGATGATGAGGGTCTTAGGATTCACCCTGTTGTTGCTTCCTCAGTTCCGGTATGCTTAATTGGAAAGGATAGACTTAGCAGCTGGTAGAGCCCTCATGTTTTGTTTTCCTGACCTGTGAAATAAAAACCAGGAAGGAAGAAACAAATGGAAACCCAGAAAGTGCCCATTCCCACCTAAGACAGCAAATCAAAGAAATACCCTATTCCAGTGGAACGACTGAGATTGATGCCACTCTCAAGAACTTAGCAAATGCAGGGGTGGTCATCCCCATCATATCCCCATTCAATCTATCTACATGGTCTCTGCAAAAAATAGATGGATTTTCATAAATAACAGCAGACTACCGAAATGTTGTCTAAGTCATAGGCCCAATTGTATGTAGCTGCCGAATTGGATGTGGTATCTTTACTGGAACAGATCAGCACAGCCTTTGGTACCTGGGTTGTGGCCATCCATCTGGCAAACAAGTCATCTTCAAACCTCCTCAGGAAGGATGGTCAAGGTCAGTTCTGCTTTACTAAGAAAGGATATGAGTACACATTCACTGTCTTTCCCCAAGGCTATATGTATTCTCTTTCTCTCTGTCACCTTGACATATCATGCTGGTATACTATATTGTTGACATTATGCTAACTGGTGAACAGGAAGTGGCCGGTACTCTAGATGTCATAGTAAAACACATTTCACATAAAGGTGAAACATAAATCATTTACAGTATCAAAGTCCTGCCATATCGTTGAAAATTTTAGGAGTCCCATGGTTTGCAGCATCCTAAGGTAAAGAATTACCCTATGAAAAGGTATATTGTTTGGTGGGCCACTTTGGATTTTTGGAGACAGCCAATATTGCACTTGAGATTATGTCTTTGACTCATTTTTGGGTCATTAAAGGTCTACCAGTTTTGAGTGGGACCCAAAGCATAAGAAAACTGCAGAAATTCTAGGCTTCAAGACAATGTACTCTGCTGTTGAGGCCATGTAACTCAACAGATCCAACAGTGCTTGGAGTATCCATGGTAGAAAAGGATGCTATAGGAAATCTTGGACAAACCCTAATAGATTTGTGGTACAGAATGGGTAGGACTCTGGAGAAAGGCATGTCTACTCCATTTAAGAGACTATTTATTGTTTAATTACTCACTGCTCAAAAAAAAAAACAGCTTCTGATATGATAAGGGGTCAAGAGAGATCAAGCACCTGAAAGTGGGACATGAAGTGATTATATGATAGGAGTTTCCTGTTATGAGCTGGACATTGTCAGATCCAACAAGTTGGTAAGGTATGATGGAAATGGTATATTCAGGACCAGGTCTGAGCAAGTCCAGAGGGTGGCTCAGGGCTCTATGTTAACTACCTCTGCTGTCCTGACACATCTCTTAGCTCACATGTATAAATATGGGGGCAGGAGTGAGGGAACTCTAGGATTCACTGATGAAGGACAAACAACACAGCTCATTCCTGGTTCATGGATAGATCGGTTCAGATAATCAATGCTGCCTGAGAGTGGACAGCTGTCAACACTACCACTCAACTCAGTGGTGACCCCAAAGGACAGTGATGAAGGGAAACCCTCCCAGAGGGTAGAGCTGTGAGCAGTATGCTTGTTTGTCCACTTTGTATTCCAGGAGAAGTGGTATGAGATAAGGATATACATGGACTTCCGTGTAGGGGCAAATAACTTGGCTGGTGTTGATCTGGGGTTTAGAAGGGGCAAGTTTAGATGATCAGAGACAAAGTGTCTGGGAAGAAGCATGTAGATGAACTGTTGGAAGTGGCCACAAAATGTGCAGATCTTTGTGTCTCACATCAATGCCACTAGAGAAGATCCGGCACAGATGGGACACTCACTAACCAGGTAGATGGGAGGAACCGGCTGGTAGATGTCAGTCATCCTCTGTCCCAGCCACCCCAATGCTTGCACAACAGATCCTTGAATGGAGAGTGGCCATAGTGGCAGGGAAGGCCATTATTCAAGGCCTCATCCATCATCCAGCATGGACTCCTTTTCACCAAGACAGCTGGTACATTTATTATTTATTTATTTATTTATTACCAAATAAATAAATGTATTAGATCAGACCACTTCCACCTAGAGGGGGTAGAGTTCATCTTTACCAGAATTTACCTCTATTCTGAATATGAGTTTGCCTAGACTATAAAAAGAAATCACGACATCCATACGGAAGAACCTGGTTATTTGAACCACAGAAACTTTCTCAAGGCCTCACTAGGGGAAGATAGCCTAGTTACAAGCCAAAGACTCAAGAGGAAAAAGCCCCTGAAGTGAATAAATAGTCTGATAAACCTAAACATATGTGGTAACTGCAGAAATAAGTCCTTTTTCATCTATAGAGGGAGAGAAGTTGCATATATTAATCATGTCTACTCTTGCCCACACTTTCAGGAACCACTTATACTCCTTGTGAAACATCAATGTTCCATGAAACACAGTTTGAAAACCTGAGCTAAACTCTTGCCTTTCGTCTAGAGAATCTCCACTCAGTCATCTCTAACAGACGGGACCCCTCCACTTTGCTAGGGTATCCCAGAGGAGACCAGAGCAGAATTCCCTGTGAAGACATTGCAATGCTGCACCACTTTGACACAGATGAATATTGCCTTAATGCTTTCTCATTGCAGCTCAATCCTCATTCCTCTTGTCCTAATCTCACTGGGAACAGTAAGAAGCCACCATCATTTTATGTTATACTTTTATATACCCTAAGGTTATTAATGATTAATGAGAATTAAAGGAAGCTGAGAATACATAAAGCATTTCTTATTTGCAGTTTTTCACTCAATTTGATAAACAGACTGTGTATATCAAATAGACATACAGACTGTGCTACAATATTTTTTCTCTTATTGGTAGGGGCTAAATCAGTCTCCCCTCCCCCTGCAAAAAATAAATGTTGAAACCTAAACTCTCAGTACCTCAGAACTGACTTCATTAGGAAACAGGATTGTTGCAAATGTATACTTAAATTAAGATGAGGTCATACTGGAGTAGGGTGGGCCCTGATCTAACATGACTGATGTCCTTAAAGAAACACAGCCACGGACCAGGCACAGTGGCTCACGCCTGTAATCCCAACACTCTGGGAGGCCGAGGCCGGTGAATCACGAGGTCAGGAGTTTGAGACCAGCCTGGCCAAGATGATGAAACCCGGTCTCTACTAAAAACACACACAAAAATATTAGTTAGGCACAGTGGCAGGCACCTGCAACCCCAGCTACTCGGGAGGCTGAGGCAGGAGAATCACCTGAACCTCGGAGGCAGAGGTTGCAGTGAGCTGAGATCACACCACTGCACTCTAGCCAGGGTGACAAAGCAAGACTCTGTCTCAAAAAAACAAAGAACAAAAAACAAAAAGCAAACAAACAAAAAAAAAAAAGAAAAGAAAAGAATGAAAGACAGCCCCATGAAAACAGAGACACACACAGGGAAAATGCCATGTGACAACAGAGTCAAGAGACTGAGGTTATGCAGCTGCAAGCCAAGAAATGCCAAAGATTGCCCACAAACCACCAGAAGCTGGCAGAGGCATGGAATCCCCTACAGGTTTCAGAGGGAGCATGGCCATGCCAACACCTTGATTTTGGACTTCCAGCTTCCAGAACCGTGAGAAATTAAATTTCTGTTGTTTTAAGCCACCCAATTTGAAGTACTTTCATTACGGCAACCCTAAGAAACTAATACATTTATATAAAGTATTTCTCTTTGATCAAGTACCTAAGATGTGTTGATCAGGATGAAAGTGTGCCTCTATTTTTCACCCATTTTCTCCCTTTTTGAGGGACTTTGACAGTTTCTGAATTAAGAGGCTATTTTTAGGAATAGTAATGTATGTATCAATTTTGGATGTATTTAATTATAATTTATAAATGAGCAGCACTACCTTCAAAAAAGTTCTGTCCTACATCCATCTGTGATTCAAAGAGATACTGAACTGACTGACACCCACTACCTCTGCTGGCCTTAATAGATACACAATTCTAAGAATAGCAGAGCATTATTCTAAAATTAAAATAATCACTAAAGCTGGGTGACAGAATGCCTTTATGTGGGGCCTCCACAGTCCTGGCTATGCCAGATTTCATTAAGGAGTTTTATTTGCATCGATAAATTGTTATCCAAGGTAAAATAAAAGTTATTTGATTTGTTCACACTCAATTTCATTTAGGTGTACAATTAGTAGTTTAAGTCTATTGCAAAATAATTCAGCCAAGAAATCAATTTTAGCACCTACAAAAAAGCCCAACCAGGCTATAATTACAGTCTTCCAAATGCTAATTGCATACAGTTTTGGATGGGAAATATACATATATCTATATCTCATCTTACTGTTTACCACCAAAAAGTTATACTTGCATAAAACATGGGGAAATTATCTACATTATTTATGACTCTCAAAAGGTTAGAATGCTCCTTTTAAAGCCCCTTTGGATTGGCTCATATTAGTAATTAACTGTCTTCTCTAGCTATATTTGTACCTCTTATTCTTCTCGTGCACTCAAAAGCTAAAACGGGTTGGGCAGAAAGCTCCATAGGCATCAGGGACCAGAGAGAAAAGTAGGAACTGGGACCTCAGGAAGAGTCTGGGCACCCCTGGGGCTTCAGTTGTCTGGAGTGTCAGTTTTCTTGGCTGGACAGCCACTTCTCAATGATCTCATCCACAAGAAGAAAGGTCCTGGGTTGGGGAATGGCCCCTCTGTGGAGTAATTGGTGACAACAAAGTTTGTTTCTAAGTAGAAAATTAGATATACGCTCCAGGCTGTCCATAAGGTGACATGCTTGATAAACAATGAGAAGTGAGCAACATTCAACAGGTTGTTCTGGGAATTTTAATGTCCTCTAGACCAATCTGTATCTAAAAATTATGGGTAAATACTTCGGAGCAATTTAAGAATGCAAAAGCAGTGCACATTTGAGTTGGATTTTGCTATTTTGACAATATTATCTCACTCTCCGACAAAACCACACTCACTGTGACAATGATGTCTTGCATTTGTATGGCCGGTCACAGTTTATGAAGGTCCAACACATTCTTCCTGGGAGGTAGACTTGTAAGTTATTGTTACTGTCATGCTATTTCACAGTTGAAGAAGACACTGGGTGAATTGAAAAAGAAACTGAAGTTTGGAGAAACTGGGTGATTCAACCAAGGCCTGCAGCTGCTCCAGCTCCACATTCAGTCATTATGCATATTTGACATTTGCATTTCAAAAGCAATGGTGAATATCACAACAAATACAGGTGCATTATTTTCTTTAATGTAAAGGGTTCTTTTATATATTATTCACTGTATCATACAATGCCTTCTTTCCTGGACTGTGGAGAGAAAGTTCTTAATGTCTTAGTACCATAAAGAACTGCTCTTCTGAGCACTGGAGCAGTTACCCATACACATAGCTCATTATCTTTCTGGAAAAATGGATGTATTTCCTTCTGGATCACCTTTACTTGTAATGACACCTACATGTCTCTCCAAGGTTCGGTTTTGAAAGGAGAAAATAAGGATTCACTCAGAGATGAATATGGAAAAGCTAAGTGGAATGGGTAGTAGTGAGGACAAGAAGGTGTCAGCTTCATGGTCACAAATCATGGTGATTTCATGTGACTTTGATGCTAAGTTTGCAGAGAGATGTTGATGAATGCAGTGTGCCCAGAAGAGAAATGGTGAGTAGTTGGGAAAGAATTCTTATGAGAAGCTGTTGAAGGAACTGGGAAGTGTTTACTCTGGATTGGAGAAGTCTCAGGAGCCATGATACCTGTCTTCTCTTAAGTGGAGAACCAACATATAGAGAGGCAGGGGGAGGTTTTTGGTGGATGCATGGGGCATAGTGAGATCATTGGGAAAAGACCACCAGGAAGGAAAGTTCACTTCAATTTAAGAAAAGGTGTTCTAACAATTACAGTGACAAACAATGGTCAGAGTGTCTTGTGAAGCTTTCCATCCTTGACTGGAAGTACACAAGCAATGACTAGAGACACCTGTCAAAAAGAGCACCATATGAGAGTTTCAGCCAAGTGACCCTGAGATATCTTCTAACCCTAAATGCTGATGATTCTGAGAATAAGTCCTGCTCGGCTCCCTGGTTTCACTATTCCTGGGTGTTTGATAGAGACCTCTCTACAGAGCACCTACCATGATCTCAGGGCCATGCTATAGTATCACTCCTTAAGCTTGTTCTTTCGACTCTGGCTGCTTCCCTCTGAAGAGTACTACCAAACCCTGAAGGAACCACGAAGTGCAGATGGGAAATCCCTATTAATTGTTGATGTACTAATTATTTTACTCAGTAGACTTTTGTATCCTCTGCATACCTCAGTTGGTAGGCACTCAATAAAGTCTTGATGGGTGAGTGAATAAGTGCCTGTGTGTATGAGTGTGAATGTTAGCTTAACAGCTAATTATGAAAACAATATTCCAGGCTTTAAGGAAAAAAGAGAAGGGCAAGAATACAGAAAACCTTTTGAACTCTTTAAAGCAAGTGTAAGTTAGAAATTAATTAGCAACAATTGTTTGTGTTTTTAAAAAATATTCTTAGCAAACTAGAAATAGAAATTTTTTCTTAGACTGTTTTTAAAGATTTAAATATAGCATATGTCATATTAATCAAATATTAAAAGCAATTCCTTTAAAGTCAAATAAAGCAAAAATGTTTGCCAGTGCCATTTATAGTGAACATTCTACTGAAGATTCCTACATTGTGCAATAAGACAAGAAAAATAAAAAAAAGTAAAAGAACTACAAATTTAAAAACAAAACTGGCATTATTTCCAGATAGTATGATTGTCTTTCCCGGAAAAAATCCAAATACATCTGAGATTTGTAAGGTTTCTAGATATAAATTTGATATACAAAAGTCAACTGCGTATCTATACACCAGTTATTAATTGTTAAAAAATTAAAATTTACTACTTATAAAAGCAATCAAACCATAAAATACCTAGCAATAAATATAACAGAATATTAAAGGACTTTTAGGCAAATATTTAAATTCTCTCAGTGACTCCTGGTGGAAGAATAAGTAGTTTTAATCACGTTACAAAAATAGCATTATCTAATAAGGTTAAACATATGCATTTCCTATCATTTAGGAATTCTATTCTCAGGAATCTATCACAGAAAAGTACTTTTTCATGTACACGAAAATATACATACAGAAATCCTTATATCAGCATTGTAATAGCAAAACTTGAAAACAATGTCCATCAGTATCAAATGTCCACCAAAAATAAAAAGGATAAATATATTACAACATAAATAATACTAATAATGATGATGATGATGATAAAGGGGGTGAGAGAAAACTGGGAGGTGATGGATGTGTCTATGACCTTGATGGTAGTGACGGTTTCACGGGTGCACACTCACCCTCAAAATCCAGTTATATACATTAAATATGTACAACTTTTTAACATTTCAACAATATCTCAATAAAGTGGTTTGAAAATATAGAGAGAGCAAATTCATTCAATGAAATACTACACAATTAAGAAAATGAATGAACCACAGCTACATGCTCTAGAATGTATTAATCTCAGATATAAAACATGGAATGAAAGAAGCAAAGAAATAAAGATTATATATGGTGTGCAAAAAAAGCAAAACTAGATAATTTGTTATTTGGACATACATATGTATGTGATAAAACTACAATAAAAAGCATAAATTGATTAAAACAAAATTTAGGATAGTGGTGAATTTTTGTGGGGATATAGAGGAACTTCGTTGGGAAACCAGAGCTTCAGGTATCTTCAAAGGTATTGATGGTGCACTATTTATTAGGTTGGGAGGTGGATACATAAGTGTTTGATTTCTTATTTATACTTTCATCTGTGACATATTTTTCAACTCTGTAGAGTCTCTTTCAGGAAATGCTTTTAAACCCAGCATGGTATGTATCTATTCATTCCACTAATGGTGCATTGCTGAATAATATTTATTCTAGAATGACCAAAAATACAAGTGGGGTGGCATAGACTTTAAGTTTTAAATACAAAGATTAAGAATTAGTTTGAGGATATTATATAGGAAGCAAGCTATGTCTCATATTTAATAATATTGTAAGGTCTAGAAAGACCTCAGATGGAATCTAGATAGTATTACCACAGTGATATCACCAGTTTTAGTTAATGGTCAAATTGAGGAATTATTTGCAAAATAGTTGGAATATTCAGAATATGTCATAAGGCAATACTTCAGCTTATGTGTGGGTTACATATGAACTTCTCAGGATTCTTGGTTGCAAACAACAGGAACAAACACTGGTTAATCTAAGGAAAAAAAAAAAGTTTCTCAGATGGCTGTGAAGTAACTCACGCATCTGGAGGTAAGCTAAGTCTGGAGAACCGGGGTCGAAAACCAGACTGATGGAAACTTGTGAAGGCCACATCCCAGGAATCGGTCAGTTGCCACCATAGCTGTGAACCCTGAGATGCCCCTGTGTCCTCTCACCCTTACTCTAGATTCAGGTCTCTGATGGGCTTAAGTCACACATCTATGTTTCAGTCACACTTCTATGTTTAAGTTGCACGTCTATGTTTTTGCTGCCAGGTTTCAGTATGAACAAATATCTAATCTTTTTCAATTTCTGGATTATATAAACTTAGGAAGGGAATTCAAGTGATAGGCACTGCAGATGGATGGGTGAATGAATGAATGAAAAGTGGAGATGAAGGGAGGCATGAGAGAGCAAGGAAAAAGGAAGACTAAAAATTATCTGCAGTGCTCATTAAGAATTCTGGCTTCTGAACTTCTAAAACTACTGAATCTTAATTTCTGAAGTTGACAGGAAGAGGAAGTTCAACAGAAACTGTGTTTTTAAGCTGCACCCCAGGTGATGTTTTAAACTTTGAGAATTACTGGCATAAATAATGCAGATCCACAAATCAGAAAGTGTTACTCTTTTTGTGCCTTTCAGTGACAGTGACTGACTTTGCTCTTTGAAGGTTTGGGGCATGTCCTAAAAGAAGTCCAAATGTCTTTTCTTCCTAATCATCTCTTTACCAATGTATGGTCTCTAAGTGCATTTCTTAAAGTTGCATACCAGCAATTTCAATTTAAGAATTAACAATGCTAGAATTTGAATACAGTCCTGAGAAAATATTACCTGAGTATCCAAATAAATAATAACACTTGTCACTTAAATAGCAATGCCTATATGCCAGGCACTGTTCTAAGTCCTTTATATCTCTTATCTGATTTAATCATTCCAACAAATTCTTTGAAGAGTTTCCAGATGATGAAACTGAGGCAGCAAGATCTTAAATAATCACCCCAGCTAATGACTGAAGTGGTTGATTTGAATGTAGATAATCTGTTCCAGGGTCTTGACCATGATTTAATAACCATCTCCGTAAATATGATTTGATTGGACAAAAGTCTTAAAATTCTCTTATTGGTCATAAATAATCAAAATAAAAATAGAAAATTTAAAAATAAATACTTATAACCACTAAAATGATCTCTTCTTAATTTGGCCTTGGTAAATCTGTTTTGACTGTCTCTGCTCTCAGTGGCTAAACAGCATGTTAACAAAAGTTTTCTACACACTAAGTTCCCATGAACTCACCAAGTTAATCTGGGCTGATTGTTTCTCTCTTTTTTAAAAAACAGTTTTTTGGCAAAGGTGCAGTGGTGGCTCATGCCTGTAATCCCAGTACTTTGAGACACCGAGGCAGGAGGATCACTTGAGGTCAGGAGTTCGAGACCAGCCTGGCCAACATGGTGATACTCTGTCTCTGCTAAAAATTCAAAAAAATTAATTTGACTTTTCCCTTCTTAAGTTTATATAATCCAGGTGGTGTGTGCCTATAATCCTAGCTACTCAGGAGACTTAGTTGGGAAGATTGCTTGAACCTGAGAAGTGGAGCTTGCAGTGAGCCGAGATCATGACACTGCACTCCAGCCTGGGTGACAGAATGAGATTCTGTCTCAAAATAAATAATAGAAGTTTTATTGAGATATAATTGTTATATAATAAACTATACATGTTTGATGTATACAATTTGATGAGTTTGAACACATGTATATTCCCTATAAATCACCACCATATATTCAACGCAATAGACATATCCATCACCTCCAAAAGCTTCCTTGTGTCCCTTTGTTTTTTTGTGTGGTAAGAACATTTAACATGAGATCTACCCACTTAAGAAATTTTTAAGTGCAAATAATACATTATTATTGACTATGGAATAGCATATCTCTATAACTAACTCATCTCACATAACTAAAACTTTATTATACTTATGCAACAACATATCTCTATAACTAATTCATCTTATATAATTAAAACTTTATTTCTAATTCCCTATTTCCTTCTCCCCCCAGCTCCTAGGAACTGTATTCTCAGCTTCTGTTAGTGTGACTGTTTTAGGTACCTCATGTCAGTGGAATCATGCAGTATTTGTCCTTCTGTGACTGGCTTATTTCACTAACATCATGTCCTCAAAAGCCATTCATGTTGTGACATATTTTAGAATGTCCTTCTTTTTAAAAACTGGATAATGTTCCATTGTACATATAAACCACATTTTCTTTTTTTTTTTTTTGAGACGGAGTCTTGCTCTGTCACCCAGGCTGGAGTGCAGTGGCCGGATCTCAGCTCACTGCAAGCTCTACCTCCCGGGTTTACACCATTCTCCTGCCTCAGCCTCCCGAGTAGCTGGGACTACAGGCGCCCGCCACCTCGCCTGGCTAGTTTTTTGTACTTTTTAGTAGAGACGGGGTTTCACCATGTTAGCTGAGATGGTCTCGATCTCCTGACCTCGTGATCCACCCGTCTCGGCCTCCCAAAGCACATTTTCTTTATCCATTCATCTATCAATGAACACTTAGGTTGTTTCCACGTCTTGGCTATTGTGACTGGTATTTCAATGAACATGGGATGCAGATATATTTTTGAGATCCTGATCTCAATTTTGGGAGGTATAAACCCAGAAGCGGGATTGCTGAAATCATAAGTTAAATCTATGTATTTTTTGTTTGAGGATACCATTTTCCACAGCAGCTACACCATTTTCCATGCCCACTGACAGTGCAGAAGGGTTCCAGTTCCTCCACACCCTCGCAAGTGACTGTTCCTTGCATTCCGGCACAGCCAGCGTCTACTCGTCTTCAGTGAGCTCCAGATCATCGTTAGTAAGCAGCTTCATTTTTTGGAGCTTCATATTAGCTTACATCTTAGCTTACATCTTTATAGTGCAGCTCTCTCCTGGAGGACCCTAAGGCAAACCTTTCTCAGCTGCTCTTCCTGATTTGTGTAACTTTCCATAATCCAACTGTTAAGGATTCATCCTAGGTTAAATGTAGTTGATTCTCTTAAAACAGGAATTTAAATCAAATGGAGTATTTTTTCACATATCCTATGTATAAAATAATTATAAACAGAAATGTGCTATGTCCCCAATAGTCATTCGTGTTGTCACGTATTGTAGAATTTCCTTCTTTAGATATAAGTTTCCTTCAATGTATGCTAAGATGCAGGGTCAGAACAGGCACAAGTAAGAAAGCAGCATCTGGATGGAATGATACGGCTGAAAGAGCTCATTCAAGAGCCCACTAAGCACTTCCTCCATGTTCAACATAGAGGTCATCTGAGAAAAACAGGATGTCACTCCTGCCTGCAGTGGCACCTATCACAGTTAGACAAACAACACCAGCCATTGCAATGGAACAAAAGCAGATCGTATACGCTAAAGAGTGAAACTGAATATTCCCATAAACAGATGGGAAAAAATGTGGGCTGGATGACAGAAGTGCTGGGTGATTCACACATAGCTGGTTGAACAAACATACCCAACGGGGTCTATTAATGAACAAATGTCAACAGATAGTGAGATCTCTATTGGCTCTACCCTCACTGCAGACTTGTCCGACATTTTGATAAATGATTTGGATAAGAAGAGTAACAGTATAATTGATCGAGTCTGTGATATCATGAAACTGGAAGTGATAGTAAACACATTGAATAATAGAAGCAGAATCCTAGATGCCTGCAGTATTGGTCTGATCTGCCAGCATGGTCAGTGGGGTGGTATGTCCCAACAAAGGGAGCAGACACACTTCTCCTGACCAGCGCTGCACTGACCACACCTATGGCGGCCCTTCTAGGGCAACTCGCTCAAACGGGGAATTTTAAATTAGATCAGATTCTGGAAAGAGTGACCAGGAGAAACTGCCTTGAGACCAATGTAACCAAGGGGAGAATAGGCAATCTAGCATAGAGAAGATAGCCTATGGTCAGTTGTTATTTCCATATGTTTAAAAAAATAGACGTGAAATCGGACTTCAGCTTATTTGATGTCATTTCACAAGGTTGAACCTCACAGATTTTGACTTTATAGCATAAGCCTTTCAAAGAGAAAGAAAAAGAATATTGATTTAGTACCTATCCAGTGCCAGAAACTGTACTTAGCATTTTACATCCTTCTTCTAGCAATCAAATAAGATATAAATTATTATCCCATTTTACATACTATTCCAATTATCTATTGCTGAATAACAAACTACTACAAAACTTAGCACCTTAAGGCAACAATTGATTATTCTTATACCTCATCGTTTTGTGGGCCAGGAATATGGACAGGATAGAGGAAGAATAGCTTCTCTCTCTCCCATGGTGTCTGGAGCCTCTTCTGGAATGTCTTGGCTGTTTAAGTAACTCTCTTTCTCCACCCTGCCTCTTCACCTATGGGCTTCCTCACAACATGGCAGACTCAGGGTAGAAATTCTTAGTAGCTCAGGGCTCCAGAAGAGTGAGGCAGATGCTGCCACTCCTTTTAGGTCTAGGCATGGAACCAGGGCAGCATCACTTCCTCTGAGCTCCGGTGGTTGGGGTAGTCATAGGGCCAGCCCACGTTTAAGAAGAGGGATTAAAAACAATATCAAAATGATTCATGACTGTTTTTAATTCATTACACAGGTGAGGAAGTACAGGAAGGTGGGAAGTGGCAGAGCCGGGACTCAAACCACATCTGACCAATTGTCATTTCCTTCCCCCTTCTTATTACCCTCAGTAATGCATCTGTGTATGTGGGCTCAAGGGTCTCCTCTAAGATGACTTTAAACTGTGTGTTTTCAGCCCCAGCCTTGCTGCTTAGCTCTATCTCCAGTGGAAACTGTACATCTCCATTTGAATTTCCTGGAGCCAACTCAGACTTATTAGGATGAGACAAGAATTCAGAATTCATCACAGGTCCTATCTCCATCCCAATCTAGGCAAACCGGCAGCTCACCAGTCACACTGGCTCAGAACCTCATGTTGCCCTCTGTCCCTGCCCCGTCACTTTTTTCCTGTGTCCGGTCAGTCGCCATTGCCAAGGCCTGTAAATTCATAAGCACAACAGTCTTCAAGGCTGCTCAAAGACCAGTTCTACCTACACCCCCTCCAGCCACCTACCATGTTCACCATCCCCAGCCACACTGCCTACTGCTCCTCCAAAGCCTCTCCACAGACACCATCTCCCCAGAACGACCATTCTATCAAACATTACTGATATTGTTATGTCTGTTTATTTGATTATTTATTTATTGTCTGTTTCTCCTACTAGAACAATGCTATTCAACAGAAATATAATTTAAGCCACATCTGTAATTTTACATTTTATAGTAGCCACATTTAAAAGGGCCAAAAGAAACAGGTGAAATTAATTTTAAGAATTTATTTCTCTTAATCATGTGTATCAGTCCATTTTCACACTGCTATAAAGATACTACCTGTACTGGGTAACTTATGAAGAAAAAAGATTTAATTGATTCACAGTTCTGCATGGCTGGGGAGGCCTCAGGAAACTTACAATCATGGCGGAAGGTGAAGGGGAAGCAAGGCACATCTTACATGGTGGCAGGCAATAGAGTGCAGGGGAAAATCCTGCTTTTAAACCATCAGATTTCATGAAAACTCCCTCATTAACACAGGAGCAGCATGGGGGAAACTGCCCCCATGATCCAATCACCTCCCATCAGTTCCCTCCCTCAACATGTGAGGATTACAATTCTAGATGACAGTTAGGTGAGGACAGAGAGCCAAACCATATCACCATGATATCCAGAATACTATTATTTCAACATGTAATCAATATGAAAAATCATTAATGAGATACTTTACATTTTTTAGTCTAAATTTTGAAATTGGATGTGTGTTTTGCACTTTGTTTACCTCTCATTCAGACTGGCCACATTTCAAGGGCTTGGTAGCTACACGAGCTAGTGGCTGCCATCTTGAACAGCACAGGTCTAAAACAGAAGCTATTTGAGGGTGTGCACTTTGCTCTCTTTGTTCACCTGTCTCTTCAAGGTGCCCTGAACTTTGCCTAACCCTTAAAAAATATTTTCCTATTGCATGTGTGCAGGAATGCAATGAATGAAATGCACCCCTTGTTTTGATTGTCCCCCACCCCTTCCTCCTGACCTCATAGTGGCAGAAGCCTCCTACCTGTCAAGTGTCTACAGGTGTGGCAAAGAACTGCTCCTTTCCAGCTTGAGATGCTCTTCCCACACCACCAGTTTCTGTCTTGAGCCTCTTTCCACTGGTGAGAGGCCTCAGAATAAGGCTTGTCTGGTGGCCCCAGCCAATGGACACCTGCCTCTTCCCATCTCTTCCCATAGCACGAAAGTGTGTGACTTCAGTCCTCTCTCCTCACCCTGTCCTACCCTCCCACTGATCTCCACTCCTCACCTTCATCCTGAAGTCCAGAGCAGAGTCCCTGAGAGCTTGTACTGAGGTTGAAGAATGCTGACCTCTGACCTCTCACTTTTTGAATGAGAAAACCTAGGGTCACCACCACGGTGATTTTAGACACAGCAGCTCTCAGGGGTCCACCACCTTAGCACTGCAGTCACACCCTCTCTATTGTCTCTTACTACCTCACCAGGTACCACCACCACGGTGATTTTAGACAACTTATTTAACCTCTCTGTGCCTCAGTCTGCTCCCCTGGCAAATGGGGATAATAATAGTACCAACCTCAGAACATTATTGAAAATGCATGCCTGAGTGCTTAAACCCAGCCAGAACAAGGAAAGCTCCACGTGTGTTAGCGATTCTTTCTTCCCAAATCACACTTTGTTGTAGTGAGATTTATCTCCTCCCCATGGTCCTCTCTTCACACCCGGGGTCTGGATTTTCTGCTTATGTAAGTTCTGGCTATTTGTATTAGTTTCCTATTGCCACTGCAACAAATTGTCACAAACTCCGTGGCTTAAAACAACATATGTTTTTTTCTCTTAGGATTCTGGAGGTCAGAAGTCCAAATGAGTCTTGCTGAGCTAAACTCCGAGTGCCAGTAGGGCCATGTTCCTTTATAGGGGCTCTGGGAAAGAATCTGTTTTTTGGCTTTTTCCAACTTCTCCCCTCCCACTCCCACATTCTCCCTCCAACACGCTAGTTCACTTCTGTACAAAGTTGAGTGCAGTCCACCACAGACTCCTCTCCCTGTTAAGTCAGCAACTGTTTTTACTGATTTAAGTCTGTCCCGATCACTTTAATCAGTGTCCAGCTTTGTTTATCTTTGGTCATCCCCTTCATCCATCCTCCAAGTCAGCAATGGCCTGCAGAATCCTTCTCCCATCATGTCAGCCTGCCTCTGTGAGTTTGTTGCCTTGTCTTCTCTGACCCTCCTGCCTGCCTCTTCTTCCCCTTGTGAGGACCCTTGTGATGTCATTGGGCCCCCAGAAAATCCAGGATTATCTCCCTATCTCAAAGTCAGCTGATCAGCAACCTTAAACCCGTCTGCAACCTAATTCCTCCTTGCCAAGTAACGTAAGATTTTCAGAGGTCTAGGCATCAGATGTGGACATTTGGGGGCCATTATTCTGCATGTCACACAATTCTCTTTTTCCCCAACATTATTGGGGTATAGTTGACAATTAAAAATTGTGTATATTTGAGGTTAACTCAATGATTCTATATATATATACACACACACATTGGAAACTGTTCACCACAATCAAGCAAATTGATACACTCATCACCTCACATTGTTATCATTTTTTGATGCGGTGAGAACACCTAAGAGCTACCTTCTTAGCAAATTTCAAGTATACAATACTGTTAACTGTAGTCACATTGCTGCAGGTAGTTCTCCAGACCTTATTTACCTTACATACCCTTTGACCAACATCTTCCCATATCCCTCCCCCTCAGCCTCCAGTAACCGCTATTCTACTCTCTGTTTTTGAGTTTGACATTTTTGGATTTCAGGTTTATGTTGTTACAAATAACAGAATTTCCTTCTTTTTAAAGGCTGAATAATATTTCATTGCATATGTATATACAACATTTTATCTATTCATCTGTCAATGGACATTTAGGTTATTTCTGTATCTTGGCTATTGTGAATATTGCTGCAATGAACAGATATATGTTTAAGATACTGATTTCATTTCCTTTGGATATAGACCTCAAAATGGGATTGCTGATCACATGGTAGTTCTATTTTTCCTTTTTTGAGAAACTTTCGTATTGTTTTCCATGATGCCTGTACCAATTTACATTCCCATCGATCTTGGACAAGGTTTTTCTTTGCTTGACATCCTCACCAACATTTGTTATCTCTTGTCATTCTGATAATAACCATCCTAACAGGTGTGAAGTGACGTCTCCCAGTGACTTTGATTATCGCTTCCCTGATGGTTAGTGATGTTGAACATCTTTTCATATACCTGTTAGTCATTTGTATGTCTTCTTGGGAAAAATGTCTAGTCAATTCCTCTGTCTACTTTTTAATCAAGTTTTGTTTTTTCTGTTGAGTTGTGCGAGTTGCTCATATATTGTGGATATTAACCCCTTATCAGATATATGGCTTGCAAATATTTTCTCCCATTCTGTAGGTTGCTTTTCATTGTTGTTGATTGTTTCATTTGCTGTGCAGAAACTTTTTAGTTTGATGTAGCCTCACTTGTTCCTTTGTGCTTTTGGTTTCATGTTCAAACCATCATTGCCAAGACCAACATCATGAAGCTCTTTCCCCCATGGTATCTTCTGGGAGTTTTAGAGCTTCAGGGCTATGTTTCGGTCTCTTTGAGTTGATCTTTGTGTATGGTGTAAGATAAACATATAGTTTCATTTTCTTACATGGGGGTAGCCAGTTTTCTCAATACCACTTATTGAAGAGACTGTCTTTTCCCCATTGTGTATTTTTGGTACTTTTGTTGAAGATTTGTAGATTTGTTGACCACACATGTGAGTTATTTCTGGGATTTCTGGTTTTTTCCATTGTTCTATGTGTCTGTTTTTATGCCAGTACATGTTATTTTGGCTAGTATAACTTTGTAATATATTTTGAAATCAGAGCGGGTAAAGCCTCCAGCTTTGTTCTTCTTGCTCAAGATTGCTTTGGCTACTCTGGGTCTTTTGTAGTTCCATATGATTTTTTTTTTCTTTTCTTTTCTTTGAGACAGAGTCTTGCTCTGTGCCCCTGGCTGGAGTGCAGTGGTGCAATCTCAGCTCACAGCAACCTCTGCCTCCCAGGGTCAAGCGATTCTCCTGCCTCAGCCTTCCGAGTAGTTGGAATTACAGGCACCTGCCACCATGCCTGGCTAACTTTTCTATTTTTAGTAGAGGTGGGGTTTTACCATGTTTGCCAGGCTGGTCTTGAACTCCTGACTTCAAGTGATCCACCCACCTTGCCTTCCCAAAGTGCTGGAATTACAGGTGAGAGCCACTGTACCTGGCTGCATATGAATTTTAAGGTAGATTTTTCTATTTCTGTAAAGGACATCATTGGGACTTTGGTAGGGATTGCTTTGCATCTGTAAAGCAGTTTGGGTAGTTTAGACATTTTAACAATATTAATTATTTCAGTCAACATGGATATCTTTCCACTTATCTGTATCTTCTTTAACTTCCCTCATCATTGTTATAATTTTCAGTGTACAAGTGTTTCATCTCTTTGGTTAAATTTATTTTTAAGTATTCTCTTCTTTTGTTGCTATTGCGAATGGGATTATTTTCTTGATTTCCTTGTCAGATAGTTAAATGTTTGTGTATAGAAATGCACCTGATTTGCATATATTGATTTTGTATCCTGCAACTTTACTGACTGTATTTATTAAGCTCTAACAGTTTTTGGTTGAGTCTTTAGGGGTTTCTACATATGTAACCATATCATTCTCAAATAGGGATAATTTTACTTCTTCCTTTCCAACTTGGATGTCTTTCTTTTTCTTGTCTTGTTGTTCTGGCTCTGACTTCTAGCACTCTGTTGAATAGAAGTGGTGAGCATAGACATCCTTGCCTCGTGCCAGATCTTAGGGGGAAAGCTTTCGGTTTTTTCCCACTGAGTTTGACGTTAGCTGCTATCACACTATTTTTTAAATGTTCACGTCTGGTTCCCCTTTGTCACAGAATCTTCCCAAATGACCCAGACATCAGGCTCCTTTTTCTGAATGTCCATAAAATTCATCCTCTGTGACCTTCATTTGACACATCTTTTACGTTCTCCTGTATTGTTCCTAAGTGAAATGTGAAGTCTGGGAAGGTGTGAACCACATCTCGCCATCTTGGAGTAGACGGCATGAGCAAAGGAGAAAGGCAGGATAAGAAACCAAAAGGCTGCACTTCAGTTCCACCCAACTGGGAGACATCGGGCAAGTTCCTGAACTTCTATGACCTTCATTTTCTCCCCAAAATGGGGTAAATCCACAACTCTAATCCTAGCCATTATAAAAATAAAAATAAAGCAACATAACAATAGAAAACAAACAACTCAATTAAAAATGGGCAAAGAACTTGAATAGACATCTCTCCAAAGATGATATACAAATGGCCAATAAGCACATGAAAAGATGCTCAATATCATAATCATTAGGGAAATGCAGATGAAAACTACAATGAGATACCTCTTCATACTCATTAGAATGACTGTAATGGAGAAAGAGAGAGAGAGAGAACCAGAAAGAAAGCCCAGAAAATAACAAGCGTGGACAAGGACATGGAGAAATTGGAACACTTTCACATTGCTGGTGGGTATGTAAAATAGTAAAATGATGTTACAGCAATTCCTCAGAAAAACTAAACATAGAATTACTGTATGGTCCAGCAATCCCACTTCTGGAAATATACCTTCCGAAACTGAAAGCAGGATCTCAGGCAGATCCTTGTACACTCGTGTTCATAGTAACAATAGCCAAAAGATGGAAGCAACCCAAATGTTCATCAATGGATGACGAATAAACAAAATGTGGCGTAGCTGTAGATCATAATATTATTATGCCTTTAAAGGGAAGGAAATTCCAACACATACTACCACAAGGATGGCCCTTGAGAACATTATGCCCAGTGAAATAAGCCAGTCACAAAAGGACAAATACTCCATGATTTCACTTATAGGAGGCACCTAAAGTAGTGAAATTCATAGAGACAGAAAGTAGAATGTTGGTTGCTGGGAGCTGGGAACGGGGGGAATGGAGAGTTATTGTGTAACGAGGGCAGAGTTTCAGTGGGGAAGATGAAAATGTTCTAAAGATGGATGGTGTGGATGGTGGTGACGGCTGTGCCATACATAATGTGAAAGTACTTAACGTTGTTGAACTGTGCACTTAAAATGGTTAAATGGTCAATTTTAGGTTATGTATATTTTGCCACAAAAACCCACTTATACAGTATAAGGTGACATTATTCCTGATATTTTCTTACCTCTCCCCCTCATACACCCACCCCTACTGCTGTGCATATTCCAGATTTTGATAAACACTTGCTAAACCAGTGCTGTCCTGACAGAATATACCCTCCTCTCCTCTTCCTCCCCTGCCCATCTGTAGACATGTGTAGTTGACCAACTTACCTGAATAAATCTTTTAAACCAAACCGGTCTAAATATTTTTAATGTGACAAAACATAAAAAGAGATGGAGAAAGCAAGGGAGAGAGAGATGGGTGTGCCTCGTGCATTCATGGATTTGTATTTATACTCCAATGATCTTGTTATTTTTAAAGTCTGCTAAAGCTGGTTCCACCTGCTGGTTTTTTCTGGTGCCCTAAATCTATGTGTGCATTCTCCATATGCTTGGAGTCCGCGTACACGAGCTGTTTGTCCCCCAACTGGCTTTACGCAGTGGAAGAGGCACAAACAGAATCCGCAGCACGTAGGACAGGGAGCCTGAAATCCCACGCTGCGCAGCACTCGCTGTGTGCAGGAGCTGAGGGAAGCAATAAGACCTAATAACCTCACCCGTCCTCCTAATTGCTTACTTCTCCTCACAAAAGAGCCACACCAGCAGCTTTGGTGGCCCTCAGGGAAATCTCTGCTTGTTATGAGGCTGGTGGGCTATCCTTTCATCACTGTGAAATGCTGGCAGTTTGTGTCAACAAATCCAATTTCAGTCAATCAATAGGCACCCTGCCTCCCAGCTCTGTCCCAGCTCGGCAGAACTGCACAGCTGGCCTCCCCTCCCTCCCATCCGCTGCCCACACCCTGGAGCCCTGGCAGCCAGAGCCACTGCTGCCCATGGGGTGGGAGAATGCCCAGGCAGCCAGGTCAGACTGGATATGGCAGACAGCAATTGACAAGGCTGGTTCCACCACCGAGAGTCACAGCGCACTGGAAAGACACCGAGTTGCACAGGGTAGAAGGGCCAGCTTTGTGCAGATGGACTTGGGTACAGGTCTGATTCTGCCACTTTGGGCTATATGACCTTGAACTTCAAGGCAAGTTCTTCACCTTTTTGAACTCTAGCTTCCTTAGTTATAAAGCGGGGATGCTACTACTGCCTGCTACAGGATTGTTAAGAAAAGTGTTATAATGCATGCAAAGTGCTTTGCCCAGTCCCCGGCACACAGTAAAGAGAGTGAGAGAAAGAGAGAGAGAGTGTGTGTGTGTGTCATTGTGATCTGCCAAGTCTTACAAGCCAAATAGGGCAATAAATGGAAACCACTGCAGATTTTACAGTCATCATCAGCATCATCATCATTATTATTGTCATGTTGAGGGTTGCACAGAAAACAGCCTGGAACCAGCCTACATGGTTCTACCAACACAGGATGAGAACGTTTGGCCTTCAGTTCACACAGGTTCACTCAGCAGAGATGTATACTAGATGATCACCAACATTTGCAAAAACTAAATACTATAGTGTCTTCATCAGAGGGCTGCCACCGGCCTCAGGAGGGCATTCCCAGGCAGAAGTGCCTCAGGAGGTTTGTTTTGTTGCCTGGCCCAACATCCTATGGGGAAGGAGCCCAGTAGTGGCTCCCTGAGATTTCTGCATTCTCTGGAAGCCAGAAAAAGCAAAGACCTCCCGGCAATTGAGCTCTCTTGCTTGTAGGGGAGATCACAGCCTCATAGATAGATGGCTGTTTTCCCTTGGGTGATAGAGGTCCTTGTTGGGCAACAAAGAGTTAAACACAAATCTATTTCTCGCCAGTAGCTGTCACACCTAATAGATTGGGATGAGATACCACTGCATTAGTGTGCGAATTTCCCCAGATGAAGGCAGCAGCAAAGCCCTTTGGAACAAGCCACAGAAGGACAGAAACAAACTAATCAAGGAATGTACAGCTTCACACAAGATCCAGGGGCTTCTGACATGGGAGGAACACAAAATTTTTAACTAACCAACGATGCAAATATTCCCCCAGCAAGAAATGGTTCGAAGTACCTTGGAGTGCATTTTGCGGTTGCTGTTACTGCTGCTGCTGTTTTGTATAATTGGGAAGGGAAAGAGAATAATTAGAGGTGAGATTTTCAGGCACAGAATGACCTAGTATGTATTGACTTTCCACTCTGAGGTAGGCACTGTGAGAGGCCCTTCCACCTTGATTATTTCATTGCATTTGTCATAATAACCGTGCATGGCAGAAATATTTACGCGTTTTGTCCAATGTGATGCTGAGGCCCAGATAGAACCCAGAAAGCTCTGGGACCTGGCATAGACCAGGTGCTCAGGAACGAGAGACTGGTGGAGACTTGCCCAGGGTCGCAAATCGAGAGGAGAGATTCAAATGCAGATCCTAAAACTCCAGACCGCCCCTCTTTGCTCTCTCCCTATCTGCTTGCTCAGTGCAGGAGACTGGGAGGGCCCTGAGCCAGGATGGGTTTAGACTCACGCAAGAAAATTCTTTGGGGGAAAAATGTTTTTTCCACAAGAATCTGCTCTCAAATAGCAGCCACACTTCTCCATACAGCCCAGAGACAGCTCCTTCTAACATTGAAGCTAGTTTTAGGTCTTTGGAGGAGAGATTCAAAGATTCTAAATTAAAAAAAAAAAAAAAAATTAGACCACCAGAACAGTTGAATATGATTCACGTTTATTATGAATTACAATTGGGTCTTTATCGTGCAGCAGGGGGTCCTCAATGGTGCTTCCATCCTTTCTGAAATTGATCTTATTGGATAGCAGTGACCAAAAGGGAAAACAAAAGCAAATAGTCATGCATGTTTGGAAGATCTGGGACTGAGACCCGCAAGTGTGGTGGGAAGGTTCACCACTCTCGGAAATGTAATTGCTGAATGGAAACAGGCATAGAAATCTGGATTCCAGACTTGAGCTCCATGCTAGCATATCAAACTGCCTGCTGGAATCACTATGCAGATGTCCCAAAGGCAGATAAAACTCAACATGCCTAAAAGCAAATGAATTGTTTGATGCTGCACCAGGCTCACCACCACAAAAGGGGAAATTGCCTGCATTCTCTACTTTGGTTGGTGACATCAGCATCTGCCTAAGCCTCTCAGACTAGACAGTTGGGATTCTCCCTAGGTTTTCCCTCTTCCTTATTCCTCCTGCCAATGTGCTGTTCAGTTCTCCTCTTCCCACCATCACTGTTCCTTTGTGCCTATCTTCTACCTGTCTTTATTCATCAACCCTTCACCGGTCTCTCTGACAGCAATCTCACTCTCCTCTACCCATCACTGGTTTCAGAGATTTTTCTAAAATCTAAATTTGACCTTGGCACTCCCTGCTTACCACCTTCAATTACCCACTAGCATTGATGGTTTTCAAGCTGAAAATCTTTAGCATTTTATGAAAAACACATACTTTTCAGAGATGAATGCATTGTGCCTGCCTCCGAAGTACAGGCAGTCTTGTTAAATAAGCACCATTGTGATGGTTCGTTTTACATGTCAACTTGGCAAGGTCATGTGTGTTCATTTGCTATGGCTGCCACAGAAAATACCACAGACTGTGGGTGGCTTAAACAACAGAAATTTATTTTCTCACAGTCCTGGAGGCTGGAAATCCAAGATCGAGGTGCTGGCAGGGTTGGTGTTTCCAAAGGCCTCTCTTCTGGGCCTGCCACCTTCTTGCTTCCCCTTCCATCACATGGTCGTCCTTTTGTGCACTTGCATCCCAGTGCCCCTCTGTGTCCTAATCTTCTTTTCTTATAGGGACACAAGTCAGCTTGGATTTGGGCCCACCTCAAAAGCCTCGTTTTAACTTAATTCTTTTGTTTTGTTTTTGTTTTTGTTTTTGTTTTGTTTTGTTTTGGTTTTGTTTTTTGTTTTTTTGCTTTGTTTTGTTTTGCAACGGAGTCTCACTCTGTTGTCAGGCTGGAGTACAGTGGAGCGATCTCAGCTCACTGCAACCTCCACCTCCCCAGTTCAAGTGATTCTCCTGCCTCAGCCTCCAAGTAGCTGGGATTTCAGGCGTACACCACCATGCCTGGCTAATTTTTTGTATCTTTTAGTAGACACAGGGTTTCACTATGTTGGCCAGGATGGTCTCGATCTCTTGACCTCGTGATCTGCCCACCTCAGCCTTCCAAAGTGCTGGGATTACAGGCGTGAGCCACCACACCCGGCCCACTTAATTCCTCTTTTACAACCCTATCTCCAAATGCAGTCATATTCTGAGTTATCAGGGGTTCAGACTTCAACTTGTGAATTTGGGGAAGACAAAACTTAGTCCATAACAGCCATGGCAACCAGATTTTGCTCAATCACTAATCTAGATGTTGCTGTGAAGACTTTTTTTGTATGTGATTAACATTTAAATCAGTAAACTCTGAGTAAAGCAGATGACCCTTCATACTGTGGGTGGTTCTCATTCAATCAGTAAAAAGGCTTTACGAGAAAAGACTGAGGTCCCCTGAAGAAGTGGGAATTCTGCCCCCAAATTGCCTTCAGACTTGAGCTGCAACATCAGCTCTTTTCTGGGTCCGCAGATTTTGAACTCGCCAGTCCCACAATCACACGAGCCACTTTCTTAACACACACACACCCTCTGTGTGTGTGTGTGTGTATACATAGCATATACATAACACATACATACGTAAACATATGTATTTCCTGTTGGTCCTGCTTCTTTGGCTAGCCTTGACTAACAGAACCATCAGACCCAGGCTCCTCCATCCTGCGGCTCCACAATACATAATGTGTTACCTCTGGGTCAGAGCTGGCTGCTTGAGCCCCAGACATGGTGGCTCCATTCCAGACAGCTGGAGAGAGGAAGGGACCTAAAAAGACACATTCCCTTATTTTAGGGACAGTTCTTGGAAGTAGAACATGACCATCCCATTGGCCTGAACTTAGTCACATCTAGTTGCAAGGGAATTGGGAACATAGTCTTGATTCCAGAAACCATGCACCCAGCTAAAAATCAGGAGGTTTTATATCATGGTAGAATGGACATGGCGCTGCACCAGGAGACGGTACCTGCTACAAATACCAAAAGAAGGGCGCTGACAATGAGCATTTAGAAGTTAACGGGAGATTAATGCGGGCAGGGTCCAGCAGAGAGGGCTGCAGAGTGCAAGGGGACCGGGGCTGACTTTGAAAGAAGGGCTACTCCGCCCAAGTACAAGAACACGTGAGCACTCTTGCCCCAGAGTGAGCATCAACGCCGTGATCACGGTTGTTACCTGGGAGGTCTCCTGCCCAGGATCCAGGCAGTGAGGCTGCCCTGGAGGCAGGCTGGCTCCGCTACAGGCGCGCGGGCAGCAACGGCCAAGCCGAGGATGGCAGGGCCGGCGGGCGACCAGGCCTCCGGCCAAGGGCACGCGACACCCCCCACCCCCCGCGCTTCCCGGGTACTCCCCCAAAGCCTGGGAGGCGTGGGCACCTGCGCGGGGCGGTGCCAGGGAAACGCAGTCCTCGCCTCAGGGCACGCCAGCCAATGGGCAGCCTCACCGATGCGGTAATGCCCCAACGCGGCGTTTCATTGGCCAGTTCTCTTTCAGGTTCCGACTATTTATTAGATTTTTTTTTTTTTAAGAAATTGCAAATACGCCTAAACAAAATCCAGAGGAGAGGGAAGGGATGCCTGCGCACAGATGGGTGGGAGAAGCCGCCCCGAGGTGCAGCGTTGGCACGAGAAGCCCTGTCTGCGAGCCCCGAGGCGGAGATGACTCCCCAAGCCCTGTGCAGACAGGAGAGCCCGCCCCTCCCTCTCCCGCACCCGCTGAACTTTGGGGTCAGCAGAGGAATGTCCCCCGCTGTTAATGTTTTGTTTTTACTGTTTTACAATTCACATTTCGTGCCGCAGGGTCGCTCAGAGTCCTCACACACCAGAGTGTACTGTGAAGCTACAACAGGGACGGAGAGGTTTGTAGGAAGCGGCATTTCCCAAAAGCCAACCTCTGAACCTTTTATTCCCAGAGCACATCACAGGTCCAGCGTTCCACGGAACACACCCTAGAAAAACGCTCCTGTGGAGGATCCGTCCCGCCAGGATCCCCGGCTGGGGGAACGCTCCGAGGGCCTCCTTACTCGGGCTGTTCTCCCTCCCACACATGCACCTGGGGGACAGGCTCTGGTTAGTTAGAAAATTGTGACACAGCAAGGTATGAGCCAGCAGCCCCTTGTCACCTTCGGTTCCAACTGAGGGTGGGAGGTGGGAGGTGGGTTGGGAGGTTTGGGGATGGGAAACCTGGCTCTACCTCCCTTCTTCCCGTTTGCACCACAGAGCTGCATCCCAGGTGGCCAGATTCCCTGTAACCGACAATGATTGAGGACCTTCTCAGTGCCCGCTCCTTCTCAGCGCCAGCTCCTTTGGAGACAGATTCTGCCCTGAAGGTGCTCCCTGAAAGGACTAAGAAACAGAGAAATAAGCAGGTCATTGCAATACAGTGTGCTGGGTACGAGAGTCGAGGTAATGTCAGATGTAAGAGTGACTCAAAAGAAGGGAATGATCTTGCCTGGGGGAGGTGGGCAAGCAGCAGGAGCTGTGGCAGGAGGGGATCAGAGAGCATAAAGTCAAAGGTCTGTGTTCGAGATTGTCAAAGGAAAGCCACGCACAGTTCAGAGGCTTCAGGAATGTTCTCCGCTCAGGGAATAGGGTCTGGAATCTGGGAATCAGGCTGTTGTTCTCCTGGGACAAGAGCGAGCCTGGGAGTACAATGAATGCCCAGTGCTTCTGGAGAGGCTTGGGAATCCTGGGCTCGTGCAGGCCCTCCCTGCTATTAATACTGCAGCTCCCAGATTCTGCTTGAAACCATTGAGAGAGCTTTGGTCAGAGGCCAGCAAGCCCCTCAGCCCCAAGCAGGGGTAAGCATGGTGGTGACCCAGGAGCCTGGGGTGTCAGTGGTGCGGCAGTGTCTTTGCAGTGGTGGCACAGGGCTGAAGTGTTAAGAGGCTGGGAACAAGATGGAGCACACAAGGTGAAAGGGGATGAGACAGGAGGAAAAGAGAGAGAAGGAGAGGGCATTTTGCTGCAGTCCCAGTGCCCTGGGGATCAGTAACTTTGCATCCTGGCCCTAGCCCCACTTATTACTGCCTGTGTGACGTTGGGCCAGCTCCCTTAGCTATCAAATGAGCTGCAGAGAGATGCTGTGATCTCTACAGCCCCCTCCTCCTCTAGTGGCATGAGCATTCTCTTTTCTGGAAGGTCCCTTACCAACTGCAGTGGCTACCACTGTGAAGAGCAATAAGCAGGTGGGTGCAGATGGCAGTGGTACTGATGGGAGGGTGGGGGTGCTGGCACCCCAGGATAGCTCAAAAGTGGTGCAGGCTGATGCCCTCCCTCCCTTCTTCCTTCCACCTCCTGCCTGTTGAGGCCCCCAGGACCCAGCAGCTAATGTAATCGTTTCCTCCAATGCCCCATAACGGCCCTGCAGCAGTTTCTGCAGGCTCCGCCTCTCTCTGCTGGCAGCAGGCTGTGAGTTCAGAGGAAAATGAGCTCCCTGCTCTCGGGAAGGTGAAGTCGGGCTCCCTCAGCCTAGAACAGCCACAGGACCGTAACTCCCTCTGGACAAGGGGCCTGTGCAGCAGACCCCACCAGGTACCTTTCCCCACAGAACCTACACAGAAGCACAAGGCCCTTTGCTCCTGATTTGATAAGGTGTCCTCTCTTGTGGTTGTTTTCAGACTGTGTTGAGCTAAGAACCCTTTCTTTAAATGAAAGGTGTTATGGAAGCCTAAACAACACATTATTCGATAACGATTTCTTGAAATAAGTGTGTGTCAAGTGCAGTGTTGAGAACTGGGTACACAGTGGTGGCCCAAATAGACTTGATCTCTGCCTTCATAGACTTTGGTTTAGTAGGCAAATCCAACCATAGATGAGTAAATATTTACTAACTCTTCATTGTGATTAGTGTCATGAAGGAAAAACATGTGGGATGGCCTTTAGGTTGCATTATTATGAACGACTTCCAGGTCGGGAAGGGATGCTGCTGCATCCAGCAATACCTACCAGTGTGAAATCTGGGGCCGGGACCAGGTCAAAGCTTTGGATGACTGATGACACCGAGGAGGAATAAGTTATAAGTTTTTTCTTTTGTTGAGTTTGGTGATGCTCTTGTATGGAGTTTAGCATCTTCACATGGTTGATGTATTTAGATTGTATGTAAAGCTCTGTGCCTTCTGCTTGTTGTTGAAATGCAGCCTGGTTTCCTTCTGGTCTCTTGGGGTGTGAGTGGGAGCTGAGGAGGAACAGGCAGCCTCTACACGCAGGTGGGAGTGAGCTCCTGCCTGGTGGTCTGTGCTGGCCTTCCCCACAATGCAAGCCAAGGCATCAGCTCCCACCCACACCCCAAGAGACCAGAAAGAAACCAGGCTGCATTTCCAAAACAAGTAGAAACCACAGAGCTTTACATACAATCTAAATACATCAACCATGCTAAACTCCATACAAGAGCATCAGCAGACTCAACAAAAGAAAAAACTTATAACTGAGGAAACTGAGCTAATAGTCTAATCAAAACAGAAACTTAAAATCTGTATACTTAGTATCTTGGAGAGATGTGAATGGGTATCTATATATCAAATGAGAGAAGATTATTACAAATCAAGAGCTAGCAATTATGAAAAGAAACAGGGAAACTCCCGGGAGTGAAAAATATCAGTATTCAAAAATCTTTCTGGCTATAGTGAGGAGAGCGAATTGCAAGGAGGTAAGACACATTTTAGCTGGGTAAGAGATGATGTGGCTTTGGCTAGGGTGGAGGCAGAGGAAAGGGAGAAGAGTAGATGGATTCAAAATACAGTTTGAATGAAGAGTCGGCAGCACTTGCTGACCTCTACAGCATTTGAGTGTGAGGATGAAGGAGAGGGGGCCCTCTGGGATGATGTCTGGAATGAACCCAGAGCTGCTCCGGTTAGAGATGCTCAGGAATTATAACACATGGCCCCCTGCAGAGACTGCAAAGGCTTCTTTACCCCTCTCCCTGCATCAAAATGAGGTAGCCCTGCCATCATACAATCCTCAAACTGCACCCTTGAGTCTTTCTCCTCTTCCTATCCTTATCAGACACCCAGAGGGCTTGAAAGCAAGAGCCAAGCTGCATCCAGCACTGAAGGACCACTCTATGTATTCCTCCCTGATGTCTTCAGGGAGAGTCTGGTTGGTGAGGGAGGGCAGTGTGACTATTACAAGTTGGGTTCCCTGGAAAGCAGACCCTAAGATGCAGTTTTTTGTGCAGAATGCCAATTAAGGGGTCAACACCTGTGTAAGGAGGAGGAAGCAGTATGCTGAAACAGAAATTGAGCCCAGGTCAAAGACAGCCTTGGTCAGTCCCACGGGGGCAGGGCTTGGGAGATCAAATGGCCCTTCAGAGTTGTTTTAAGGTGGTCTGAGATGGCCAGATCTCTATGCGTCCACATCGATCAGTTATTAGATTTGGGCCCCATGGGCACAGGTGTGACATCAGTAAGGCTGCTCTCTGCAGCCCAGGCAACCTCTGTGTGCTAGCAGCACTCTGCACCGTGGGGACTACAAGTCCTTATTGAGGGGGATCTAGGTGGCACTTTACAGTGTTCACCATAGTGCCCAATGCCAAGGTAGTCTCTTAAGTGGCTTGACGTACAGCCTTGTACATGCCACGCTGTACCTTGTATGTACCTGCTCTGAAGTCATTCCTGAACATTATCTCCAACCTTTGGGGGAAATCAGAAGTTTAGAAGCAAGGACAGACCTAATTAAAACCAAAGAGACCATATATTAAGGTAGAAGAGTAAGGAATGCCTTTATATTAATACATAGTCAGCATAAAGCTGAAAGTACCTCACCTGTGGCAGACTGCATCATCTAAGAAGAATGTCTGGAAATTTATGTTATACAGTTCAGATTCTACCAGTTCACAACATCAATATCCTGTTGAGAAAAGCAAGTCTCACTCAGTTGATAAATATAATCCTCTCTGCTGCTTTCATTTCAGTTTTGAGATGACCTGGCTGGCAGTGGGCTGAACCAGTCTCTCAGAACCCTTTGAAGCACTGGATGCAGGCTGATGAGCTGCCATAAATGTCTTTGAGTCCCCACACTGCTCAGGGACTGCGTATCATACCAAAGTCTGCCTGTGTGATCTTTTAATTTGTGAATGTGAAAACTGAGGTGGGAAGCAAATACTGATGTTCTCAAAGACCCGTCTTGGCTATTCCGTCCAAACAGGGTCCAGAATCTTCAAAATTCTGCTTCTTCAGCTTACCTCCTGTCTCAGGCTGCTTCCCCAGAAGCATCCTAGAGATGAGGATTTGTGAGAAAGTGATGTATTGAGCAGAGTCCCCTGCAGGGAAGTGAGGATGCAAGACAGTGAGAAGGAAACCAAGCAAGGGTGCAATGTCAAGCAAGGTCCCATGCTTGCAGGGTGCCCAGCTTCTCCCACAGAGGATTGGAGACTGAGAGCCCCTCCCTCCATTGGTCAAGGGCCATCTCAGAGGGATGCATGTTTCTAGGTACCCCCCACTCTCTCTGTACACAGGAAAAGCAGACTCCAGAAGCATGAGGGCAGCCCTCTCACAAAGAAGCATGGGTTCTGGATACCGGGAGTAAAAGCAAACTCAGAGCCAAGGGGCATGAAAATGGGAAAGGGACCCAAGGAAATAGAGTAGTGCATCCACCATGAGTAAGTCCCACAGTCACTGAGTCAGCACCTGCTATGTTCAACACCATGCTAAGTATCATGGAGAGGAGAGAAGTTACTAGACTTCCCTCCTGTTATCCTTAACGGTCTATTTTCTCTTCCCTAGACACCCCAAACTGAGATTTAAGGTACATAAGCTCCCAGAAATGGCTTCCTGGAATTATGGCCATGAACGTCCATGAACTGTTAGGGTCCATAGTTACATCTCAAAAATGACGGCTGTTTCAGTACATGGTATTAGTTACAGTAACAGCAACAGCCAAAATAATAATGTGGCAGAGACTAGCTTGATGCTCATCACATCTCTACCTGGGCACATAGCAAAGTTTTTTATTCCAGCTCCCACCCTGCATCTCGGGTCCTAGTTCTCAACAATGAAATTCTTCCAAGCCAAGTTAAGCAGCCACAACTTTCCAACAAAAACTTAAAGATCCTGTGCTGAAGACAGTGGCAACTTAAAAATGCAAGGGCAGTATCTTTGAGTCCTCAGGTCACCAGAAAGCCACCCAATCAGGACCATTGACACTAGACTCTGTGTTAGTAAGAAACAAACTTGTGTTAAGCCATCATGATTTTAAAGCTGTTAGCAGTTAGTTTGCTCTCACAGGATGAGCACTAATAAACACAGTGGTAACAACCTGCTGGGTAGTATCATTATTCTCACTTTGTTGGTGAGGAACTTGAGGCTCAAAATGGTCAGAAAGCTAGCAGATGGCAGAGCTGGTATTTAAAGTCTATTTTTTAATCCCTATCCTGCGCTCCTTGGTCATGTAAACCTTGTGTGAATATATTTGATGCTTTAATGGAGCAAAGAGGAGAATATTAAAATATTGGGTTTTTTGGGTAGGATATGGAGTGAGGAGGAAGAACACAAAACAGAAAGGCTCCACATGTCAGAAACCAAGCTTTGGGCACTCCACAATTTTGCTAAAGACTTCCCTGCCTGCTCACATCTGGTCTGTTCTCCAGTATCCTCACTGTATTAAAGTTGTTTCTTTGTCACATTTTGCTCATTTTTCTGGTGTGATTCTATCAACTACTTGCTACCAAGGAGAAGAAACGAGATGAACAAAGGGGTATCCCCCAAATCCCCAAGGCTGTGCCCCTCAAGTTCAAGAAGAGAAAGCAGAGAGCTCTTGTTTCATATGGATGTGTTAGTTGCCATCCCCTCTGCCATCCCCCCATTTCCTTGTTCGTAGAACTCTGATTTTGCTCATCTTATTGCAAGTTACCAAGTCCTTTAGGGAATGCTAGGCTGCCCTCTTACCCAGGACTGAGAGTTCATGGTTGAAGCCAGATAGGACAGAGTGATTTCCCCTGCCAACCAATTGGTTCAGGCATGAGATGCAATTTGGGCCAATGGAGCTGAAAGTGAAATCTGCTGATGGGGCTTCTGGGAAGGTTTTTCTTGCAAAAAACAACAACAACAACAAAGCAAAACAAAACAAAAGAAACAAAAGCCACAAGATAAGAATGTTTGCTTTTCTACCTTTGGACTTGGGCTCTGTGTGTTGTTCCTGAAACCAAAGCATCTTGGGTCCATTAAGAAAGAAGTCTACGAGGATAAGCCAAAACACTGGGGATGGCAGAGTAGAAAAATAGAAATAACCTGGATCCTTAAGACACTGGCAAGCTGGTGAATTAATCAACCCTGGAATGGCCATTCACCCAGGCTTCTTCTTATGTGAGATAACAAACCACCTAATTGTTCCATTTGTGATGAATTAGGGTTTCTATTACTTGCAGCCCAATGCTTTCCAAATGACTCAACTGGTAGTTTGCTCCATGTTCTTTGAGAAGAGCAGAGAAAGGGTTTCTGACTACCACAACCCCTTTCTTAGTGACTCAGTCAGCTTTCTAAGTAGATTCTTAGCTTATACCCACCACTCTGATTTGTAATTACCTCTTTCCCACTTCTCTTATTCATGATTCCACTAATCTTGAACCCCACATGTTAGAGAGAGTCTGCTGAATTCCAGCATAACAAATTCTTGCATTTACCCTCCTCCCCTCATTGGCCATCTGCCTATTCTTATGGTTGTAAGCAGGAGAAAGATGTTGAAAACCATGAGTCCTGACAGTGCTTAGTCAGGAATGGCAAATATTTTCTTGGGTTTCCATATGTGAGTAATTGAAAAGAAAAAGGGGAAAAAGGCTCATTTTTACTAACATTAATTAATTCACACAAGGTCACATTTTACATCATTTTAATTAACTTTCATTGAATTCACGTTCAAAATGGGAGGCAAAAAAAATGTTCATTAATAGAAGTCATGAGGACCCTAGGAATAACAGAAAATTGGAATTTTTTTCCTTCTCCTCAGATGCATGGTGGGGTTTGTGAATTCCTGACTTTTCTCCCACATATCCCCTTCACGGATGATAAGAAGAAATAGACTTGAAGGCATTAACTCTTTCTGGAAGCCTTTCCCAATACTTCTCACCCCTGCCTATCTTCCTCAGTCACTGGTTAGGTCCCCCATCCCTGTTAACACCCTGAAAACTTCCATCTCACAGCCACTACATTATCTTGAAATTAACTATTTACTTTTTCATTTCCCCCACAATACTGTGAGCTCCCTGCGGGGAAGACCTTGTGCTATTTATTTATCTTCTAGCATGATACCTAGCATATATTAGGTGCTTGAGTTTATTGAATGAATGAAAGCCAAGGAGAAACTTTTCCTTGGTTTCATTTTAATTTCACTAAGGATAATTATGTTTATGTTGCTGTATTACATTGTATAAAATGGAAATTAAAAGGGGAATTTCCTTTGATAATAGCACCAAAGAGCTGCATATGGCAGGGTAGGTGACTGAACACAGCTGGTAGCTGGGCCACTGTCTGAAATGTGGACTTAGGATTTGAGGTTAGTCCTTGTGCCTCACACCTAGGATAACAGAGGAGTCTTAAAGTATGCCTGGTAGCGCATCTACACTCTTTTGGGTGGCTTCCAGAGATACTTTTGTTCCATGTTTTGGCTTTTACAACTGTCCCTAAATTAAACAAAGGCATTTTTCTTAGATGAGCTAACAATGAACCTCTAGATACTTGCTCATCTAACGTGTAAATCCCCCGCCACTCATTTGTTATCTATCAGAAATCCCCTGTCAGATGAAATTTCATCCCACTAGTGCTTGTTGAGGACATTGATGTGAGCACATTGATATGAAACAAGCCCGATTGTGGAACTGTAAATCCTTTTTTGGTTGACCCATTTATCTCTTTCCTCATTGTCCACCAGTCACTTAATTCACTGTCCTCCTTGTTCCAACACACCATACGGAATGACCTTTCCCACCCCCATTTGCCACACCAGCATGAAATAAACTGGAGGAAAAAGCAGTAGTCTTCTCATCTTTGGAGAGGAAGCTTTGTATTCAGGAACATTTGAGGCTGATTTTCCCCATGCTTAGATTTACCTCACTGTCGAAATTTGTAAGTGTGTATACAGTGACCTGCTTCTAAGAAAATCCAATATTTAGATTTCTAAATGTAGACCCAAATGTTATTCATACCACAAAATGTTCCCCAATTTCAAAGGAATTGTCCTCCTAGAACTCTTACAAATCAACAAGAAAAAGACTGATATCCAAACAGAAAAATGCACAAAATATTTGGATAAGCATTTTCTTTACAAGGTTAGAGGATCTAACCTTTAAATGGCCAATAAACACAGAATATGCTACCTTTCATTATTCATCAGGAAAATGCAAGTTAAAGCCATAATCTAATACCAATAGACCCCATCATAATAGTTAAAACCAAAAATAATAAGTGTTGTCAAGAATGTGGAGCAACTGGAACTCCTACACACTGCTGTGGAGTTGCCAAATTGCTACAACTGCTGTAGACACCGATTTGACAATTTCTGTACAACTGAGTATGCATATAACCTTGACTCAAAGACTCCACTCTTAGGTATATGCCTAACAGAAATGCACATATACATTCACTGAAACACATGTACTAGGATATACATAGCAGCACTATTTGTTATAGGACAAAACTGGTAGTTACATGAATGCTAATTAATAGTAGGATGGATATCAAGAAATGGTGATATATTCACACAATGGAATATTTTACAGCAATGAACACAAATTCACAACTACATACAACAACATGAATGAAATTTACAAACACAAAGTTAAGCCAAAGAAGATAGACACAAAAGAGTATAAACTGTATGAATCCTTTTAAACAAGTAAAACCTGGCAAAATTCATCTATGTTCTTAGAAGCCATAATGGTGATTATCCTGAGGGAATAAATGACTGGAGGAAATGTAGAAGTTTAGATTATGTTCTATTTCTTGATCTAAACTGGTTACACAGGTATGTTCAGTTGGTGCACTTTTGGGCACGTGCATTATAGATCAACAAAAAGCATTTTTCAAAAAACATATGTAATTCAATTTACAAAATGCTCATGCCATGTGGAACTTTCTAGAAACATATTTGCTGTCCAGAGTGAAATGTAGTACCTATGTTCAGATGGATTGGGTATTGTCCCTCCCACTATTTTCACTAGTTTATTAATTCTGGAAGGACACAGTTCAGCGTTAGGGAACAATTTGTATACGCATGACATTGGATCCTGCATTTTGGAGTGTTATTTCTAACTGCTCCATGACCACACACTCAAATTGAGAACCAGAGGACAGGGAACATTTTACATTTTCCTACATCTCCAAGCCACCCCTTTCTCAATGCCTAACTGATCAAAGGATTCTTCAAAGGAACACAGCGCTGGGCTGGAGAGAAGGATTGCTTACTCCTCTAACTAGTCATGGAGAAAGTTCTAAGGCAGGTTCCCTGTCCCTTATAAAGAGAGCATTTACTCCATCCTGGGAGCTCACGGGAAGCATCTCAGTTCACCCGCACACACTCTGTAACCTAGGCCCATTTTACCGAGGAGAAAATTGGGAGGCATTCCCCAAAGGGCCACATCCCTGGGAAGTGATGAGTCGGCACCAGGAGCCAGCCAGCCTCCACTGGCACACATACTGCCCAGCATTTCCTGGAGAAGCCCTCCCCTGCGATTTTAGTGTTCATAAGTGGCTGCCTTTCTTCTGTAAGTAACCACCTGGGCTGCGGCTGTCCTTGGCCAGCCACCAATGGGTAGCTCTGATGCCCCCTCCTCCATCTTTGAGCCTGAGACAATCTATCGGGACTCACTTGCTGGTGGTGCTGGCTCTCCCTAGATCCCGGCGGAGCTCAAGACAGCCTCACCGGACTCTGAATCCGCCTGCTCTTTCTCTGCCAGGAAAGAAGGGAGGCCCCTGGAGCTTTCTGGCTTTTCTGTGCCAGGTGGAGCCCAGAAGCTGCCCTGATCAGCATCTGTGAGGATCTGCTCAGGGCATGCAGGCCCTGCAGACACTCTCGGGGCTGCCCTGGTTAAAGACCATGGCTGGCCTCCTGAATTTCCCCCAGGCAGCCTGATTGCAGGCTCCACATCACAGCCCAGCTGGTCACAGCTCTCCATCTATTGATCACACCCGCTTAGCACTGCAGACATAATGCTGCTCAGTCATATTCTGGGGAAGGCACAGTGCTACCCGCGGATGTGATTACAGCTCAGCTTGGTGAAATGAGCGGCTGGCCTCAAGCTCAGTTCAGCAGCCTTGTTTCTTCCAGGCCTGCTCAGCCCCACACCCAGGGGTAGCAAGCTTGTCCTGTACCCAGTGCTCTGCTGTTGTCATGGAAATCAGTAAGGACAGCCTCACAGGTGGTGTCTAAACTGGCATGTCATAGGTGAGGGTGGGAAGAACATGAGTCACTGTGCCCAGGGTCCCCAGTCCCCAGGCCCCAATGTGTAGCCAACCTCCAGTGACAAATTTCTGTACTCTCTGCTTCCCTGGGTCTGGGGAAGAGAAACTGCCGCATGATCTCAGCAAGAGTCACAGAGTTTCAACTTGGCTAGAACCTTCCAGGTCATCTGGTTGGTTGGTGTACATGTATCAACGAGGAAACAAGCCCAGAGAAGTTAAGTGACTTGTCCAAGGTCACACAGCTGTGTAAGTAGAAGTATGAAGGGAATTCAGGCTTCCTAATTCAACAACCCCACACACACATGACATTTCAGGTTTCTGTGAAGCCAAGGAATCCCTCTAAGCCGTGGATGGAGGACTACAAGAGTGTCTGCTGATCTGTTTCCACAGGGAAGGCTGGAGAGATCTGGGAAAGGACCCTTCAAGGATGATGAATTCTAAAGGACAGAACACCCTTGGTGCTGGCAGAAGGTCACTTGCAGAAAAGTAGAGCAGAAACTCACCTTACCTGGGCAGCAATAGCAGGGAGGCGAGGGGACACTTTTCTAGCAGTGTCTTGAAGAGCTGCGCTCGTCGGTGGCTGACTACCATGGGGTATCAGGACACCCAATGTCCTTCCAGGGGAGGGATAGAAATTGCTGGCTTCTCCCAGCATCTCTGACAGCAGCAGTGGCGTTCAGCTCACCTTCCTGCTTTGCTCAACGTATCACTGGAACCTGAGAAAATCTGTCATCTCTCCTGGAAGCTTGGCATGTGGAGCAACTGAGAAGGTGACAGTAGGTGTCACATCTGCAAGGAGCCACCGTGCAGCCTCTGTGGATGCTTGCAGTACTCAGAGTGGTCACAGCAGGGTCACACGCTGGCTCATGTTCTTCTGGAGCTGGCATCCCATGTAGTTTCCTCCTGTCTTCCCATCAGCCCCAAGCAGGGCCCAGGTACCTGCTCCCCTCAACTTTACTCTATTTTCTAGTCCCTTCACTGGGAAGATTCTCTTCAGGACAGAGCACAGGTTTCTCTTCAGCCACAGTGTCCGGCTAGTCCTAAAGCACATGGCACTTTGCGTCTGTGGAGGCAGGTCGGGTGCGGGGAAGGGTGTCGTATGAGGCTGGAGCAGAAAACAAAGGGACTCCGGGGAACGCATGTGATTGAATGTCCTCAGGCTCAGCAAGTCTCCATTTGCTCTTCAGTGCTGTCCTTGCCTTTCTGCATCTCCCAGTAAAGCCCAGGCCCTTACCTGGCTTCACCTGCCCTCATCTGACTTGATCTGCCCTTACCTGCCTCACCTGCCCTCATTCAATCTCACCTGACCTCACCTGCCTCACCCAGTCTCATCTGTCCTCAATTGCCCTCACCTGCCCTCACCTAGTCTCAAATGCCTTCACCTGCCCTCATTCAGGCTCACCTGACCTCACCTGCCTCACCTGCCCTCACCCAGTCTCATCTGTCCTCAATTGCCCTCACCTGCCCTCACCTAGTCTCAACTGCCCTCACCTGCCCTCACCTGCCTCACCTAGTCTCACCTAGTCTTACCTGCCTCACTTGCCCAGGGAGCTCCCAATCAATATCCAATCCCCCAGGTAGGACCCTGCATTATGCCCCCATTTTCCCTCCTCGTCCTCCCCGCCTCATCCTCATTCTCCAGGCATGTGCCCACTCTTGTGGACTTGCAAGGTAACTGGCTGGGTACACGGACCAGTACTCAATACCACGTACAGGTGAGAGCAGTGGCCGGTGACTCTGACAGCATGCCCATTCCCAGCACCTTCCAGAAGTGTCCATCCATCAGTGTTGCAACTCCTGGCCAGGCTCCTTGCCTCTGTGGACCCATTTCCATATGAGAGCTCTAGATCGTTTTCAACAAGAAAATCCATGCCCCACCCCACCCCAAAGACAGTGCTATGACTTTTAGAAGAAAAAACTCTATTTGTGAGAGAGTCGAGGCTCTGAAGCCAGAATAGATCTGAGCCCTGGCTTTGCCTGCCCTTCACTGCCTGTCCTCTAACCCTTGGTTTTCTCATCTGTGTTATGGGGGTGAACACGATGTCAACCTCACGGTTTGTGTGAAGGACTAAGTGAAATCATACCTAGGAAGCAGTGGCCCTGAGCTAACCCAATAAATGGAACCAAATGTTTGCTTCTCATCAAACCTGCGAGCAGGTGGGGCATGTTCTACATCAAAGGGATAAGATGTGCAAATGGAAGCCCAAGGAGTGGCCTGTCTGGAGGCAGAGGGAGCTCAGGCCATACCAAGAAAGGAACGAGGACGCCTCCAGTCCCACCTCCTCAGCGTCCCCGTTTCTATTCTGTCAGCCTCGGTTCTTCTTTGGTAGGTTTGGAAGATGCAGAGAGGGAGGAGTTATCTTTGTGGCTCACATAGACCTGGCTGCATGCACAAAGCCCAAAATAAAATCATTCCTCAGAGTTTGCCCTAGCCGTCATTTTCTAGGTGAAGAAGTTAGGCCCAGTGACACGCCTGGGGTCACACAGGTGCATAACCGCCTGTTCCCTCCATGCCCGCCTCTGTGCCTGAGGTGCTGTTTTTTGATTCAGAGACCAGTGCTCTAGGTTGTTCTTGGTTCACTCTTTTGCAGAATCCTGGAATCAGGGGAGCTTCAGGACCTTGTAGTCCAAGGCCCCTCTGGGGACAAGAAGCCCCTCTGGAGCCCCACCTGACCCAAGCTTCTCCTGCCTTCTCCCGAGTCGATGGCTTCGCCTGGTCAAGCCTTGTCCCTATTTTCCACAGCTCTGGTTATCCAGCGACTGTCCTTTTCCTCAAGCCTAAAAGGGTCTCTCTCTGTCAATTTCACCCAGTAGCATTGAGGCTTAGAAGAGGCTCCAGAGAGGGCTATGGTCAGAGCAGGTGGGACCAGGGTTTAGCTCATCTTGGATGCATGCAGCCCAGCAAGGGAATATCCAGACTTTGGGTACTACGTGTCCAAGAAGTTCCTACTGCAGCATAGCAAAGCCAATCTTCCCAAGTGGCCCCAGTGGCTCAGAGTCACAGCCAACCAATCCCCCTCCCCCTGACAACCGTATCAGCTGTGCTGCCTTCTCGCCCAAACTCTAGCTCTAGCGTTTCCAAGGCAGGACAGAGCGTGCTAGCCTCCGGCTGGAGTCCATGTCACAGGTATCTGATTGCATCTCTATTAAATCCAGCCTGGAGTATTCATCCTGTGTGCCAGCCCTGGAGGGGAGGACGGCAGCAAATCCCAAGAGGATTTTCCTTACCAGAGCTCACAGGAGAATAGACATTCAAGGCTGCTCAAGGAGCAGGTGGCTGCTGTTGTTTTTTGTTTTGTTTTGTTTTGTTTTGTTTTGTTTTGTTTTGTTTTGAGACAGAGCCTTGTTCTGTTGTCCAGGCTGGAGTACAATGGCGTGATCGCAGCTCACTGCAACCTCTGCCTCCTGGGTTCAAGTGATTCTCCTGCCTCAGTCTCCTGAGTAGCTGGGATCACAGGCGCCCACAACTAACCCTGGCTAATTTTTGTATTTTAGTAGAGACAGGGTTTCACCATGTTGGCCAGGCTGATCTCGAACTCCTGACCTCAAGTGATCCACTGCCTCAGCCTCCCAAAGGCTAGGATTACAGGTGTGAGCCACTGCACCTGGCTGCCTGCTGTTGTTTGACAATATTGGGTATTCTTAGGGATCCAACTCTACTTTTTAGGAAACAAACACAAATATTTATTTTTCACAACAGCCAACAATTATTTCTTTTATAAGTTCACATTCACAACCATTTTCCCACTCTAAAATTGGCACAAATTTGAAAAGCATAATATATAAAGCTGGTGAGGATATCGTAAGATAAACACTCTCATTCACTGATGCTGTGAATTTAAATGAAAACAAGCTTTTTTTAAAAGCAATGGCAAAATGCATTCAGAGTTTAAAGCGTCTATTCCATTTGGCTCAATTCTATACATGCACAGAAACAAAGCAAAACAAAGGTGGGGGGGGAATGCAACCCCCGCCCCCACCCAAATCAAAGAACAAACAGGAGCCTTTTCAGGCCTCCAGTGAAGCAAGGCATGTGTCTCGGCTCTGAGAAATCCCCACCCGTAAGACCTGGGAAGGTCACAGCCTTCACACTGGCTCAAGGGGTTCTCCCCAGTAGGAACCCAGGCTGCTCCTCCCAGGACTGTGCCTCACAGGTAGGGAGCGCTCATAAGTCTCAGCGGTTATTATCACTACAGGGGTCCCTAACATCTCAGTGAACCTCCAATGTAGGGGAAACTGAGAAACTGGGAATGTGGCCCCAAAGCCTGTGAGAGACCACATGCGGGCCCAGAGCCTCCCCACCACCTCAGAAGGCCAGGAAGCCCACAGGCCGAGAGGGACTTCATCCAGGGCCCATCCAGTGGACCCCAAGTCGTCCTGTCACTCAGCAACCATACCCCGGCCCCAGGTGGCAGAGGAGGGCGGCCCTCAGGCGGAACAGTCTCCCCAGGCCACCAAGGCTCCTCAGCGCTTAGGCCCCTTGCACGATCCCAGAGTCACTTCACCCCCAAGCACTCCGTGGCCCCACGTCCTCTGTCCTCAGCCTTCTCTGCTGGGCTCATTTCAGGTAGGTTTTGGTTTTTTTTTTTTTTCTTCCCTTCTCATTTTCTTGCTCCCTCTGAGAGGCTAATGTTCTAACAAAGATGTGCTGCTGGAACGACGCATTAATTTCAATAGTCACTTAAAAGCAATTGCCTGGGAAATATCTCATTTTCCCATTAAACGCCGGAGAGGAGAAGCCTCGGGTAACTCCTCTCTCCCGCTCCCTGGCCCCTCCTCCTCTGTCCTCCACCCCTCCCCTCTTCCAAAAACTCATTACAACCTGGACACTATTTCCAGTCCCTGTTCTAAAATGCTGCCCTGGGCAGATAGATGAGCCCACTTGGCCTCTGGCCAGCACATGCCCCTCAGGTAACTTACTCTGTGGAAATCAAGCTGGGACAGACAGGGTGTCTTTTTGGTAGCACAGACAGGTGGTTCAGCTCAGTTCTCTGGGCTGGAGACAGGGGCAGGCAGGAGGGGCAGGTGGGCCCCCGAGGTCTCCTTTTGATGATGGGATGCAGCCTGCGGAAGGGATGTATTTCCAGATCTCCCTGGCCTTGCAGGACATCCCACAGATGCCCCTCTCAGGGGAAGCTGTGATCAAGGGCTAGAGCCTGGCACACACGTCATTGTTGACTTGAAAAAGTTGATTGAGCAAGAGAAGGGGTCTCAGTCCTCCCCCAGGCACCCCTGTGTCTCCCTGGGGTGCCCAGGCCCTGATCACCCCCAACCGAGGCAGGCTTTTCTCTTGCACTCTGTTACCTTGACGAGCTGTCATCTGACCTCCCTCCAAAAAAAATTCATGATAACCTTCTCCCAGGGCTAGCTAATAATTATTATTATATTTTAATAATTAATATAATTAATATATCATTATATATTAACATAATTACATATTAATGTATACTGATATAATGATTTTTATTAAAAATAAGAACTGTTTGAAAGCCCTTTGACATGAGACAGACATCCCTAGCTCTGTTTCATCAGTACCTGTCAGTCTCTGTAGGCATAGGTACCATTATCACCACCACAGTCCCCAGTCTACAGAGGAAGAGCTGAGGCCCAGAGAGGCTCCATAATGTCCCCTAAAGCCACACAATCTTGGCCCAAGATTTACTCGGCCCAGGGGTCTGGACGCTTGATCTCACATGGTCTGTCCATGTAGCTTGCAACACTCAGGAATTCTCTCCAGTAAGGGAGCTGCGAACCCTGGCAGTGAGGCAGTGAGAACCCTGGCAAGGAGCTCTCTGTGACCAGGGGACCCACCCTGCAACCTCCCCATCATTCCGCAGCTGCCAGCACCTGTGCCCACTTCTAAGCTTAACCCCAGATGATAAAAGAGACCAGGAGCCAACAACTTTATGTACGTTACTTATGAGGCTCAGAACAAACTCACAAAAAAATCTTATTCCCACTTCACAAAGAAGAAGTTGAGGATGGCAGAGGTTAACTCAAATGACAAAGTCACGCAGCTTTTAAGGCCCCTGCTCCTGGCACCAGACTCAGCAGCTTTGATGTTTTCATTACCTTCCTCCCTGTTTTTATTGAGGGCTTCTGAGGTGCCCTCCCTCTCCATCTCCTCCCTTCTCCATCTCCCCCATTCTCCATCTCCTCCCTTCTCCATCTTCTCCCTTCTCCTTCTCCTCCATTCTCCTTCTTCTCCCCCCCTCCTCCCTCCTCCTCCTCCCTCCTCCTCCTCTTCATTCCTCCACTACTACTACTTCTTCTTCTTCTCTTCATTCTTTTTCTTCTTCTTCTTCTTCTTCTTCTTCTTCTTCTTCTTCTTCTTCTT
>NC_045438.1:162525293-162583614 GCF_002776525.5 Piliocolobus tephrosceles
TCTTCTTCTTCTTCTTCTTCTTCTTCTTCTTCTTCTTCTTCTTCTTCCTCCTCCTCCTCCTCCTCCTCCTCTTCCTCTTCTTCTTCTTCTCCTCCTCCTTATCCTTTCTCTTCCTGTTTTTAAATTTAAGAGATGGGGTCCTGCTCTGTCACCCAAGCTGGAGTGCAATGGCATGATCACAGCTCACTACAGTCTCAACCTCCCAGGCTCAAGCAATCCTCCCACCCCAGCCTCCAGAGTAGCTGGGAATACAGGCAAACCTCACCACACCTAGCTAATTTTTAATTTTTTTTTTTTGGAGACAGGGTCTTTCTGTGTTGCCCAAGCTGGTCTTGAACTCCTGGGTTCAAGTGATCTGCTCCCCCTCAGCCTCCCAAAGTGTTGGGATTACAGGAGTGAGCCACCATATCTGGCCAAGTCACCCTTCTTGAACTTTGATTCACCAAGATCTTCTGTCCAACTTTATACAAGTGTGAACTCAGAGAGGTGTGTGCTTGTGATTCCTTGGTTCACACACAGCCAAGCTGGCACAAGGAAGTGAAACAGAGAAAGGCCTCAGTGTCTGTGGCCAAGCCCACAGAAGGCCACCTAAGCAGGCTGGATGCTGCCCAGGGCTGGGCCACGGTGTGTCCTTTGCAAGTCAGCCAGCTCAGCCCCCGAACCCCATACACACACGAAGACATCTTTCACCCCAGGAGCAGCCCCACAGTGCAAAGGAGCCCACACAGCTGCTAATGGCTGCTCAGGTTTGTCTGAGCTGTCTGGGGTCAGGCACAGCCTCCAGGGACCTCTGGCCCAGGTTGCATCTCTCCTGCAGAGCGGAAAAACAAAGCACAGTTAAGAAAACCCCAAGAAGGCAGTCAGTTTCCTCCCTTGAGTTTCTGGGGTGGGCTTCCGGCAGAGTTTTTGGAGAACTGGCTGTTGCAGTTAAACAATATGTCTGGCAAGAAGCGAGACGTCCTCCCTTCCTGCTGCCTGGCTCATGGCGCTGCAGCCTCACTCTGGAGGTGGCAAGAAAGAACTGTGGAGTCTGCGATCTAAGGGATCCCTGGCAGCCCACGGCCGTTCTCCACACCCACTGGAGAACTCTAGGTTCTCTACGGGCTCTTGCTACTGCCAGTGCTTCTGTGGTTTGAGGTGGGTAATGCAGCAGCCTCCTGCAGCCAGCCCAGGACTGGGCAGCATGGAGCCAGGTAGTTAGTGTAGGAGAGCGAGCCCAGGCTGGGAAAGCAAGACTTGGCTCTGTCACTGGGCAACTGGGCAACATTTTTATTATTTATTTATTTATTTTTGAGACAGAGTCTTGCTCTATTGCCCAGGCTGGAGTGCTGTGGCATGTTCAACCCCTGCCTCCCTGGTTCAAGCAATTCTCCTGCTTCAGCCTCCTGAGTAGCTGGGACTACAGGCACGTGCCACCACGCCCGGCTAAATTTTATATTTTTGGTAGAGATGGGGTTTTGTTATGTTGGCCAGACTGTTCTCAAACTCCTCCCCTCAAGTAATCTGCCCCCCTCGGCCTCCCAAAGTGCTGGGATTACAGGCATGAGTGACTGTGCCCAGCCTGGGTGACTTGGAAGAAGTTACTTAGCTTCTCTGAGCCTCAGTTTCCTCATCTGTATAATGGAAGCAATAGTGTCCGTTTTGCAGGGCTGGTATGACTAGTAAATGAGAATCCTCATGAGGGCCTGGAAATGACAGTGTCATAATGCAGGTGGTTCTGCTATTACCAGTGACTAATATTTGTTGAGCACTGATCATAGACTAAGTTTGGTGCTGAGCATTTTGTATTTATTGTCCCATTTAGTCCTCCTAAAAATCCAATGAGATATGACTATCCCCGGCTTACAAATAGGAAAATTGAGACTCAAAAAGGCCAGCACATGACCCCAGATAACTGCACAAGGACATGCAGAGAGTGAGAAACAGGAGCGGAAGCTGTGGGCTCACACCATGCTCTTCCTGCCTCTTAAGCCCATGGCCCAGTTGGCGGGTGCTACCTGAATTGAGTGGATGTGCCTGTTGTTTTGAAGTTGGGGTCTATGGCCATACCACCCTGAATGTGCCTGATCTCATCTGAAGTTGAGGATAGCCATCATCTTTTATTTCAAGATGAAGAAACTGAGGCATTGGGACGTTAAGTCACACATAGCCAGCAAGTGGCAGAGGGTGAAAGGAACCAGCATTGATGAGCGCCTACTGTATGCCAAACACTGTGCTTACTTCAAGATCCTATGATCTGCTGGGTGGTTTTGGAGATGTTGGAGTTTCACTGACTTCCCACACTGCCCTAAAGAGGTCTTATTAGTATTAGCCCCATTTTACAGAGAAGGGAACTGAAGCTCCATGCATGTAATTAGACACTGAAGGCTGTTGATGGACAGGGAAGGAGAGGGTCCCTCTCTGCTTTTAAGGAATGCATGGACAGTTATGATTCTGGCCTGAGAAGGAAACAGAAGGGGCTCTGTGCCCGTCTCCATACCCTGCCCCACCCCCAGGGCTTCATGGATCCCACCAGGGGAGGCTCCTGGCTCCTCCCAACAGAGGAAGGCATCACTTCAGAAAGGGCTGTCCCCTCAGGCCTTCTGTAGGTGTCCGGTGGGGTCTAAGTGTGTGTGCCCTTCACTCCCTCTCCTCCATTCCCCCCGTTCTCTCTGTGCTCCTGTCATGCCCACTGGACCACTGGAGAGTCCCCATAGAGAGTAAACAGCAGCAGAGCACACAGCCAGCCTCCCAAGGGTACAGGACTTTCCTGCACTCTCAGGTCTAGTAAAAAGCGAGCTTTCTACAGAAACGCACAGGGGACTGAGATCAGAGTCGAGCGGGCCTGTAAGGATCCCAGGGAACCAACAATGCTGCAAGTGAAGATGGAGACCGCCCTCGGCAAGCCGTCCTTTCTGGCCCCCGAGGAGCCCTGGGGTGGACGCTGGTCACTCTCTTGAACATGAGACTCTAGTCTTTTTGCTCACTTCCAATATCAGTAAAATAAACTTGAGCATGTATTCCACAATGTGAAGGTTTATTGATTTATAAATTCTATAAATGTGCTACTGAGCTAATAAATGCATCACAATGCAGACATAAAAGTTGGTATTTTACTAGGATAAGAGGAAACTGTAACTAGAATTTCTGATATCTTCTTCCTACACCCCCAGCATTTTGTGGTGTACCCCCTTTTGGGCCTTGGGAAAGTGATGTGGAGCCTGCAGAGCCTGGTATTGGGCTAGGGCCTGGCTGCAATGGGACACTGCCCTTCCCTGCAAGAGGCCATCAAGCAAGGCATTTGGCACAGGTTTTGGGGTCAGACAGAAGTGGGTTCTGATCTCAGCTCTGCCTCTGAGGAGTAGTGTGGCCTGGGCAGTGACTTACCTCCTGGAGCCTCCGTTTCGTCATTACAAAGTGGGGGAGATAATCTTCCTGTGCAGAGGTGATGAGAGATGATGACCCCAGAGTCACAGCACGGCGCGTGCCACACAGGAGGTGGGGTTCAGTCGATAGTCCTGAATCCTCCTGCTTACCAATGAGCTCCCGGTTCCCACCCATGCCAGGGAGGTCAGTAGGCAGCCTGGAGGCCTGAAGGTCCGTCCTAAGGATGAAGTCAAAACGGGGAGAACGGATGACTTCGGAGAAACGTCCCTGCAGCTCCTCCTTGGCTCTGGGCAAGCCTTTCCCATGAGTGGTAAGTTGCGTTCCTATGGCTCCAGGTAGAATTCCACAAAAAGAAAGATACGCATACACAATTTTTATTTCATCCCTCTTCTGGCATCCTCCCAGTTCTGCTCACACATGCTTGTGAGTCCCTTTGGTGACTTAGAAAGCACAGTAGAGCCAGCATAGTCATTCTGCAGCGGTAGAATCTATTTTCAGCCTGGAATAGCCCCATGGACAGGACACCTGTACTGGCCCCCATTAAGGGGACTCCTCATCCTATGCCATTTATCAGGACTCACACAGCCCTCATGAGGCCACCAAAGAGACAGGACACCTCCCAAGTCACAGCTGCAGCCCTGAGAGGGACACGTACAATTTTGCCCCCCTGGAGGCAGCCTCTTTCTGAGTGAGTGGCGGACTGCTCCGTCCGGGGCAAGATGGAGGAAGCCGCTGTTGACGGCTTCGCCCACGCCCCAGAGGGGCTCTGAGGCGCTCCTGTGGCGTGGGACAGAATGTCTCTGTGAACAGCAGTCCATGACCAGGCGATCACAGAAACATCTCCCCTGGAAGACCCGCATTCAAAGGACCACCAAATTAAACTCCCACTTCACACTGAGGGGGAAGTGATAAGTAATGGGGGCGTGGTGCAGAGAGATTGGGCCTACAGGTGGAGGAGGCCTGCAGCGCTTCTCTGGGAGGGGCAGCCTGCTCCCCTGGGAACCAAGCCACTGTTCTCTCCAACACCCCTACCCCAAAGGACTCTGTGTCTGAGCTTTCTGTGCAAGTATCAGCTTCCACTGCAGCTGCAGCAGGCACGTTGTTGGAGAGCCCGGCTGGGTTCAAGGACTCTTCCCTGGTGCAAGCCTGGATTGCAAAGATCATGCCTGTAGGGGCTGGGATAGATGCCCTCTAATTAGCCATGCACCCTAGTTATTCCCTTCCCCACCTCTTTCCTGCCCTCCCCTTCTTTTCCCCTCAGAAGTGAAAGTGCTCGTAGCGGTCATCAATGTCCTTACAGAACATTTAGCTCAAAGTTGCATAATCTTTAACTTTCCCCAGGCCCCAGCCTGTCGGTCTCCACACCAGCCACTGTGAGGACAGGATGAATTCATTTGCAGAGGACAAGCACAAAACCTCCGGTAGAAAACAAATGCAATGTACCATAGTAAATGGGAGCAGCTTAAAAAAAAAAAAAAAAAAAGCACAAAATCCATTGGGGACCCCGTTGCCATAGGAACTGGCATTACAGCTTGCTTCCGATAATGAATGGAGGGTTTTGCTATTACAGTATTCTGGAAACTTCGCTTTCCCCTGTGCTGCACTGCAGAATGCAGCATCCTCTCCCCATTCATAAATATTTCATGACCACCGGCTGCTGCGTTTCATCACCGCATCACCGCGGATAGCACTCGGCCTAATCCACCCCTTGCCAAATTCATGTTGTCCTGTCAGAGAGCAACTTCCATTTCTTCCTCTTTCTTCTGCAGTCTTCATTTATCTGGTTTGAAGTTCTTTACATTCCCAAACCCAGAATGGTGGCTTTCATTGTAGCTTTGTCTTCAGACACTGAACATCTCTTTCCTGTGCCTGTCTTATTTTCCTGAAGGTTCCGTGGGCCTCCCCCGGGGGCGCTGGTTCTGTTCAGGCCCTTCCTGCCCTCTGCACATCTGCTCTGATGGAGTCCTGGGAGGATACTGGGCTTTTGAATTCTGGTGCCTCAACGTGCTGGCTGAGCCTCTGTTCCCTCATGGTTGAGAGGAGATGCCACCTGCCCTGCAGGGTTGGAGAGAGAGAGCCAGATAAGATATAATACATGTAAAGTAGCCATCCCCCCATGGGTGGGCTCAAATAGTCACAGTGACTGCTGGTGTTCGTTTGTTCTCTTATGTCTCTTGTTTTTGTCTATATAAAATAAAATCAATAACTTTTTTAATTGACAAAATTGTATATATTTGTGTGTACAGCAAGTTTTGACATTTTGACACGTAGAATGGCTGATCCAAGCTAATTAACCTGTGCATTACCTCACATACATTTTTGTGATGAGAATACTTAAAATACACTCTTAGCAATTTTCAAGTACACCATATATTAACTATAGTCAGCATGTTGTACAATAGATGTCTTGAACTTCTTCCTCCTGTCTAAATGAAAATTTTAATCTTTTAATCAACATCTATCTCCCCAAGCCCCCCAACCCCCGACCCCTGGCAACCACCATCCTATTCTTTGTTTCTATGAGTTTGATTTTTGTTTAGATTCCCCATGTAACTGGGATCATGCTGTGTTTGGTTTTCAGTGCCTGACTTATTTCACTTACCTAATGTCCTCTAGGTTCATCCATGTTGCAAAGGACAGGATTTCCTTCTTTTTGGAGGCCGAACAGCATTACATTGTGTATATACATCATATTTTCTTTATACATTCATCCATTGATGGATACCCCCATCTTGGCTACTGTGAAAAATGTTCAATGACATGGGAGTGTGGATGTCTCTTCCACATACTGATTTCATTTCCTTTGGATATATCCCCAGTAGTGGGATTGCTGGATCCTACGGGAGTTCTATTTTTAATTTTTTGCAGAACATCTATATTGTTTTACACAATGGCTGCACTAACTTACATCTCCAGCAAATATGCAAGGGTTCGCTTTTCTCCACATCCTTAGCCATCCTGACAAGTGTGAGGCGCTATCTTATTGTGGTTTTAATTTTCATTTCCATGATGATTAATGATGAGCATTTTCTCATACACCTATTGGCCATTTGTATGTCTTCTCTTGAGAAATGTCTATTCCGATCCTGTGTCCAGTTTTTAATTGATTTACAGATGTCCCTTGACTTACGATGGGGTTATGTCCCAATAAACTCACTGTTGGTTGATAAGACCATAAGTCAAAAGTATTTTTAGGCCAGGCAGTGTGGCTCATGCCTGTAATCCCAGCACCTTGGGAGGCTGAGGCAGGCAGATCACTTGAGCTCAGGAGTTCAAGACCAGCCTAGGCAACATAGCGAAATCCCATCTCTACTAAAAATACAAAAATTAGCTGGGCATACTGGAGCACGCCTGTGGTCCCAGCTACTCAGGAGGCTGAGGTGGGAGGATCACTTGAGCCTGGGAGGTGGAGGTTGCAGTGAGCCAAGATGGAGCCACTGCACTCCAGCCGGGGTGACAGAGAGAGACCCTGTCTCTAAATAAATAAATATTAAAATTAAAAAGTGCATTTAATGCACCTAATTTACCCGGCATCATGGCTTAGCCTGGCCTACCTTAAGTGTGCTCAGAACTTTCATTAGCCTATGATCGGGCAAAATCATCTAACACAAAGCCTATTTTATAATAATGTGTTGAATATCTCATGTAATTTATTGAATACTGTACTGAAAGTGAAAAACAGAATGGCTGTATGGGTATGGAAGTCTGGTTTCTACTGAATGCATGTCACTTTCATATCATCATAAAGTTGAAAAATTATAAATAGAAACATCATAAGTGGGGGACCGTCTGGATTTGTTCCCTTGCTATTTAGTTGAGTTGCTGCTGCTTTAACTTTAAATAAATAAATAAGCTTCTTTCTCCTTGCTGCCCTAGTGGAGGGGCTAGCCGGACAGCACGCTCAAGCTCTATGGCCCGGGATGATCCCAATGAAGGCTCTTCACAGGAACATGGAGAGAGGCCATACCCTGGCCCTGCAGACACTGAGCTGTGGATAATGCTGTGTAATGGTGACAGGGATGGCCGGGCATGGTGGCAAACCCCTGTAATCCCAGCACTTTGGGAGGCCGAGGTGGATGGATTACCTGAGGTCAGGAGTTCGAGGTCAGCCTGGACAACATGGTGAAACTTCATCTGTACTAAAAATACAAAAATTACCCAGGCATGGTGGTGAGGGCTGTAATCCCAGCGACTCAGGAGGCTGAAGCAGGGGAATCACTTGAACCGGGAGGTGGAGGTTGCAGTGAGCCGAGGTCACGCCACTGCACTCCAGCCTGGGCAAAAAGAGTGAAACTCCATCTCAAAAAAACAAACAAACAAAAAAGGTGACAGGGACGAGTCCTGAGCTAGAGGAAGTGGCAAGTTGATTCGTGTGCATTCAGTACAGAAACAGTGCTCAGCGTCACCTTCTCCCAGACTCAGAGCCTGGCTCTCCTCCTTCTTGCCTCCCCTAAGCACGCTTCAAGGCTCAGCTAGTGAATGTTAGTGAGCCTCACTCTGAGAAGTTAGTGAGCTTCACTCTGAGAAAACGCACTGATGGTGGGCATGGAATGGAGCCTTCTGCTCTCCTGTCAAGGGAGCAGCATCTGGAGAGGATGGCTGGTGGCTTGAAGCCCAGTGCTGCTGCTGGGTCTTGAGTACCGTCCTGTGGGTGACTCGGGGCGATTCTCCCCTGATTCTGGGCTTGTTTCCTTCCACCTCCCACAAGAACACAAACACACCACGCTGTTGCTCACCACCAGGCCCGTCCAGCCTCGGGGCCTGTGATAACAGGGGGAGAGTCCTCCCAGACACCTCCTCAGCAGCCTGCTCTGGGCCAGAGTGGTTGTCCCCCTTGTCCCCATTCCTTACCTTCCTCAGCACCACAGAGACTCAGGGGCAGTTGCCTTTTGAAGCCGCGTCCTGAAGGCAGCCCTGAACACCCATCATCCCATGGGCAGTTTCTCTCACAGGGGACAGGGTCTAGGCAGATGCATATAGCAGACCCAGGGGCCAGAGCAGGCGAGGTGGGTTCAAGGATGGGAGGAGCCAGAGGGGTCAAAACTAGAGAGATTGAATCCTGACATGAAGTCTCAGGAAAAGTTCAGAGCAGAAGACAGAAGCCCTGCCAAGAGGGTTAGAAACTGTGAGATTTCCACTTGAAACGAGGAACTGGAAGCAGAAAGTGAGGTGAGATTGAGCACAGAGGGTCCAGCCAATGGGCAGGGATGCAGGGATGTTCACTGTCTCTGCTAAGGGGCTAGAGAGGGTCAAGCTAGTTAAAGCCACGAATGCGGAGGGACCTCAACCACTGAGACTGCATTTCTCTCACTGCCTTGAGCTCCTCCTTCAAATCCAGCCCTCGTCACACATGCTGGCTTGGTGGTTGTCACTGAGTTCCAGAAACCTCCCACCCGGGTCCTCCCGTCATGGCAGTGGTGGTCAATGGGGAACAGTGTCTCTATTGGTCAACCTGCCAATAGAGACTGGCAGACTCCCCAACCTGCCCCCAACAGTTCAGGACCCTGTTTGACAGCGCTGCCAGCCTTCTATGCAGACTGAGGAGGAAGCTGATCTGAGATTCAGTGCTCATTCCTGAAGCCCCAAGGGCACTAGCGCTCTCTGACATTCTTCTCTAAACCCCTTGACCAATGAGGCCAGGGACCTCAGTGCAGCCTCATCCTCCTGACCCTGGGGACATCTGCTGGAATCCTCTGCTGCTCTGATTCTGCCAGGCCCTGCCTGCAGGGAGTTCATACAACCCTCGAGGAACCTGGGCCCCTGGGTACCTACGCACAGCCCTGGGGGAAGGACCGTCTATGGGGCAGTGTGTCGGAGCCTCCCCTGTGGGCTCTCTCTCTACGGAGCCTCCAGGCCTGTTCTGGTTTCTGGGACACAAATTCAAACCCCTGCCCACACTCATCACCACTTCCTTCCCTGCCCATCTTTTAAATATTATCATGCAATAAAATATACATAATATAAAATGTGCCATCTTAGCCATTTTGAAGGACATCATTGAATGATATAAGCACGTTCACCTTGTTGTGCAGCCGTCAGCACCACTCAGCTTCAGGACTTTTTCACTGTCCCAAACTGAAACCCCGAACCCGTGAACACTAACGCCCCATTCCTCCCTCCCTCTAGTCCCTGGAAGCCACCATGTCACTCGCTGTCTATGAATTTCACAATTGTAGGTGCACAAGTGAGTGGAATCACAGAGAATTTGTCTTTTTGTGCCTGGTTCATTTCACTGAGCAGCACATTCTCAAGGGTCATCTATGTGGCAGCGTGTGGCAGAATTCCCTTCCTCTTTAAGGCTGAATCGTGTTTCATTGTCTGGATAGACCACATTTTGTTTATTCATTCGGCCTTCAATGGACATACGGGTTGCTTCCGTCTTCAGGCTATTGTGAGTAACGCTGCCAGGCACATAGGTGTACAAACATCGGTTTAAGCCCCTGCTGTCAGTTATTTTGGTTGTATACCCAGAGGTGGGATTGCTGGATCATATGATAATTCTATGTTTATTTATTTATTTATTTACTTTGAGAAACCTCAATACTGTTTTCCGCAGCAATTGTACCGTTTTACATTCCCACTGACCGTGCATGAGGGTTCCAGGTTTGCCATGTCTTCAGTGCCTGTTATTTTCTGTTTATTTTTAGCTATGGCCATTCTAATGGGTGTGAGGTGGTACCTCGTTGTAGTTTTGATTTGCATTTCTTAATGATTATCGAGGTTTAGCCCCTTTCCTGTGCTTAATGGCTATCTGTCTCCTTTGAAGAATGTCTGCTCAAGTCCTCTCTCTGCTTTTTCATTGGGACGTTTGTGTTTTCATTGTTGACTTTTTGGAGTTGCTGGGTATTTTAAAGCTCTTTGTAGCAGGCATCGTCATGAATGAGCCCTAAGAACCCCCAGCCACTGACCTTTGAGAGTCCTTTTGGAGTCTGACCTCTGCAGCCATGTCTCCTTAATAGTGGTCATCTCAACTGCTCTTGTTGCAACCTTCTCTGGGTCTCTCCTCTTCCTTTGCAGCAGGAGTAAGAAGCACATGGTGTTTTTTCCGTTCTGGGCTCCCAGTGGTTCCCTTTTTGCAGGACAAGTGATGTGCTATTCCTGGGACCTCCCCTCCTGCTGGGGTTCCAGCAGCATCCTGGGTCAATGACCTCTGCAAACCTTCCACAGAATTCCTCTAACGCCTCTTCCTGGGTCAGAGCAGAGAGCTCAGTGCCAAACATTTCATAATTACTGCTTCAAACATCCTGCACCACACGTGCTTCAGGGATGTTCCAGGGACAGAGAAAGGAAGCGTGCACTGGAGGTGTTATCTCGCTTCATTACCACCATCATAAAGATTGAGTACTTACCTGCCAGGTTGCACAGTGTTCAGTGCTGGAGCGCATGTGAATGTCTACAATGCATTGCCCACTGGGCCAAACCCTAGTTCCCAAGGCCTTCCTTGAGTGACTTCAGCTCATTTCTGGGAAGTTTCAGTGACGCCACTTTGCAGCTCCAGGGAGACTTTCTGGAGAGTCAAAGCAACAAAAGGCAGAGAAAGCAAGAGAGAAAGTAGAAGGACTCCCAATGCAATCCCTCCCCCCTCCCCCCCCATGACAGGCCCCGATGTGTGATGTTCCCCTTCCCGAGTCCAAGTGATGTCATTGTTCAGTTCCCACCTATGAGTGAGAACATGTGGTGTTTGGGAGTTATACCTGATATAAATGACGAATTGATGGGTGCTGACGAGTTGATGGGTGCAGCACACCAACATGACACAAGTATACATATGTAACAAACCTGCACGTTATGCACATGTACCCTAGAACTTAAAGTATAATAAAAAAAAAAGAGAGAGAGAAAGTTGAAGGAGGGGAGGAAGAAGTGGAAAAGCAGCAGATTCCTTTTTCACTCTCAGACTTCCTCCTCTCTCCGACTCAGAGCCCCACACTCATTTGCTTAGAAGTTGCTTGCTCGGCTGCCCTGGGACTTGTTTTTCACTTGGATCTGAATTCAGTGGCTCCAAGCTCCACTCAGGACGAGGGAAACCTGGCAGAGCCCCAGTGCTTAGGGTCTGACTTTCAAGGAAGGTGATTTCCCCTAACATCGGGGCATCTAAGCATTCGTAGGTTAGCTCCTCATTGAGAGCAACTGCCTGTCTTGGGGGAAGACATTTTTCCTTCAGAGTTGGCCTGGGGAGGGGGAGGAGGGAAGGCGGAGGGAGGAGAGGGGAAGGAGAGAGCAGGGAGGGCAAGGACAGAACACAGGTGGGAGGAACAAGGTGGAGGAGAGTAGGGAGACACTTAACACCATTTGGAGAGCAGCTACAGTGCCTCGCACACAAGACACACCTAAAGACTGAAAGGCTGGCCCCAACAGAGCTTATGAAATGGGGGGGTTTCTTCTCGGATTGCTGCCCACCCTATCCCCATGTCATCTGTGGAAAATAAGGCTCAACATGTCACCTTTGGGACTCTACAAGTTTCTCAGAAGTGCCTGAGGCACCAGTCGTCAAGCAGGGGATGTCACATGGTGGGGGCCTGACCCTCCAGCCCACTATCCAAGGAGAGCTACTCAGTTTATATCTGTTCAATGTGTATTAAAAAGACATTCTGGGGCTGGGCTCCGTGGCTCACGCCTGTAATGCCAGCACTCTGGGAGGCCAAGATGGGTGGATCACAAGGTTAGGAGTTCGAGACCAGCCTGGCCAACATGGTGAAAGCTTGTCTCTACTAAAGATACAAAAAATTAGCCAGGCATGGTGTCAGGCACCCGTAATCCCAGCTACTCAGGAGGCTGAGGCAGGAGAATTACTTGAACCCGGGAGGCGGAGGTTGCAGTGAGCCGAGATTGCGCCATTGTACTCCAGCCTGGGCAACAGGGTGAGACTTGGTCTCAAAAAAATAAATAACCACTGCTTCAACATAAACACACAGAGGACTGGCCTGGACTCCACCCCACCCCTCACCAAGGACCCCTCCACCTCAGACATCTCCTGGTCTTCACCCTGCCCCAGGCAGGCAGTGACAGATGTCCACTCTGCTAGCCGTAAGGAACTGGCTAGGTCAAGCTGGCACAGAAGGAAGGGACTTGGATCAAGTTCGTGTTCCTCACACCAAGAACTGTTGCCCCTGGGAGCTGGTAGAAGTTGGAATTGATTGGAATGCCCAAGGTGACTTGACTGGGCCCAGGGATGCTGAAATTCATTAAAAGGAGACCTTCTGGGGCCTGTTGTCAGTCAAAGGGAGTGAAAAAGGGCTGATGTTAACTTCATACAGAAACTCTCTAGAAAAATGAAATTGATTTTTCTAGAAATGAAAATAGAAATGTTTCATAGGCCAGGTGCAGTGGCTCACACCTGAAATCTGAGCACTCTGGGAGGCTGAGGCAGGAGGATCACTTGAGCCCGGGAGTTTGAGACCAGCCTAGGCAACATAGGGAGTCCCCGTTTCTACGAAAAAGTTAAAAAAATTAGCTGGGCATCTGTAATCCCAGCACTTTGGGAGGCCGAGGTGGGAGGATCATGAGACCAGCCTGGCCATCATGGTGAAACCCTGTATCTACTAAAAATACAAAAACAAACAAAACAGAATTAACTGGTCAGGGTGGTGTCAACCTGTAATCCCAGCTACTCAGGAGGCTGAGCCCGGAGAATCACTTGAACCTGGAAGGTGGAGGTTACAGTGAGCTGAGATTGCACCACTGCACTCCAGCCTGGGTGACAAAGCAAGACTCCATCTAAAAAAAAAAAAAAATTATATATAGATATATATGTGTGTGTGTGTGTGTGTGTATTTATATATATACACACACATATACATATATACACATACACACACACATATATATAAACTTTTAAAAAGAAATGTTTTATAAAACATAACAAATACTTGGTAATTTAACCATTTTCTTACTGCTCTCAAAGTCTGAATGTCTCTTGGTAGAGAAGCTGAGTAGAAATCTGCAGAAACTCGGGAATCTGGTGTCAGCCCCTGAATTGGTGATGCTCAACACTGGCTGCACTTGAGGACCTCCCAATGGGTTGGTTAACACTTTGTTCAAGCTCCACCCTCACCGAGTCTGGTTTAAGTGGCCTGGGTGCGGGTGGGCACAGGGATTTGTTAAATGCTCACCAGATGGTTGCAATGGGCAGCCTGGGTTGAGAGCCATCAAGGCAAAGTAAAAGTTGCGTTAACTTCCAGCAGCCACACCCCTTATTTATGAAAGGAGTTGAAAACCTTTTCCACATAAAAACCTGCACGTGGATGTTTAGAGCCACTTTATTAATATTTGCTAAAACTTGGAAACAATCAAGATATCCTTCAGTAGGTGAGGGGATAAACTGAGGTACATGCAGACAATGGTATATTACTTAGCACCAAAGAGAATTGAGCTGCAAAGCCATGAAAAGGCATGGGGGAACCTTAAATGCATATTACTGAGTGAAAGAAGCCAAGCTGAAAAAACTGCGTACTGTACGATTCCAACTGTATGACATTCTGGAAAAGGTGGAACTATGAAGAGGGTAAGAAGATCAGTGTTTGCCAAGGGCGAAGCGGGAGGAAGGGATGAATTAGTAGGTTACAGAGGATTTGTAGGGCAGTGAGACTACTCCGATATCATAATGATGGATACATGTCAAAATGCATTTGTCAAAACCCATAAAATGCCCAATGCAGAGAGTGAACCCTAAGGTAAACCACAGACTCTGGGGGATAGAGATGTGTCAATGTTGGTTCATTAATTGAAATAAACACGCCACTCTGGTGGGGGATGTTCATGATGAGGGAAGTTGGTGGGGGATGTTGATGATGACGGAAGTTGGTGGGGGATGTTGATGATGAGGGAAGTTGTGTGCGTGTAGGGACAAAGGTACCTGGGATATGTCTGTACTCTGCTCAATTTTTCTGTGAACCTAGAACTGCTCAGAAAATGAAGTCTGGCTGGGTGCGGTGGCTCAAGCCTGTAATCCCAGCACTTTGGGAGGCCGAGGCGGGCGGATCACGAGGTCAGGAGATCGAGACCATCTTGGCTAACACGGTGAAACCCCGTCTGTACTAAAAATACAAAAAATTAGCCGGGCGAGGTGGCGGGCGCCTGTAGTCCCAGCTACTCAGGAGGCTGAGGCAGGAGAATGGCGTGAACCCGGGAGGCGGAGCTTGCAGTGAGCCGAGATCGCGCCACTGCACTCCAGCCTGGGTGACACAGCCAGACTCCGTCTCAAAAAAAAAAAAAAGAAAGAAAATGAAGTCTGTTTTTAAAAGAGAAAAGGTATGACTCTCTTCTCCTCTCCGTTCGACAAACAGCCCCATCTACTCATGCAGTGTCAGCCTCATCCAGGATACAATGGTGAAAGTCTGAGTCAATGGATTTGGCCATATTTGATACCTGGTCACTTCATTGGCCTCAACTCCATGGTCTACATGTTCCAGTATATTTCATGGCAAATCCAATGGCACAGTCAAGGAAAGAGAACAGGAAGCTTGTAATCAATGGGAAGCTCATCTCCATCCTCCAGGAGCAAGATCTCGCCAACATCAAATGAGGCAACTCTGGTGCTGAATATGGTGCAGAGCCCACTGGTGTCTTTAGCACCATGGAAAAGACTGGGGCTCTCTTGAAGTAGCCAAAACTGTCATCATCCATGCCCCTCGTGTTCTTGTGCAGATTCCATGTTTGTGATCGGTGTGAACCATGAGAAGTATGATTTCTCTTCTGGAGATTGTCAGCAATGCCTCCTGTACCATCAAAGTTTGGCACCCTTCACCAAGGTCATCTATGACTGCAGTCCATGCCACTACTGCCACCCAGAAGACTGTTGGAGAAACTTTGGCGTGACTGCTACAGAACATCATCCCTGCGTCTACTGGTGTGGCTGAGGCTATGGGCAAGGTCATCCCTGAGCCAGATGAGAGACTCACAGGTATGGCCTTCTGTGTTCTCACCCATAAGAGCCATGTTGGTCATGGCTTTCATCTGCCATCTGCAGAAAGCTGCAAAATGTGATGGCATGAGAAGATGGTGAAGCAAGTATCGGAGGGCCCCCTCAAGGGCATCCTCAGCTACACTGAGGACCAAGTTGTCTCCTCTGACTTTAAGAGTGGCATCCGCGCTCTTCTACCTTCAATGCCAGGACTGGCATTACCTTCAATGGCCACTTTGTCAGGCTCCTTTCCTGGGATGAATTTGGCAGCAGCAACAGGGTGGTGGACCTTATGGTCCACATGGCCTCCAAGGAGTAAGACCCCAGGACCACTAGCTCCACCAATAGCACAAGAGGAAGGGTGAACCCCCAGATACTGGGAAGTCATTGCCCCACTCAGGCTTCCCAAAGTCAGTTTCCATTCCAGACTCCTGGAGGAAGGGGAGGGCCTTCGGGAGCTCCAGCTTCTCAGGCACTATCAATGAAGTATACCATCCCCAGCCAAAAGAAAAAGATCACATAACTTAACATGGGCAAGAGTCCTCTCACATGACTCGTGGTATTGAGCGTTTGGTTAGTAGAACAGAAGAGTGGTCCAGTTTCTAAAGTTTTCAATCATGTGTATACTGATAAAAGTGAAATCATTACAGGTGGTCGTTGGTTGATGTGATGCTGTGGTGTCTTTTGATGGAAGTGCTGCCATAAACTTTTCCCTCTGGCCAATCCCCAAGACCAGGCTGCTCCAGAGGGACTTTTGAGAAGAATAAGACTCCAAAGACATTAAGAATCCCCCAGTTCAAAGGAGCCCTCCCTAGCTCAAGGTTGCCTAAAATTCCAGCCCTCTCCTCCCAGGCTTTATGGGGCTGGTGTTCCTGGGAGCGTCCGTGGCACAGTGTGAGTAGCTACGCACCTAGTAGGACTGTGTTGCACCTGTTCCTGAGAGCAGGTGTGATAGGAAACAGCAAGACGAAGGGCAGCACCCAGGCATGTGGGGGTGAGAAGGCACTGGCACATCCCTCCCACCTGGGGCTTGCTGTAGGAGAGGCATGGTCTCCAGAGGTCCCGTCCTCCCTTCGCCAGTGTGCAGGATGCTTGGTCAGTCCTGAAAATTACAGCCAAACCCTAGCCAGGGCCCCTGCCACCTGAGGCAGAGGCTGAGTGTGTGAGGATGGAGTTCCCATAGCCTGCTGGCAAACTCTTTGAGATCACACACATCCTAAGAGCAAAGGAAAAGAATCCATGCCAAAATCCATGCTAGCCTATGTCCCTCTCTTCTCCAGACTGCTTTGGGAGCTTTAGTTCTTGTAGAAACCACACTTTGTGGATCCAATTTCAAGACTTGCCACATGGCCCTTGTAAATGAGGATGTGCACTTCTCAAGCCTGAACAGTTTGTACAAAGGCCACAGTTGGTCATTCCAGGGACAGTGTCAAAAAAGCGGGTGGTCTTCCTGAGAAGCCAAGGGGTGACACACCCCTGCAGGGGTTCATTCTATGCATGGCACATTTAAGTCAAAGCTCTCCACACACACGGTTCAAAAGAACAAGCTCTGGGATATTTTGCAGACCAGCAAAGGGTTCCCATGATGTGGGCAACTCTCACATCCTTGGAGGCATCAGCAGAGTTGGCTGGGATGCAGGTTGCAGCTTGTGCTGGAAGTGACATTCACTCTCAGAAGGAAACCTGGACCACGTCTCCCTTTGAGAATGTTGGAGTGTGGTGGAAAGAGCTGGATGTCCAGAGTCATGAGACCTTCTGGGTACAACCCTATGGTCATATCTTCATCTCAGAGCAAATGCAAATACCCTATAGTGACTATCACCCTGGAGGGTATGAGGATCAGAGGAGGTGCTTTGGAAACACCTTGAAACTGTATAGAGCTTTTGGATATAAACTTGATACTGCCTGATCTCCCAGTGGCCCTTTGGGAGGAAATGGGATCACTATTGAACCCAATGCAAGTCTCAGAGAAGTCAAGACACAGGGTAAATTGGTTGTAGAGGTCACTTGTGCCCGTCCCACACATCACAGCTGCAATCCTTCTTTTGGGTTGCATGATGCAGGTCTCCATGGCTTCCAACACAACGAGTCCTCCAAGGTCAAATGTATTTTTAAATTTCTCATCAGAGTTCTTTGAGAAAGGGAACGTTCTTGTCAGCGTCTCTTTTTGCAGAGGATAATTAATACTACTGATAAAATTGCTGGTTCTGTGGGTAGACCCGTGATGCTGGGATCACATGACCCTGCAGGCCTTTGAGTCGCTGGAAGCTGTTGCCTTCCAGAGGGAGCCCTGCACCCCAGGGCTGTGCAGGAGGAAAGAGGGAGCCCCTGGGAGCAGCGTCACATTGTGAAGGGCCAGCCAACCCCTTGGACGGTCCTGGTTCCCCCGAAGACACATGACAACACTCCTTATAAATAGGCTCCTCCAGCTCAGGCAGTTGACAGTTTCAAGAAATCCGTTAGAAGAAACAGGCAGAGTTGTGATGCTGGCAAAGTTCTAGGGCTTTTTTTTCTTCCCCATTTTAACTGTTAAAATTTATCTCCGACATTGCACAAACGAATGAAATCAACAGCCTCTTATCAGATCCCAAATCTGTCAGCCAATGTCTACCAGCCACTTGGAGCCAAAAGCCTCTTAGCACATGTGTGACTTGAGCTGAGAAGGGACCGGGACAGGAGCGCAGGCAGCTTTGTTCTGGCACCCTCGTTCCCAAACATTTGCTCATTTAGAGCCTAGGAGGCAGCAGTGCCTCCACTGCCTCCGATCTCGGTTCTGTGGGCTTCCAGATAGGGTTCAAGCACCTCCCTAACAAGCCTTCATCTCTTTCTTCAGTCACCAATCACCACCCATGGCCATAGGGGCCAGTGGCCAAATTCTATGCTGTCCTCCTTTCATGCATGCCCAGGTCTCCATGGGGTGGGAAGAGTTAGAGGTACTGCTGTGAACCCACAGTTGCCTTAAATGGCTTGGGCTGAACCAGGTAGAGAAAGAAGCCCAGCATTCCCTGGGGCACAGTCACCCTGGCACTCACCTTGGGCTGAGCACTTTCATGACTGGAAGCTTGGAGAGCAAGTCCTTGAGCAGTACCTCTGGCTGGGCTGGCTCCAGGAGTTTCTGATCCTGGACAGATCCCAGTGTGCATCTCTCCAAGACATGTCTGTTCCCACGATATCTGGAGGAAAGAGACATAAGACTTAACGTAAGTTTCCCTAGAGTTCCTCTAGGTTAATCTATGTATTCCTGGGGTCAGCATATGAAAGCTACCAATAATAAGAAGTACCACGCATGGGCCAGGCACTTTTTATACAGGTATAGCTGATTTTATTGCACTTCGCTTTATCGTGCTTTGCAGAGATTGCATTTTTTACAAACTGAAGGTTTATGGCAACATGGCATTGAGCAAGTCTATAGGTGCTCACTTCCTGTCTCTGTGTCACATTTTGGTAGTGTTTGCAATATTTCAACCTCTTTCCTTGTTATTATATCTGTTATGCTAATCTGTAATCAGTGATCTTTGTTGTTACTACTGTAATTATTTTTGGGCACGAGAAACCATACCCATATAAGACAATGAATTAATCAATTAATGTTGTGTGTGTTCTGACCGCTCCACTGAGGCTGTTCCCATCTCTCTCTCTCTCTCTGTCTCTCTCCTTAAGTCTCGCTATTCCCTAAGACACAACAATATTGAAATTAGACCAGTTAATAACCCTACAATGGCCTCTAAGTATTCAAGTGAAAGAAAAAGTGGTATGTCTCCCAACTTTAATCAAAAGCCAGAAATGATGGAGCTTAGTGAGGAAGGTATGTTGAAAGCCAAGAGAGTCTGAAACCTAGCCCTCTTGTGCCAAACAGGCAGGCTGTGAATGCAAATAAAAAGTTCTTGAAAAAAGTTAAAAGTACTACTGCAGTGAACACACGAATGACAAGAAAGTGAATCAGACTTATTGCTGATACGGAGAAAGTTTGCATGGTGTGGATAGAAAATCAAACCAACCACAACACTCCCTTAAACCAAAGCCTAATCCAGAGCAAGGCCCTAACTCTTTGGTTCTATTAAGATTGAGAGAGGTGAGGAAGCTGCAGAAGAGAAGTTGGAACCGGGTAGAGATTGGTTCATGAGGTTTAAGGAAAGAAGCTATCTCCATAAAATCAAAGTGCAAGATGAGGCAGCAAGCGCTCCAGATCTTGCTAAGATCATTGATATGAAGGTCACTCACTAAGCAACAGATTGTTCATGGAGATGAAGAGCCTTCTGTTGGAAGAAAAAGCCATCTAAGATTTTCATTGCTAGAGAGGAGAAGTCAATGCCTGGCTTCAGAGCTTCAAAGGACAAGTTGACTCTCTTGTCAGGGGCTAGTGTAGCTGGTGACTTGAAGTTGAAGCCAGTCCTCATGTACCGTTCAAAAATCATAGAGCACTTAAACTTTTGCTAAATCTACTCTGCCTGTGCTTTACAAATGGAACAACAAATGCTGGGTGTCAATACATCTGTTTATATTATGATTTACCGAATATTTTAAACCCACTGTTGAGACCCTCTGCTCAGAAAAAAAAAAAAAAAAAACATTTGTCAAAATACAACTGTTTATTGAGCATCAGGTCACCCAGGAGCTCTAATGGAGATGTACAAGGAGAGGAATGTTGCCATGTCTGTTAACATCCATTTTGCAGCCCAGGAATCAAGGAGTAGTTTTGACTTTCAATTCTTATTATTTAAAAAATACATTTTGCAAGGCTGTAGCTTCCACAGATGGTGATTCCTCTGATGAATCAGGACAAAAGAAATTAAAACCTTCTGAGATAATTCACTATTCTAGGTGCCGTTAAGAACATTCATGATTCATGGGAGGAGGTCAAATACCAACATTAACAGGAGTTTGGAAGAAGTTGATTCCAACCCTGGATGACTTCAAGAGGCTCAATTGAGACTTTGATCAATTTACCAGAGGAAGTCACCGCAGGTGTGGTGGAAATAACAAGAGAACTATAATTAAAAGTGGAGCCCGAAGATGTGACCAAATTGCTGCAATCTCATGATAAAGTTTAAATAGGTGAGGAGCTGCTTTATATATAGATGGGCAAAGAAAGTGGTTTCTTGAGACAGAATCTACTCCTGGTGAAGATGCCGTGAACCTTGTTGAAATGACAACAAAGGATTTAGAATGTCACATCGACTCAGTTGATAGAGCAGTGGTGGGGTTTGAGAGGACGGACTCTAATTTGGGAAGAAGTCCTACTGGGGGTGAAATGCTATCAAACAGCATCACATGCTACAGAGACATCTTTCGTGAAAGGAAGAGTCAATTGCCGAGGCAAACTTCACTGTTGTCTTATTTTAAGAAATTGCCACAGCCACCTCCACCTTTGGCAACTACCACCCTGGTCAGTTAGCAGCCATCCACAGTGAAGCAAGACCCTCCACCAGCAAAAAGATTATGACTCGCTGAAGGCTCAGATGAAGTCTAAGACGTCACCACCTGGCACCTCCTTGTCCTCACCCTTGGCAGGCTGAGCCCCGAGGCTGCCTCTGAGAGAAACACAACACACTGGCGTGTCTGTGCCTCTGACACAGCACATCAGACAGACACACAGACAACCCGATAGGAGGCATAGACCCGATGGGGAGGCCTGGTGGACAGCACAGGAGAGCTCACCCAGCCATGTTCGTTGAGCCCTTATCGCAACCCCAGCCCCATGCTACGCCCTGAAAGGGTTTGAGAAGACACAGAGGCGAATGATCCAGACTTAGCCTCCTGAAGAATGGATGAGCAAGTGCTTACCTGTGTGTTAAGGGTCCCCAGGATCTGTTTTAATTAAGGATGATAAGGTACACAGACACAAAAATGACTGTCATGAAGGAAGAAGCTTATTCTGCTCATACATCCCTAGAAACAGGAGGCCCAGCACAGCACACAGGGCCTCACAGGAGACACTGGGCCAGTCAGGAACAGAGGAAGAGGGAGGAACTGTGGGCTGGAGCCTTTTTATGGTTTCCACGGGAGGAGTGGATAAGCGGGGCACATAGGCTTAGGATCACCTAGTTTAACTAATTTCAGGGCTCCGGGCCAGATGACTGTCCCTAATGTCTGGCAATGGCCCTGGGGTAACTAAGGCAGGTGGATAGACAGTAGCCCTCCTGTGAGAGCCTGACAGGGAAGGTGGTTGGGTGTGGCCTCCGGATTGGTGGGTTTTCATATGAAGATGAACTCGCAGAGGAGTTTGCTATCTCTAGGAATTAGCTAGCCCTGGGAGGGGCAGTCCCCCCAGGGTCACCAAGGCCTCAGATGTCAAAGTGTCATGAATGAATACGGAAAAGTAAAGACATAGGTAATACACTCAGTGCCTGAGGACCCATCAGGGCAGAGGTCTGCCCTGAGCAGTGGATGTCCAAGAAAGGACAATAATGTTCACATATTTAAAACATAAGTCATATCCAGGATCATACATTTTTGGGATGATAAACCAGAAAGAATATGCTTCTATCAACATCTGTCACCACCACCTCCCTTCATTAGTGCTGTTACCAGGTAGAGATGGGCCTTTAGTGTCAGGGCTATGAGAGCCCCTGCATGGCTGGCCCCACCCTTTCCTGCCTCTGCAACCACATCCTTGCCAGACCCTTTTGCTGCAATCCCTTCAGCATCCTGGCCACAGGGCCTTTGCACCTGCTGTGCCCATGCCCAGCTGGGCCCTCAGCTTACCCACCACAGAGCCTGGCCTGGGAAACTCTTAATCCTGCTTCAGGTCTCAGCTTGAAATCAGGCCCATCTTCCCTGATTCTCACTCCCTGAACGTGAGCTTCCCAGGACTGCTCTAACTTCTCTCACAATTACTGTTTCAGTGGTTTATGTATCACTGAAGTGTTGATCTGTCTGAGCCAGACTTCTCTGCTGTAGTCCAGAAGACAAACTTTCCTGTAGACTCTATCTCTATACATCAAATACATCAGGATTCTCTAGAGAAACAGAACCAGTGGTGTGTGTGTGTGTGTGTGTGTGTGTGTAAATACCTTTATGACAAGAAACTGGTTCACATGACTGTGGAGGCTGAGAAGTTCCAGATCTGCAGTCAGCCAGCAGGAGACCCAGGAGAGCCATTAGTGTAGCTCCCGTCCGAGGGCAGAAGACCTATGTCCCAGCTCAGAGGTCAGGGATGAGGAAGAGTTCCCTCTCACTCAGCCTTTTCGTTCTACTCAGGCCTTCAGTTAACTGGGCCGGGCCCACACACATTGGGGAGGGCCCTCTGCTTTCTTCAGTCTACTGATTCCAATGTTAACTTCATCCAAAACCTCACAGACATGCCCAGAATAATGTCTGACCCAATACCCAGGCACTCAGTGGCCCAACCAAGACGACACGTTAAATTGTCCATCGCACTATCTTAATGTTTCCCAGTCTCCTGGAGCTTAAAATGTCAGCTATTGACCTCAGTACCTTCCCCCTCTCAGCACAAAACCCTGAACACTCTGCCTTCTACAACACTTCTCAGACCCATGCCCACCTCCCAGCCCCACCAGGCCTGGCTTGCTTTGGGTCTCATGACATCCTGAGTCCCAGCCACTGCCTGTGTGGCCTCAGACCAGCAGCATTTCCTCCCTGCACTGTTCCCCACATGACACCTTTCTGTCTCTCTGATGTCAGGCTCTTGCCTAAAATCTGTCTGAAGTCTCCTCTCAGGGTAAAATTTCCACTCATGAGCCTGTCACGGAGGCCTGCCTAACAGAGCCCTGACCCGCCCCTTCAGGCCCATTTTATCTGCCGCCCCAGGAGCCACCTACAGTTCTGAACACCCCTGGCCTCTTTATACCTCTGTACTGCACCTTCCTTCCCCTCTCTTTGCCTCCTCCCTCGACTAACCCCAGTCCCACCAAACACTCACAGCCGTCTGAACTGAACTCACCACACGTATCCCACAAGTGTTCCTTCTCCTTCCCCTTCATCCCTTTGTTGACATTCTTTTTATTTGTCTTTTTTGAAACAAAATGACACTTGCCAGACACCAGCTTCCTGGCCCATGTCCTGGCCCCTGGTATCCAAATGACAGCAGCGTGATCCTCCTGTGAGGTCCTCCTGTGGCCTCTGATCTGAGTTCCTGAAAACAGAGGGCCGCTCAGGAACTGCTGTCCCTCAGGCCAGCTGGCTGGTGACGAGCTTTTGAAGCCTCTGCTCTCTCTCCTGCTGGAAGAGCTCCCCAGGGGCCACCAGGAGCCAAGTGATCGCTCTCAGCCTCTGTCAGCTACTGGAGATCACCAGACCTTTGCATACCCTGGGCAGGTGCCAGGGCCTTTAAGGAGGCTTTCTGGTCTGCAGGGATGTTCTGTGGGCTCCAGTATTCTGGCAAGCATCAGCTTATTCTGGGCTTAGTCTTCTTGCTCTATCACTCCTGCCTCTGTTTTGCTTCTTTTTAGTGATGCCCTGTTTCCATCTTATGTAGAAGGCCTGTAAAATCTAAGATCTGCACAAACCCCCAGGGGTTGTTAGGGGCATTGGAGAATGGCTATGTGTCAGCCACTTGGTTGGATTTTACATCCCTTGGACTCGAATACTTATAATTTAAATTTGAGTCTCTGTCAATGTAACTCTTATGTATTTTCTTTTTAAAAATTTCTTTCCCCAAAGTCTAGGGTATATGTATGTATGCTCAGCCCCAAGAATCTGTTCCTTTCTGAACAGAAATTTTCCTTTCTGCCAAGATTCTTACACAATTCATCTTCATAGATCAACAATAAATCCAAATCGGAGTTCCCTTTATTGCTTCCTCTTTTTGCTTTTCATTTTATAACTAATTCAATATTTATTTGGAAATATTGTGAAATATTTAAAATGTACACAATGCATATAGAATAATTCAATGAACTACTGTGCATCCACCACCCAATGGAAGAAATAAAACATTATCAGTACATTGGAAGCCCTCAGGGTACCCAGTCCCAGGCTGCATATTGACCTTCCCACAAACAGATAAACACCGCCATGAAATTAGGGTTTATAATAATCATACTTTTCTTTATACCTTTAGTACATATGCTTGTATTTCTATGTAGTATGTAGCGTATTAAACTGTTCTTGTATCGATATAAAGAACTACCCAAGACTGGATAATTTATAAGAAAAACAGGTTAATTGGCTCATGGTTCTACAGGTTGCACAGGAAGCACGGTGCCAACATCTGCTTCTGGGGAGGCCTCAGGAAGCTTACAAACATGGCAGAAGACAAAAGGGGAGCAAGAGTGGCAGGGGAGATTCCACAGTTTTTAAACAACCAGATCTCATGAGAACTTGCTTACTAGCCTAAGAACAGCATCAAACCATGAGGGATCTATCCCCATGACCAAAACACCTCCCACCAGGCACCACCTCCAGCACTGGGGATTGCATTTCAACAAGAGATTTCAGTGGGGACAAATATCCAAAAAATATCATTCAGCCTCTGCCCCCTCCCCCAACAAATTTCATGTCCTTCTTACATTGCAAGATACAATCAGGCCTTCTCAATTGTCCCCCAAAATCTTAACTCTTTCCAGTATTAACTCAAAAGTCCCAAGTCCAAAGTCTCATCTAGAATGAGTTCCTTTCACCTATGAGCCTATAAAATCAAAACGAGTTATTTACTTCCAAGATACAATCAGGGTACAGACATTGGGTAAATACTCCCATCCCAAATAGGAGAAATCAGACAAAAGAAAGGAGCTACAGGCCCCATGCAAGTTTAGAACCTACCAGGGCAGTCACTAAGTCTTAAGCTTCAAAATAATCCCTTTTGACTACATGTCCCACATTCTGGGCATGTCGTATGTTGAGTGGTCTCCCAAGGCCTTTAGGAGCTTTGACCCTGTGGCTTTGCTGGGTTCAGCCCCTGAAGCTGCCCTCACAGCTTATTGAGTGCCTGCCACTTTTCCATGTGCAGGATGCAAGCTGCCGGTGGATCTACCCTTCTGGGATCTGAAGGACGGTGACCCCTCCCCTTGTCACAGCTCCACTAGGCAGTGCCCCAGTGGGGACTCTCTGTGGGGGCTCCAATCCCACAATTCCCATCTGCACTGCCCTAGTAGAGTATCTCCATGAGGGCTCTGTCCCTGCAGCGGGCTTCTGCCTGAGCATTCAGGCTTTCCCATACACCCTCTGAAATCTAGGCAGAGGCTGCCAAGCCTCCTTTACTCTTGCACTCTGTGTGTCTGCAGGCTTAACACCACATGGAAGCTGCCAAGGCTTATGGCTTGCATTCTCCAAAGTGGCAGCCCAAGCTGTACCTGGGATCCTCTGAGCTGAGGCTGAAGCTGGGGTGGCCTGAATGTGAGAAGCAGCATACTGAGGCTGCACAGGCCCTGGACCTGGCCCACAAAGCCATTCAGTCCTCCTGGGCCTCTGGGCCTGTGATGAGAGGAGCTGCCTCGGAGACTTCCAAAAAGCCCTAGAGGCCTTTTTCCTATTGTCTTGGATATTAGCACTTGGCTCCCTTTTAGTTATGCAAATGTCTCTAGCAAGTGGTTTCTCCCCAGCCTGCTTGAGTTCCTCCTCTGAAAATAGGCTTTTCTTTTGTACCATATGTCCAGGTGGCAAATTTTCCAAATTTTTATTCTTTGTTTCCCTAAGTTCCAACTTTAGGGCATTTCTTTGCTCCCGCATCTGAGCATAGTTCATTAGAAACAACCTAGTCACATCTTGAATGCTTTGCTGCTTAGAAATTTCTTCTGCCACATACCCAAGATTATTACTCTTAAGTTGAAACTTCCACAGATCCTTGGGGCATGGTCATAATGCAGCCAAGTTCTTTGTTAAGGCATAACACTCATGACCTTTGCTCCAGTTACCAATAAGTTTCTCACTTCCATCTCAGACCTCAGCAGCCTGGACTTCACTGACTATATCACTATCAGCATGTTGGTCACAACCATTTACCCAGTCTCTAAGAAGTTGCAAATTTTCCCTCATCTTCCTGTCTTCTTCTGAGTCCTCCAAACTCTTCCAACCTCTGAACATTACCCAGTTCCAAAGCTACTTCCACATCATTATCTTAATAGTAATGCCCCACTCCTTGGTACCAATTTTCTGTATTAAACCATTCTTGCATTGCTATAAATAAATACCCGAGACTGGGTAATTTATAAGAAAAGAGGCTTAATTGGCTTATGGTTCTTCAGGCTATACAGGAAGCCTAGTGCCAATATCTGCTTCTGGGGAGACCTCAGGAAGCTTACGATCATAGCAAAAGGCAAAGAGTACTGGGGGAGATCCCACACTTTTAAAAAGCCACATCTCATGCGAATTCACTGACTAGCATAAGAACAGCATCAAGTCATGAGGGATCTACCCTACTGACCCAAACATCTCCCAGCAGGCCTCATCTCCAGGATTGGGGATTACATTTGGTATTAGTCTGTTTTCATGCTGCTATAAAGAACTGCCAGAGACTGGGAAAATCATAAAGGAAAGAGATTTAATTGACTCACAGTTCAGCATGGCTGGGGAGGCCTCAGGAAACTTACAATCATGGCAGAAGGCAAAGAGGAAGCAGGGCACCTTCTTCACAAGGCAGCAGGAAGGAGAATTGCAGAGCAAAGAGGGAAGAGCCCCTTATAAAACCATCAGATCTTGTGAGAACTCCCTCACTATCACAAGAACAGCATGGGGGAAACTGTCTCCATGATTCAATTGCCTCCACCTGGTTTCTCCCTTGACACTGGGGATTATGGAGATTGAAATTCAAGATGAGATTTGGGTGGGGACACAAAGCCTGACTATATCACATTTCAACAAGACATCTAAGTGAGTACAAATATTTAAACCATATGATATAGTATTGTTTTTTATGTGTTATACTTATTAGAACTAAATCTTGATGATACATATTCTTCTGTAACTTTTCTTACTCAACACATTTTTTTTTGAAGGACTAAATAATTTATTTTTAAGACAATTTGAACTTCCATTTTGTTAAATTGTTCTTAATTATTACTTATTAATAACTTCTTCTTTGAGTTTCTCTGCAAGCAGTCTCCTCTTTAGTAATGTTTGCTTCTCCTCTGCTGTCATTTCTGGTTTCTCTGTCATTTCCTCTACCTCCCCAGTGGGTTTTCCTTTCTGCTCCGTATTTTGTATCTGCTTAGTCCTCGTATCCTTTCTCATGGACATCAACTTATCTCTCTTCTGCTTGAGATAGTGTTCTCGTTGCCGAAGTTCTTCTGTTCCAAGTACTGATAAATTTGCTATTGGTCCTTCAATGCTCGCATGCTCTGAGCCAGGAATCTTCAGGCCTTTTTGTGGCAGGGAGGAAGTTTCAGACCTTTCCACTTTTCTTCCCAAAGGTTCTATTGACTGATTAGCAAAATACACTTTAACTTCTGAGGGTGGGTGTGTAAAATGTTCACCATCCCCTAGGGAATTATTCATTATTGCAGCGTCACTGGAATGCACTGTGGGCTCTTCTGTTTTAGCCTCTGATAACTGTTTTTTCCTCTTCCTTTCTTCTTCCTGGTCATATTCCTCTTTTGATTTTCTAAGACCTTCCCTCAGGATTTTCATCTCTTCCTGTTCAAGGTCACTGACCACATCAGAGCCATCGGTTAAGCAGTCAGGTAATACACCATTTCTCTCTTGAATTATTCGAATGGCTTGCAGCTGCATTTCAATGTTTTTCTGGACCATCATTGCTTTAAAGATAGTAAAATCTTCTGCTGCCAACACAGGTTGCAAAATGGCCTGTGAGGTATGGGTCTTTGCAAGAGGAGAAGTGCATGCTTCTTGAAATTGATCTTCATTAATTCCAATTTCTTTGAGGTAACCTTCTAACAGCTTTTCAACTAGTTCTTTGTATTCCTGATGAATCTCTGTATAGGTCAATTTGTTTTCTTCTTCATCATCAAAAACTTCACATTTCTGTTCCACAAAGTCCAAGATGGGGATGGACCAGTCTGGGCCTCGCAGGAACCCCACGATGCTCTCCACCACCCACTCCACCTCGTCCTCTTCTTCCACAGCCATCCCGCCCCAAAGGGGCAACGAGGAATATCCCTAGGCCAGACCGCCGGACCCGGCTTAGGCCTTTGGGCCACAAGGAACCGAGAGACTCAACACATTTTTGAAATCATGCATGTTAATATATATAACACTAGCGCATGCATTTTCACTGCTGCATACTACTCTCTTATTTGTCTGTAACATGCTTCATGTATCTATTATTCTACAGATGAACATTTAAGATGTCTCCAGTTTGCTGTTGGGATTTTGTTTTGTAATTCAAAGAATGTTGCTATAAACAAATACCTGAGCCTGGGTAATTTATAAGAAAATAGGCTTAATTGGCCTCTTTCCTTTGCATTCCTGGGAAAAGCTCAATGATGTCATGATGTACTTTTGTTTTTATAAGTTACTGTATTTGATTTGAAACTTTACACAGGGACTTGCAGTCATGGATGGCTTTTCCATGACTTTCCTTCAAGAGTCCACTCTTTCCTTCAAGGAAGAGTCAGGAACTTCCTTGAAGGGCCATGTATAATTCAAGGTTGCGTGGTATCACCAGCCTGTCATGCCTGTTCCTGGCCCCCAACCCAAACTTCTCTGTGCTCCCGTCCCCCTCAAAGATACCCTTCACCCCTAGCCACAGAGCCCTGCTCACATCTGGAACAGCCCTCTCCTCCCCAGCTGGGTCACTGTCTTGTGGCTGTGCCTGCCTCTCCTCCTATGTCTGTGTCTCAGTCATCTGCTGTAAAGCCCATATTTACCCAGTGTCCATGTTCACATCTCCACCCTGAGGGTGGCTGGAGAACATGTCTCCTACACAGCCAGGTGCTGCTGTGCATGTGCATGTAAAGTCTGGCTGCCTGGGATGCTCCCTCTTTGAAGGCTCTGCAGAGATGACTGGGCTGGGGAAGCAGATACTTGCTGGCCATGAAGCCTCATTGAAAGTTGTTCTTGAACATCTGAGCCCTTTCTGGTGCCCACCAGGCACCATGGCTTCCTCTCCAGAATGTGGTTTTGCCTGGGCTCAGACAGAACCAGCTTGGGATGCTCTTGGCCAAGGGTATTGGGGATCCTCTGACCTTTTGCAACGGATCCAAAGATACCCAGAGCCAACTTACCTCAACCTCACCCTTATGGAAGACTCACCTGCGTGCAGGTTGTCCTCACACCCTATCTTCACAGGAAAAGGCAGATTGAGGCTGCTGAGTCAGCCTTGATTGCACAGACAGAGCCTGTGCCAGATTTGGCCCTGTCGAGGGGACCAGTGCCTTATTTTCAACACTCTTTTCTAGTTCTACTGTTTGTGCTTCTAAAATAAACAGGACTAAATCATAAAAGAGAGAGAGAGAGACAGAGAGAGAGAGAGAGAGAGTTCTATTTAGGAGAGACAGAGGTCCAACCTTATTGGGAAATGATGGGAAACCTGGATGAGAAGTACACTTTCTTTAAGTGAACATAAGGATTTGCAAGAAGAGTAATTTGGCAGAGTGCTATTTTAAGATATTAATATGAGAGAGAGAGAGAGAGAAGCTAGTGCTTAATGCTCTAAGTAGGGTCTGTGACAAAAGAAACTCACTTCTTGATTCCTTATTTTGTAGGAAACCCTAAACACTTAGGGAAAGGGAATTCACAGAGCACCTTGAGGAAACCTAATGGAAGAAAGAAGCATGCAGGCTTAAAAGAAATGCTCCTTCCACTTCTGCCGCTGCCCCCCACCAAGCCCAGGCCGCCCCTCAAAGAGGTCAATAGACTCCAGAAAGGAAATGGCCACATGAGGGGTCCAGACGGATGGGGCCACACGCCCATGCACAGGAATTACTTTCCTCTGGTGTGATATGGGAGCGACAGTCACCAGGCATCCCAACTGCATCCTGCCTGTACTGATGTCCAAAGACCAAACGGATGCCCCCGATGGGCAACAGGACTTTGTTAAACCCCATGATTGTAGTCCAATGCTAAGGAAGGGGGAAACCTCCCGCGAACAACCATCATTATGTTTTTTATCTGAGCGAATAGAAGTTCAGAGTTAGAAAATGTGAAAAGGTATTTATTTTTGCACACCCAGTTTGTGTGCTACGCATCACGCATCATTAAGTGGTAAATTCTACTGTTCTGTCTTGTTAGCCCAAAGCTGTAAAGAAGGCTGTTACTGCAAACTACAGACAACGCACTTGATAGAAAGCAGCAACATCCTCAATTCTGGTCTTGCAAGGACATACCCAGGCAACAGCAGCGACCCACCCACCTCAGGACGCAGTTCTCAGCCTCTGTGTGGCTGGCTTTTAAAGCTGAGAAAAGCCGGTAGGAATGTAGAAATCCGGTGAGAAGAAAGCCATGGAGCTTCTGAGCACTCTGTGAGTAGCCAGGAGCAACATGTTCCCAGATCCTGAAACTTCCGCAGTAATAAGTCTGGCAGCGGTGGAGTCATGCCGGGGATGGAGCATGTGAGCTTAAGACCCCCTGTTCCTACTTTCTACAAAGCCATAATAATCATCCTATTAGGCCTCAGTGCGTTTCCCACAGGGGCCCCGGTGGGCTTGTGTGGCAGCGACATTTGACACAACCATGATTATTTTTTGGATGCATATGGAAGATGCTGGTGGTTCTATTTTATTAAAGAAACATGGAAATAAATTCATCTCAGAGAAAAGATCAAACCATGAAGTCACACAGTAAAAGGAATGGACCAGAAGGTTCTCTGTGTTGTGCTTGGTGCTGATTCCTGAGGTTAATAGTTAAATTGTCTTTTAAAGCCATTTTCTTTCTTCTCCCTACGTTTAACTAATTCTATCCAATCATCTAGCTCAGATTCAGGACTGTTAACCTGGAAAACAGGGGAAAAGCAGAGGTCTCCTTGGTAACTGCGTCTGTACACCGGCTGGAGTTGCTGCCTCCGGTGGATCTGAGCAGAGTGCTTCTGAATCATTCTTCCTGCTCAGCTCCTAGCAGCTTTGCCTGGGGGCATCAAGAAAGGTTTAGAAAGATGAGCACCAAACACCCCTGTGTTCAGAGGACCATCTATGCCTGGGTGACACAGCCCCTGCTTCTCCGTCAGGATTTTAAAATTTGCTCCTATCTGTTGCAAATCTGCCTTTCTTTCTACCTTACCTTCAGATCTGTACTTAGATCATCGGAAACTTTTTTTGAATAAAATAGCACCCTTTAACTCAGAAATTCCTACCTGGGAATCTAGCCCAAACAAATTAATTCACAAGATAATAAAAGCTGTATGCATGAAGATGTTCATTGCAGAACTGTTTTATACCCATGATAAACAGAGACAGGTTAAATGACAGGAAGATGATTATATGATTGTGGTATATCCAGGCAATATATTATTACACTCAACAAAAGTATAACTAACACTTCGTGGCAACAGGAAACAACACGTCTTACAATCTTAAGTTTTAAAAGAATACACGATTATAGCAAGTAAAAGATATAGGCCGGACGTGGTGGCTCATGCCTGTAATCCCAGCACTTTGGGAGGCTGAGGTGGGCAGATCACCTGAGGTCAGGAGTTTGAGACCAGCCTGGCCAACATGGTGAAACCCCGTCTCCACTAAAAATACAAAAATTAGCTGGGCGTGGTGGCGGGTGCTTGTAATCCCAGCTACTCGGGGGGCTGAAACAGGAGAATCGCTTGAACCCAGGAGGCGGAGGTTGCACTCCAGCCTGGGCAACAAAGAGCAAAACTCTGTCTCAATTTAAAAGAAAAAAGATATATATATAGTTTTTTATATATATATCTATATATAGATAGATAGATATCTATGACTTGTGTGTATATATATATATAATATATATGTGTGTGTATATATATATATATACACACACACAAAGTGCCAGAAAGGAAGGCACAAAATAACACTTGTAATACTAGGTGAGTAGCTGTAAACATGAATTCCCTTCTGATGTATGATTAATAAAATAAATAGCACTCTGAGCATCTTCAAATATAAACTAAATGTCATAATTGCTTGCCGGTGTGAGTTCCAGAGTCCAAAGGCTGACTATTCTTATGATTTCTTTTTAACTAAGCCTGTTAGGTATGGGGCCAAGTGAGTCAGAAAAGATTGAAAGTTGAGCGTTTTCAAATTTGAAGAAGGATTTCTTTTCACCAAAGCAGTAAAATTGCTCTCTTTTCTCTACCCTTATTTTGTTTTAGTTTCTCTAAGTTAAATGCTAATTTTTATTATCTATTTTTTTAAAATGTTGCTTTCCATGCAAACTTTAGATCTTTAGGTAACTATTTTCTAATTAACCCTCTTATCCTCGCTGCATCAAGCTGGTCCTTCTCTCTCACCCCTGCAGGCTCAGAAAATCATCACATGTTAGTTGGGCATGATGGCCCGAACCTGCAGTCTCAGCTACTGGGGAGAGTGAGATGTGGGGATCACTTGAACCCAAGATTTCCAGGCTGTAGTGCCTGATGATTGTGTCTCTGAATAACCACTGAACTACAGCCTGGACAACGTAGCAAGACCCTGTCTCTTAAGCGTTAACTAATCAATTAAAATGAAAAGAAAATCATCACATGTTAGAACTGTAAAGGATGGGGCCAGGCATGGTGGCTCACACCTGTAATCCCAGCACTTCGGGAGGCTGAGGCAGATGGATCATCTGAGGTTAGATGTTCGAGACTAGCCTGGTAAACATGGAGAAACCCCATCTCTACTGAAAATACAAAAATTAGCCAGGCATGGTGGTGGACACCAGTAATCCCAGCTACTCAGGAGGCTGAAGCAGGAGAATCACTTCAACCCAGGAGGTGGAGGTTGCAGTGAACCAAGATCATGCCACGGCACTCCAGCCTGGGTGACAGAGTGAGACTCCATCTCCAAAAACTAAAAAGAAAAAGAACTGTAAAGGATGCTAGAATTCTTCTGTTCAAGATTTCTCAAATTAGGGTCAGTTGGAAGTAGGAAGGTATGTGGCTTTGTTTTTACGTAGTCCTTCAATTTACTTTGGATTGATAATTTTATAATAGCATAAGGCTATATATAAGCATAAGGCATTTGCAATGGACTGAATGTTTGTGTACCTCCAAAATTTGTGTTAAAATCTTAAGCCCCAAGGAGATGGTATTAGGAGGTGGGGCCTTTGGGAGGTGATTAGGTCATGATGGCAGAGCCCTCATAATGGAATTAATGATCGTGATGGTTGACTTTGGGTGTCAACTTGGCTGAATTGAGGAATTCTCAGAAAGTTGATAAAGTATCATTTACTCCGAATGCTGCAGCAGGCACTGAGCTATTCCTCTTCTGCGGAAAGGGACACCCAACTGGTTTGACTTTGGACTAGAGTGTTTCCCAAGGAAACTGGCCTGTGGGTCCATGGACTAAGTGTGGGGAAATCTGCCTTCAGTGTGGGCAGGTACCAGCCAACTGACTGGGGGCCTGAATGGAACAAAAAGACAGAAGAACAGCAAAGTTCCCTCCCTCACTTTACCAGGGCTGAGACACCCTTCTTCTCCTGCCCTTGGACGTCAGAACACCAGGTTCTCCAGCCTTTGGACTCTGGAACTCACACCGGCAAGCAATGCCAACTGAGGACAGCCACAGGCACCAAACTCCAACCTCTGAGAGCAGCTGCGTGGGCTGAGCCCAGCAAAGCCATGGAGATGGGGCTGCCCAGGGCTGTGGGGGATCAACCCTCACCCAGTAAATTCAGATACCAAAATGTAGCGTCAAAGACGATTGAATGCTTAAGATTTAATGACATTTGCCCTATTAGGTTTAGGACTTACCTGGGATCTGTTATTCTTTTCCTCTTTCCTATTTCTCCCTTTTGGAGTGGAAATGTCTGCCCTGTCCCTGTACCACCAAAGTATTTTGGAAACATTTAACTTGTTTGATTTCACATGCTCCCAGTGGGAGGGAGGGAAATTTGTCTTAGAATGACTCCTGCCTGGGGTCTCACCCATACCAGATTCAGATGAGTCTGTGGGCTTTAGACTTTTAAGTTGATACTGGAATGAGTTCAGAGATTTGGAGCTATTCGGATGGAATGAACGTATTTTGCATGTGAGAAGGACATGAATTTGGGGTGCCAGTGTTGGAGTGGTGGAATGCTTTGGTTTGAACGTGTCCCTTCCAAAATTCAGGTGTTGCCAATGTGATAATATTAAGAAGTGGGGCCTGTGGGCTTCATCCTGGGATGCAAGGCTGGTTCAACATACACAAATCAATAAATGTAATCCAGCATATAAACAGAACCAAAGACAAAAACCACATGATTATCTCAAAAGATGCAGAAAAGGCCTTTGACAAAATTCAACAGCCCTTCATGCTAAAAACTCTCAATAAATTCGGTATTGATGGAACGTATCTCAAAATAATAAGAGCTATTTATGACAAACCCACAGCCAATATCATACTGAATGGGCAAAAACTGGAAGCATTCCCTTTGAAAACTGGTACAAGACACAGATGCCCTCTCTCACCACTCCTATTCAACATGGTGTTGGAAGTTCTGGCTAGGGCAATCAGGCAAGAGAAAGAAATCAAGGGTATTCAGTTAGGAAAAGAAGAAGTCAAATTGTCCCTGTTTGCAGATGACATGATTGTATATTTAGAAAACCCCATCATCTCAGCCCAAAATCTCCTAAAGCTGATAAGCAACTTCAGCAAAGTCTCAGGATACAAAATCAATGTGCAAAAATCACAAGCATTCTTATACACCAGTAACAGACAAACAGAGAATGAAATCATGAATGAACTCCCATGCACAATAGCTTCAAAGAGAATAAAATGCCTAGGAATCCAACTTACAAGGGATGTAAAGGACCTCTTCAAGGAGAACTACAAACCACTGCTCAGTGAAATCAAAGAGGACACAAACAAATGGAAGAACATACCATGCTCATGGATAGGAATAATCAACATCGTGAAAATGGCCATACTGCCAAGGTAATGTATAGATTCAATGCCATACCCATTAAGCTACCGATGACTTTCTTCACAGAATTGGAAAAAACTACTTTAAAGTTCATATGGAACCAAAAAAGAGCCCGCATTGCCAAGACAATCCTAAGTCAAAAGAACAAAGCTGGAGGCATCACACTACCTGACTTCAAACCATACTACAAGGCTACAGTAACCAAAACAGCATGGTACTGGTACCAAAACAGAGATATAGACCAATGAAACAGAACAGAGCCCTCAGAAATAATACCACACATCTACAGCCATCTGATCTTTGACAAACCTGAGAAAAACAAGAAATGGGGAAAGGATTCCCTATTTAATAAATGGTGCTGGGAAAATTGGCTAGCCATAAGTAAAAAAGCTGAAACTGGATCCTTTCCTTACTGCTTATATGAGAATTAATTAAAGATGGATTAGAGACTTAAATGTTAGACCTAAAACCATAAAAACCCTAGAAGAAAACCTAGGCAATACCATTCAGGACATAGGCATGGGCAAGGACTTCATGTCTGAAACACCAAAAGCAATGGCAACAGAAGCCAAAATTGACAAATGGGATCTCATTAAACTAAAGAGCTTCTGCACAGCAAAAGAAACTACCATCAGAGTGAACAGGCAACCTACAGAATGGGAGAAATTTTTGCAATCTACTCATCTGACAAAGGGCTAATCTCCAGAACCTACAAAGAACTCAAACAAATTTACAAGAAAAAAACAAACAACCCCATCAAAAAGTGGGCAAAGGATATGAACAAACACTTCTCAAAAGAAGACATTTATGCAGCCAACAGATACATGAAAAAATGCTCATCATCACTCACCATCAGAGAAATGCAAATCAAAACCACAATGAGATACCATCTCACACCAGTTAGAATGGCAATCATTAAAAAGTCAGGAAACAACAGGTGCTGGAGAGGATGTGGAGAAATAGGAACACTTCCACACTGTTGGTGGGACCATTGTGGAAAACAGTGTGGCGATTCCTCAAGGATCTAGAACTAGAAATACCATTTGACCCAGCCATCCCATTACTGGGAATATACCCAAAGGATTATAAGTCATGCTGCTATAAAGACACATGCACGTGTATGTTTATTGTGGCACTATTCACAATAGCAAAGACTTGGAATCAACCCAAATGTCTATCAGTGACAGACTGGATTAAGAAAATGTGGCACATTTACACCATGGAATACTATGCAGCCACAGAAAAGGATGAGTTCATGTCCTTTGTAGGAACATGGGTGGAGCTGGAAGCCATCATTCTCAGCAAACTATCGCAAGAACAGTAAACCAAACACCGTGTGTTCTCACTCATAGGTGGGAATTGAACAATGAGATCACTTGGACATAGGAAGGGGAACATCACACACCGGGGCCTATTATGGGGAGGGGTAGGGGGGAGGGATGGCATTGGGAGATATACCTAATGTAAATGACGAGTTAATGGGTGCAGCACACCAATATGGCACATGTATACATACGTAACAAACTTGCACGTTGTGCACATGTACCCTAGAACTTAAAGTATAATAATAAAAAAAAAAAGAAAGTAAGAAAATCTTCTGTGAATATAATAAATTTCTCATGACCAAATCTTGTTTGTTTACAGAACCAGGGTATGAGGAAAATGGAATTCCCTACTCTGAGCCCTCTGCTTATAGCAGTGCCATGCTCCAGAAAAAGAAAAAAAAAAAAAAAAAAAAACAAGAAGTGGGGCCTTTAAGAAGTGATTAGACTATGAGGGTTCCTTCTTCCTGCATGGAATTAGGCTTGGTAGAGGAAGTTCATCCCTTTTGCCCTTCAGCCTTCTGCTATGTGAGGACACAGCATCGTCACCTGTGGAGTATACAGCAATAAGGCACCATCTTAGAAGCAGTGACTGGATGGTCATCAGACAACTGAATCCACTGGCACCTTGATCTTGAACTTCCCAGCCTCCAGAACTGTGGGACAATTAATTTCTGTTCTTTATAAATTACCCCGTCTCAGGTATTTCATTTATATTTTAAAATTTTTAAACTTTAACTTTTTGTAGGTACATAGTAGGTAGATATATTTCTGGGGTACATGAGATGTTTTGATACAGGTATGCAATGTGTAATAATCACATCGTGAAGAATGGGGTCTCCATTCCCTCAAGCATTTATCCTCTGTGTTACAGACATTCCAATTATACTCTTAGATATTTTTAAATGCACAATTAAATTATTAGTCTCGGGTATTTTGTTGTAGCAGCACAAATGGACTAGGACAATGCATTTGTAAGAAGAGACATGTGAGAGATAATCTCCCTTGGACACGTGAGGACATAGTGAGAAGTTGGCTGGCTGCAACCTGAAAGCAGGCCCTCACTAGAACCCAATCACGCTGTCACCCTGATCGCAGACTTCCAGCCTCTAGAATAGCAAGAAATAAATTTCTGTTGCTCATCAGCCACCTGGTGTATGGTAGTTAGTTTCAGTAGCTTAAACTGACTAAGACAGCATTTATACTTAATTGTATAATTACATATATTTAAGCATCACTACAATAGAAATATTTTTATTCAGTTAGCACCCAGGAGGGGCATGAGAATTTTCATTCTTTGTAAAAGGCCAGTCCTTAGTAAGTCTCTACCTGCCTTCATGTGATAAGGACTCTGAGTCTGAGGCAAGAGAATGACTGGGCCCTGCTCCCTCTGGGGTGGGGGACTAAAACCTGTTCAGAATGTGTCTTAGTCTGTTTCATGCTGCCATAACAGAATACTAGAGACTGGATAATTTATAAAGAAAAGAAATGTATTTCTCACAGTTCTGTAGGCTGGGAAGTCCAATATCAAGGTGCTGGCATCTAGGGAGATCCTTCTTGCTGTGTCATCCCATGGTTGAAGGTGGGAGGGCCTTCTTGCTGTGTCATCCCATGGTTGAAGGTAGGAGGGTCTTCTTGCTGTGTCATCCCATGGTTGAAGGCATCATATGGTGAGAGAAAGGGAGAGAGAGGGAGAGAAGGGAAAAGAGCCAGACTTATCCTCTTATCAGGAACCCACTTTTTGGGATAATTAACCCACCCCCCTGCAAATGGCATTAGTCCATCCACAAAGGCAGAGCCCTCATGACCTAATCACCTCTTAAAGGTCCCACCTTTCAACGTCATTGCACTGGGGATTAAGTTTCCAACACATGAATTTCGGGGAGCACATTCAAACCATAGCTACACACTTAATTATCCCATACAGGATTTAGAAGCTCTGGCTGGCATTGGCCTGTCAGACTCTACATCACAGGTCTGAGAGCTCAGTGGTGGTTGTAGCTTCCCCAAACCATCTTTATAGTCATGATCAAATTCATATATCCCACCCAGAACTGTCCCCTGAGCTCCAGATTTACATTTTGAGGCATGTACTCAACATCTATTCTTGGATATCTCAAGCTTAACACACCCAACAAGTGCCTAAGTCCTCCCCTTCCCATTTACAAGGGCACTCTCTGATATGGTTTGGCTATGTCCCCACCCAAATCCCAACTTGAATTGTATCTCTCAGAATTCCCATGTGTTGTGGGAGGGACTCGGGGGAAGTAACTGAATCACAGGGGCTGGTCTTTCCCATGATATTCTCGTGATAGTGAATGAGTCTCATGAGATCTGATGGGTTTATCAGAGGTTTCCGCTTTCACTTCTTCCTCATTTTCTCTTGCCACTGCCATGTAAGGAGTACCTTTTGCCTTCCACCATGATTCTGAGGCCTCTCCAACCATGTAAAACTGTAAGTCAAATTAAACCTCTTTTTCTTCCCAGTCTTGGGTATGTCTTTATCAGCATGAATATGGACTAATACAGTAAACTGGTACCAGTAGAGTGTGGTGCTGCTGAAAAGATAATCCTAAAATGTGGAAGCGACTTTGGATCTGGGTAATAGGCAGATGGTTGGAACAGCTTGGAGAGCTCAGAAGAAGATAGGAAATTGTGGGAAAGTTTGGAACTCCCAGAGACTTGTTGAATGGCTTTGGCAAAAAAACTGATAGTGATATGAACAATAAGGTCCATGCTGAGGTGGTCTCAGACGGAGATGAGGAACTTGTTGAGAACTGGAGCAAAGGTGACCCTTGTTATCTTTTAGCAAAGAGATTGGCAGCATTTTGTCCCTGCCCTAGAGATTCGTGGAACTTTGAACTTGAGAGAGATGATTTAGGGTATCTGGCAGAAGAAACTTCTAAGCAGCAAAGCATTCAAAAGGTGACTTGGGTGCTGTTAAAGGCATTCTGTTTTAAAAGGGAAACAGCATAAATGTTCAGAAAACTTGCAGCCTGATGATGCAATAGAAAAGAAAAATCTGTTTTCTGAGGAGAAATTCAAGCCGGCTGCAGAAATTTGCATCAGTAGCAAGGAGCCTAATGTTAATCCCCAAGATCATGGAGAAAATGTCTCCAGGGCATGTCAGAGACCTTCAGGGCAGCCTCTCCCATCACAGGCCTGGAGGCCCAGGAGAAAAAAGCAGTTTCATGGGCTGGCCCCAGGGTCCCTGTGCTGTGTGCAACCTAGGGATTTGGTGCTCTGTGTCCCAGCCTCTCCAGCTGTGGATGAAAGGGGCCAACATAGAGCTCAATTTGTGGCCTCAGAGGGTGGAAGCCCAAAACCTTGGCAGCTTCCATGTGGTGTTGAGCCTGTGGATGCACAGAAGTCAAGAATTGAGGTTTGGGAACCCCTGTCTAGATTTCAGAAGACGTATGGAAAAGCCTGGATGCCCAGGCAAAAGTTTGCTGCAGGGGCGGAGCCCTCATGGAGAACCTTTGCTAGGGCAGTGTGGAAGGGAAATGTGGGGTTGGAACCCCCACACAGAGTCCCTACTGGGGCATGCCTAGTGGAGCTGAGAGAAGAGGGACACCATCTTCCAGACCCCAGAATCGTAGATCCACCAACAGCTTGCACCATTTGCCTGGAAAAGCTGCAGACACTCAATGCCAGCCTATAAAAGCAGCCAGGAGAGAGGCTATACCTTACCAAGCCACAGGGGTGGAGCTGTCCAAGACCATGGGAACCCACCTATTTCATCAGCGTGACCTGGATGTGAGACCTGAAGTCAAAGGAGATCATTTTGGAACTTTAAAATTTGACTGCCCAGCTGGATTTTGAACTTGCATAGGGCCTGTAACCACTTTGTTTTAGCCAATTTCTCCCATTTGGAATGGTTGTGTTTACCAATTAACTGTGCCCATATTGTATCTAGGAAGTAACTAGCTTGCTTTGACTTTAAAGGCTCATAGGTGGAAGAGACTTGACTTGTCTCAGATGAGACTTTGGACTGTGGATTTTTGGGTTAACGCTGAAATAAATTAAGACTTTGGGCGACTAATGGGAAGGCATGATTGGTTTTGAAATGTGAGGACATGAGATTTGGAGAGGCCGGGGTAGAATGATATGGTTTGGCTGTGTCTCCACCCAAATCCTCAACTTGAATTGTATCTTCCAGAATTGAGGGGTCCAGGGGGAGGTAATTAAATCATGGGGGCTGGTCTTTCCCATGCTATTGAATAAGTCTCACAAATCTGATGGGTTTATCAGGGGTTTCTGCTTTTGCTTCTTCCTGATTTTCTCTTGCTGCTGCCATGTAAGAAGTACCTTTTACCTACTGCCATGATTCTGAGGCCTCCCAAGCCATGTGGAACTGTAAGTCTAATTAAACCTCTTTTTCTTCCCAGTCTTGGATATGTCTTTATCAGCAGCATGAAAACAAACGAATACACCCTCGTTGGCCAAACCTGAGTCAGGCTCGGCTCAGCTCTCTTCGAGATTAGGCCTCATCCTCAGCATGCCAAGCCCAGGTTGGTGGGAATCTCCCCACTCTTGATACCTAGCCAAGTTCCTTTTGGTAATTTTCTGTCCAGTGACCCCTCACCCTGTGGGCCATAAATCCATGGCTGCCCCTGTTGCATTAGGACTTGAGTTCAGTCTCCTTCCCTATTGCAATAGTCTGGAAAAGAGTCTTCCTGGCCTGTTAAACTCTGTCTGGTGTAATTTTTCTTTCACATCACCTCCACACCCACCCCCAAAACTCATGCATCTCCACCTTTTTCTGCCAGACACCCAGATGCATGGGCCCTAAAACACAGGTGTCATACTTGATGCCACCCCTCCCTTCTTCTTTGCATCCAATCAACCCATCTCAACTCTGTCCACTTCTCCCTCCCTAGTCCCAGTCACCCTGACCTCCAGCCCCCATGACTACAGCCTCCTCCAGCTGGTCTCCCACATCCACTTTACCCCCCTTGAATCTATTCACACAAAGCAGCAAGACTGAACTGCTTAGGTGACAAATCAAACAATGGCTCTCTCTTTCTCAAACCTTCCAAGGGCTTCCCATTTCTCTGAGATTGAAATCCAGACTCCTCACCTGGCTGCAAGGCCCTTCTCCCCAGCCTCATTGCATTGCCTCTCCCTGGTCCCTCTGCTCCAGGGGCCACACTGATGGGTCTTCTGTTTCATAATCACCCATCTCTGCCTCATCTCAGCTCTTTGTTCTGGATCTGCCCTTGGCCAGGATGATGTCTTCCCCTCAAGTGGGTCCTTCTCATCCTCTGGGTCTCAGCTTCAGTGTCAACCTTCTGAGACACTCTCCTGATCAATACCCCTAAAATGCAACCCCTGCCACTCTGGTTCAGGCCTATGCTCATTTTCTTCACAGCCCCCACTACAATTGCACATAGTTATTTGCCTGCCTATCTGTCTTCATGTTTCCCTCCCACTGGCATGGAAGCAACATGAGGGCAGGGCTGTGACATCGTTGTTGACAGTGACGCCACCTTCACTTGCCTAGGACTGCACCCAACATGTGGTAAACTCTCAGTCAAAACACACTGAATGACCTGAGTTAACCTTGAGTCGACATTGACCTTTCCTGTAAGCTCTTCAGTCACAGAACAGCCCCCTGCGGACCAGGGGGTGGCTTTCCTGATGGGGCCCACAGTATTGCCTACTCCAGACAAGCTCCTGCCCTCTACCTTGGCACAACCAAGGCTGGCTTGAGGCAGGGAAACACATGTTGTCTATGTTAGCCTCAAAGTAGCATTAAGTGTTTTTCATTTTGTTTTTTGTTTGTTTGCTGTTTGTTTTTTTGACAGTGTTGCTCTGTCACCCAGGCTGGAGTCCAATGGCACGATCTCGGCTCACTTCAATGTCTGCCTCCCAGGTTCAAGCAATTCTCCTGCCTCAGCCTCGCGAGTAGCTGGGATGACAGGCACATGCCACAACATTTGGCTATTTTTTTTGTGTTTTTAGTAGAGACAAGGTTTCATTGTGTTAGCCAGGATGATCTCTATCTCCTGACCTTGTGATTCGCCCACCTCGGCCTCCCAAAGTGCTGGGATTACAGCCGTGAGCCATCACACCCAGCCAGTAGCATTAAGTGTTCTTACATTTTATGTCACAAAGTGGCAGGGGTCCCATGACATGACATTGGACATTGTGTGGGCCATGGGCAGATAAGCTTGCACCAGAGCCCATGGCAACCATGACTTCTGAGAAGCTGAAATGCACATTTGGGAAATTTAATACATCTTCAATACAACAACAGAATTTCTCTATTTCCATCAAAGAAGGTCACTAGGAATGAAATTAAGCATAAAAAAGGAGTTAGGGTTTTATTTGTTTATTTATTTATTTATTTTTTATTTCAGCTTGTAATTAAGCCATCAGGTAATGGCATTTTACTGAAAGTGGCTGCTGTATGTCCCTCTGGTGCCTGGGGTTTCCTGCTCAGGCTTCCCTTGCAGACCCACAGGAGGCGGGAGGAGGCTGCTCAAGAAATTCTCATTGCATCAAAGCACAGCCTCACCCTCTTTAGGCCGAGCAATTTCAAAGCGTGGACATATCAAAGGGAACGAGGGCTGAGTGAAATCCTGGAATAGACGAAGGGGGACACAAGCTCTGGTAGACACCCAGTGACTTGTGCAGGGAACAGAAGATGAGGTATGGGAGCATAAAGGCACTCTCTTCTGATGGCTTCCATTTCCCAGGAAAGTTGGGAATGGGAACCAGCTCCTCTCGAGTGAGAGCAGGAGGAAGGAATATTGGAGGCTCCAGGACAGGGGAGTATGAGCTGATATCCAGGAAAAGGGGGCGCCTGCTGATGAAAAAACTGCAGTGGCATTGGCTGGAAATAATTAGGGGCCACTGAGGTTCAGTCAGCAATGCAGAGTGCCACCCATTGGCATTGGTTGGGCTTTTCCTCCAGGCTGTTTGGATTCACACGTGTAGGTGGGTGCAGAGATGCAGACACCAGGGGAGGGATTTTTCTAGGCAAGCATGAGAGCAACAAGCAGGGCAACTGAGTTGTAAGTATTTGCCAGGGACTGGTTAAAATGATGGAATGTGGCTTTACAGTTTCAGGTTTTATGTTTAAGTCTTTAATCCATTTTGAGAAAACATAGGGAAAAAGCTTACTGGTATTAGCCTTGACAATGATTTTTAGACGTGATCCCAAAAGCACAGGCAACAAAAGCAAACATAGGTGGAATTGCACCAAACTAAAGAACTTCTGCACAGCAAAAGAAACAAAGAGTGGAGAGACAGCCTGTCGAATGGAATGAGAGATGTGCAAACCATATATCCTATATGAGGTTAATGTCCAAAATATATAGGAAACTCAAACGACTCAACAGCAAGAAAGCAAATAACTTGATCCAAAATGCACAAGTCACCTAAGTGGACATTTCTCAAATGAAACATACAAATGACCAACAGGTTTGTGAAAAAATGCTCAACATCACTAATCATCGGGGAACTACAAATTAAAATGAGATATCACCTAACACCTTGAGAAAGGCTATTATCAAAAAGACCAAAGGCAGGTGTCGGTGAGGATGTGGAGAAAGAGGGACCCTTGTACTGTTGGTGGGAATGTGAGTTAGACCAGCCATTATGGAAAACAATTTAGAGGTTCCTCAAAAAATTAAAAATAGAACTACCACGTGATCCAGCAATCCCACTACTGAGGAATGAAATCAGTATCTAGAAGATATATCTGCACATCCCCATTTGTCGCATTATTATTCACAGTAGCCAAGACATGCCATCAACCTCTAGGTGTGCACTGATGGATGAATGAATAAGGAAAATGTGGTATATGCACACATGTGATATATATACTCCACATCCTCACTAACACAACAGGATACTACTCAGCCTTAAAAAAACATTTCCAACAACATGGATGAACCGGGAGGACATTCTGCGAAGTGAAATAAGCTAGACTCAGAAAGACAAACACTGCATGATCTCACTTACATGTGGAGTGTAAAAAAGTTGAACTTTCCAGAGGCAGAGAGTAGGATAGTGGTTACCAGTGCCCTGGGGTGAGAAGAATGGGGAAATGCTGGTCAAAGGGTGTGAAGTTTCAGTTAGACGGGAGGAGTGAGCTCTGGAGACCTATTGTACATCATGGTGGGTATAGTTAATAACAATGTGCCGTGTTCTTAAAAATTGCTAAGAGAGGCCGGGCGTGGTGGCTCAAGCCTGTAATCCCAGCACTTTGGGAGGCTGAGACGGGCGGATCACGAGGTCAGGAGATCGAGACCATCCTGGCTAACATGGTGAAACCCCGTCTGTACTAAAAAATACAAAAAACTAGCCGGGCGAGGTGGCGGGCGCCTGTAGTCCCAGCTACTGGGGAGGCTGAGGCAGGAGAATGGCGTGAACCCGGGAGGCAGAGCTTGCAGTGAGCTGAGATCCGGCCACTGCACTCCAGCCTGGGCGACAGAGCGAGACTCCGTTTCAACAACAACAACAAAAAATTGCTAAGAGAGTCCGGGTGCAGTGGCTCACACCTGTAATCCCAGCACTTTGGGAGGCCGAGGCAGGTGGATCACGAGGCCAGGAGATCGAGACCATCCTGGCGAACACAGTGAAACCCCGTCTCTACTAAAAACATAAAAAAATTAGCCGGGCGTGGTGGCGGACGCCTGTAGTTCCAGCTACTCGGGAGGCTGAGGCAGGAGAATCACTTGAACCCGGGAGGCGGAGCTTGCAGTGAGCCAAGATCGCACCACTGCACTCCAGCCTGGGCGACAGAGCGAGACAACGTCTCAAAAAAAAAAAAAAAAAAAAAAAAAAAAAAAAAAAAATTGCTGACAGTAGATCTTAAATGTTCCTCCTACAAAACATGACAGGTATGTGAGATGGTAGATGTGTTAATTGGCTTGATTGTGGTAATTATTTCACAATGTATATGTATATCAAAACATCATGTTGCTTGTCATAAATGTAAACATTTTTTGTCAATTACACTTCAATAAAGCTGGGAAAAAAGAGAGTTCATTCAAATGAATGCCACATTAAATACACCCCACTATGTAATTTTTTAATGATGGAATATAGGGTCTTTTCATTGTAAGTTCTTTTGCGGCATTTGATTGGTTACCATGTCCATGATTACTAATTTTTTTTTTTTTTTTTTTGACACAGAGTCTTCCTCTGTTGCCCAGGCTGGAGTGCAATGGCATGATCTTGGTTTACTGCAACTTGAGTAGCCGGGATTGCAGGCACCTGCCACCACGTCCAGCTAATTTTTGTAGTTCTAGTAGAGATGGGGTTTCTCCGTGTTGGCCAGGCTGGTCTCAAACACCTGACCTCAAGTGATCTGCCTATCTCAGCCTCCCAAAGTGCTGGGATTACAGGCGTGAGCCACTGCACCTGACAGTGATAATATTTTTTAAGTAGGAATATTTTTAAGTAGGAAAAAAATGTAAAGCAGATGCTGGTCAGATTAAGAATGAGCCGGTCCCAAGAGATAGTCCATGGAAGCATGCAAGAGTTCATCCTGCACCTTTGACTCCTGGGGCAAAGGAGTCACTGGGACACAGGGTGTGAGGAGCACCCCTAGAATCGCCAGCACCTCCAAATGGGTTTTCTGGTCAGAGTTTGGCTCTCCAGGGCACAGCTTCCACTCTTCCTAAGATAGAGTCCACTCCACTCTTAGGTAAAATATGAGTTAATATACCAAAGACAGGCAGGGGGAGAGACTGTCTATCTGTGATGGTTGGGTTGTGACCCCCAAAATTCACTGCTGAAGTCCCGATCTTCTGAAGTCTTTATAGGGGTGGTTAAGTTAAAATGAGGCCATGAGGATCTGTCCTAATCTAAAATCATTTGTGTGCACGTGTATATTCATTGCAGCACTATTCACAATAGCAAAGACATGGAATCAACCTAAATGCTCATTAATGGTAGACTGGATAAAGAAAATGTGGTGCGAATACACCATGGAATACTATGGAGCCATAAGAAGAACAAGATCATGTCCTTTGCAGGAACATGGATGGAGCTGGAGGCCATTATCCTAAGTGAACTAACATGGAACAGAGAACCAAATATCACATGTTCTCACTTGTAAGTGGGAGCTAAATGATGAGAACACATGGATACATAGAGGGGAATAATGCACACTGGGGCCTATCAGAGAGTGGAGGGTAAGAGGAGGGAGAGGATCAGGAAACATAATCAATGGGCACTAGGCTTAATATACCTGGGTGATGAAATAATCTGTACGACAAACCCCCATGATACCAGTTTGCCTATGTGGCAAACCTGCATTTGTACTCAGGAACTTAAAATAAACGTTTAAAAAAGAGGCAATTAGGATACAGACATGTAGAGAGGGAAGTCCACAAGCCAAGGAGAGAGGCTGCAGGAGAATCCAAAGCTGACACTTTGATCCTGGACTTCCAGGCTCCGGGTCTACGCAGCAATAACCTTCTGCTGTTTATGCCCCCAGTGTGTGTAACTTCCTTATAGGAACCCCAGCAAACGCATACATCATCCAGACTAGGTAGGCCATTTTTCTAAAATATTACTAAACTATGTCAAATATTTAAACACTGTTTTGTAAAATACAAGCTGAAGTGTTTGAACAACGTTTCCTCATTTGCACATTTATGCGCCAGTGAATTGCTGGTTGACATATTCATAGGTTTCAGCATATGGCATCCGGTGCATTTCATATATGTTTGGTTTCATCACACTGAATTCTGTTGTCACTTACGTTAAGTCCCCAAAAGACCTTTTCACGAAATGTTAAGGAGAGATCATGAAATAATGAAATCAGATAAGTAAACAATTGAATCTGGTGAATCCAACCAAAATTAAAAGTCGTCATATTAGGGTTGCGTTTGTACTATTTTGAGTGATAGCAACATATTATGGGATGAGACACAAGATGCATTCCTAAATATATGTGTCTGTGCACGTGTGTATGTGTGCATGTGTGTGTGTGTGTGTGTGTGTTGATGTATGAACTCTGGACCAAAAAAAAGTTTTCTTAAATAACTATTTGAAGACAAATAGTTCTTCAGTTAAATAGCTCTTCAAATAGTTAAGAAACTATTTAATAAATAGTTCTTCTTTAAATAGTTCTTCAAATAGTTAAGAAACTAAAGTTTCTTAAAGAACTATTGGAAAGTGGATAAGAACAGGCAGAGACGGAAAGAGTGTCCGTCTGTAAGGGATGAGGATTTGCCGGGCTTTCCACTGGGGCTGATGTAGAAAGTAGAGCCTCTCTCACTGCCTTGAGGGCTCAGCGGAGGAGAAGGGATTCCTAAAAGGCTGGAAAACGAGGAGGAAAAGGAGCAGGTCAAAAGGAGCAAGTGAGCGCTTCCGGGGATGTTGTCTGCAGGCACTCAGAATGGTCCGGCGTTTGACATACCGTCGTAGGCTTTCCTAAAATACAGCCTTTAACAAAACTAGGCTGCCCTGAACCCCTGGTGATGGAATTCTCTTTACCTTCGTACCAAGAAGGTTGGGAAAGCACCAAAATCTGCATGTGGCATGTGCCCAGGCGGACTTTGAGGGGTTCGTGCTGTAAGACCTAAAGTTCTTATGAGATGGTCCAAAACGAAGAAACATGTCAGCAGGGCCTATGGTGGCTCCATGAGTGCTAGGTGTGTTCCTGACAGGACCAAGCGTGCTTTCCTTATCGAGGAGCAGAACATTCTTGTGAAAGTGTTGAAGGCACAAGCACAGAGTCAGAAAGTTAAATAAAAAATGAAACTTTTTTGAGTAATAAAAATGAAAAGGCTTAAAAAAAGAAAGGAGCAAGGGGGGAGACCTAAAACCTGTGTATAAATTCCCCCAGGTCTTCAACTGACTCCTCAGCTGTGCCTGAGTGGGAGAGAGTCCAGGGAAACTTTCAGAAGGAGCCAGCTGGAGTGCTGAGGAGACAAGGGAGGAACCAGAAAATACGATGTAGTAAATCTCGAAAGGTTGACATTTTGGGGAGCATGTTCTCTGACTACAGTGAAATTAAACTAGAAATCGACATCGTGAAAATCTCCAAAAAGCTACAGTGGGCATTACTGGGCAATTGATGAGCTTTGATGATGGGCTGAGGATTCAGGTAATAATATTGTATTAGTGTTAAGTCTCCGGATTTTGATAATTACACTGTGGTCATGTCCAAGATGGTCTTTGTTTTTGGGAAATACACACTGGAGCATTTAGAGGTAAAATGGCACGGTCTGTGGGGGGAGAGAGAGGGAGAGAGAACGGAGGAGGAGGAAGAGAAAGGAGTGAAAAAGCAAATGGCATAAAATGTTAAACAATTGTTGAACCTGGGTAAACAGTATATGGGAGCTCTTTGTACTATATTTGCAACCTCTGTGAAATTTTAAAATTATATCAAAATTTATCCTTAAAAAAAAAACAACAAAAAACAAAAGAATACATAACTGGCATCCTATTTTGCTTCTATTTACTTCTGGAATTGTCTGTATGGGAGATTAGAGGTAAGACCTTCCAAAGTGCTCCACCCTCACACCCAGCTGGGAGGGGCCGTGAATGGTACCGTGGGGATGGTGGCCAAATGGCAGACAGGGGCTTTGTCACCTAGCGCAGAGGGTAGACCAGGTCCCCACAGCGCCAGCCGGCTCCTCAGCACCATCTCACCATTATTGGGTTTCTAAGTGGACAGCAGCAAGGTCCTTGTGCTAAACTGCAGAACATATCACAGAGCCCAGAGGCAAGGATTAGTGTCCGCGAGACAAACGACCAGCTGCGATTATCATCTTGTTCAACGTTTAGAAACATCGAGATAGGAAAGATGAGAGAGTAACTGTCTCTGAATAATGAGTTTTTCTGTGGTGGCAGTGGCGGGGGGCGTTCAGCTGAGGCTGAAGAGGGGAGAGAAAGTTGCCAACCATGAAGAACCTGTCAGAGAACAACGTTGACTTCGCAATCTGCCCCTGTCCTAGCATTTCCTGCACATCCTCCATGCACCACGCTCCTCAGACAGGTTCTCTTCTGTCTTTGAAGCAGGCATTAGCACTGCACATGCTGGCGGTCCTGAAGCGCCTCTCTGCCACCTTCCTGTGTTTGGGAGAATCCCTCCTCCTGTGTCTCAGTGGGAGGCAGGGACTGACTCCCACAGCAGAAGACAAAATGCCAGGGACTTGCTTCCTCAGCCTTCCTTGCAGTGTAAGGTGGGATGTGAGGCAGCCAATCAGATGCGTTTGCCCAGAGTCCCAGGGATCCCCAAGGCCCTCTCTCGGGCAGCTAGCACAGCTGCAGGCCATGGAGACCCTGGGTCAGCAGTGCAGGTGCAGCACCCAGCAACTAGGACCCTCAGTGGCTGCAGAAGCAGTGTCCCTGAGGAGCGGTCATGGGCATGGCTCCCACACACCGAGCTGCTCTGCGATTTGCCAGACATCATGTGTACAATCCAGTGACATTAAATACTTTCTCAGTGTGGTGCAGTCATCACCACTATCGAGTTCAGGGCTTCATCACCCAAATGGAAACCCCGTATCCACGAAGCAGCCGCTTTCATTCCTCCCTTCCCCACTCGGTCCCTCGCAACCACTAGTGCATTCTGTCTCCATGGATTTGCTTTTTCTGGATGTTTGATATGAATGGAATTATGTGGTCTGACTTCTTTCCTTGAGTGTTTTCAAGCCCCATGCATGTTGTAGCATGTGTCAGAGCTTCAGTCCTGTCTGCAGTCAAACAATATCCCATTGCATGGATATATGACGTTTTGTTGACCCATTCATTTGTTGATGGACAGTGGGTTGTGTCCAGCTTTTGGTGATTGTGAACAGAGCTGCTATGAATATTCATGTACTAGTTTTTGTGTGGAGACCTATTTTCCATTCTTTCGGGTATAGACCTAGGAATGGAATTGCTGGGTCATGTAGTGCTTCTATGTTTAACTTGCAGAGGAACTGCCAAGCTATTTTCCCCAGTATCCTTTTAATACATTATTTTCTCCTTAATACAATCAGAGTTTATTTCTGTTGTTTCCAAGTAGGAACCCTGACTGATACCTGATTCCCACCGTACTGATGGGAAACCTGAGGCTCAGGGAAAGACTGAGTGGTTTGTCCAAGGCTCCTGACTGGATCCAGTTTGCTGCTGAGACTCTAGGACAGTGAGATTCCCTTTGCGTCTTACCTCCTGCATAAATAATATGGTGCGGTGGTTCCCAACGGGGGTCCCTGGAGGCCAAGGGTGCCATGAATTATTGACCAGGGTCTGGGAGCTATTTTGAATATTCCACTAAGTGTAATGGAAAACCTCCACTTTCGCACAATGAAGCTGTTCAGGCTACCTGAAATGTCAAGTTTCTTTGCTTTTGGCAGAAATTGAATCAACCCATGGTGGTAATAAGAGTTATTTCCTGCTGATCAGAGACTCTGGCTCTCTAGCTGGCAGTTATGTATATATTTGATTAATTTTAAAAATGAGAAAATGAATAAATTATTACTTAATAAATGAAGTTGTTTGGTGAATGAAAATCTTTTAAAACATGGGGTCCATGGGGAGAGAAATCAGACATGAGTGTCTTGGTGACAAGAAAGTCATCAAAGCATTGAGAACACGCCCTTGGCTGTCTCCTGGGGCTCTGGGTCTGAGAGTCTTGATTCTGCCAATGACAGCTCAGACCTTGTGCAAGTGACCGTGGGTGTCCCCTTCTCTGCCACAGAGGGGCTCACTTACTGCTGCTAAGCTTCCTTCCAGCTGTGGTGTCCTGTGATTCTAACCCACCTATGAAGGGAGGCAGCGATGAAGAGGGGGGATAATTCTTTTTTTCTAGGTGGCTGTGGGGCAGATTCCCAGGGAAGCCAGAAGCTGAGCTGCCCGCAGGACACAGCAGTGACCAGAGATGGGAGGTCCTGCACACACCCTAGTCTCTCTCTCCAGACCCCTTCTCCTGCTGTATCCTCTGGCTTGCAGATGGTCGCTTTCCTGCACCCCTCACCTCTTCCCTCACCCACGTCCCACCAGGCCATTTCCAGGCCCTTTCTGTCTCTGGAGGTCTGTCCTCTGGATCAACACCTCTCTGTCCCCAGGCTGTCTCCCACAGGGTCCCCAGCCGGGCTCTGAACCTCAGACTGGGCCTCTGAGCATTCACCACCTGCTTCCCTGTCCAGCATCACAGAACCCCGATATCTTTGTTTTGTCTTTGCTAACAGTGGTGTGGTCACATCACAACTTACTTGGTATAAGGTAAGCAAGTAAGGTAAGTCATGAAGCAGCCGTGACACCTGCCCTCCCAGCACACCTCTCACCATCTTTCCTAAAGCCTGCACCAGCCACAGGGAGCCACATGCGGCCTCCCGGATGGCCAGGCTGCTCCCGGCCTCTAAGCCTTTGGGTCATCCCTAATTGCTTTCTTGACATTTAGCTTGAAAGAGTGACAAAGTGACATTTTAACTCCTGGCAATACATACTGGTCCTGATGACAAATACAGTCAGCCCCAGTGGGCTTCTGTGTGATTTTGAACCCGCCCCTCCACCTCTCTGGGTGCTGAATACACTCATCACCTGAAAGAACATTTACCGCCTACTTAACCATGAGCTATGGACATAAATAAATTAACGTTTGTAAAGAGCCTAAGAACGTTCAAAGGAACGGTACCCAGCAGTGAGTAAACAGCTCCGTGAAGTGCCAGCTCTGGAGGGCAGTCTTGCATGTCATGAATACCAATGTCTTGACTGATGAACCCACAAACAGGCATTCATCAGTCAAAGACAATGGTCTGTGAACTCTTGCAGTTCACGCCCTGCGTGGGCATCAGACCTGAGATTTACTGCTTAATGGGTTTATTTAATAGCTACCCAGAGATGGCGTCAGATCCCACAGTGGGAGGGCTCAGTCTCGAACAGTGCCCCTCAGCCCTCAGACACCAGTCGTGGGGCCAGGCCTCCAGAGCTTCCGACCCATTGGCTTCAAGTTGGGGTTCCTACAACTCGCGCTTTGTGTTTGATTAACTTGCTGGAGCGACTCATAGAAGTCAGGGAAACACGTTTACCAGTTTATTTTAAAGAATGTCGCAAAGGATACAGATAAAGAGATGCACAGGATGAGGTACGGGGAAGGCGCCTGGAGCTTCGGTGCCCTCCCTGGGCGCGCCACCCTCCAGAAGCCTCCATGGGTTCAGGTATCTGGAAGCTCCCGGACCCTGTCCTCGTGGATTTTTATGGAGGCTCCGATGCACGTGCATGCCTGACAACCACGCGGAAATGTGACTGGACAGAAAGCGTGCGACTTAAACCCAGAAAGGCCGACCTGTTCAGACTTTTCTTGGCCTCTCTAAGCGGCATTCCTTCCTCTAGGGTATGGGGCAGGACCTTCTGTGGAATGAGGGTTTTTTGATCCACAAACAGATTAGCATCCCGCCATGGGCAAGTGAGAGAAAAACAGGAGAAGGTCAGAGAGAAAGATTCTGTTTCCTGAGTCCTAAAGCACCCCAGCATTCTAACAAGGAATGTGGGCATTGGGAGCCAGGAACCTGGACCAAAACCAATACGCATATCCTGACACCACAGGCCTTCTGCGATGCGACATTTTTCCAGACACTTCCCAGACCTCACAACCCCTCCGTCTTCCTTTCACTGTCGACTTCTCGGGCCTGATGCTAGCAGCTTTTGCACACACTGTGCCATTTAACTCTTACATCAGCCCAGTGTCCCAGCCTGCAGGTGTGGCTCAGGGAGCTTAGTGGGTGCTCAAGGACACTGTATTTGAACTTGAACTGCCCGACTCCAAAGTCCAAACTCTTCACTACTTTGCTAGTCTTCCCGACTCCAAAGTCCAAACTCTTCACTACTTTGCTAGTCTTCCTGTTTTCATCTTGAAATGTGCTTGAGGCAACCCTATTAAACAGTGTTTCTCAGGTCTGTTGCCCACATACAGCAAGAACTACCAGAGCTCACATGCCCTCTTCTGGCCTGGAGTGAGTTCCCAGCAAATCCCAGTTAGAGCCTGCTGGGGATGCAGGCACGGAAAAGGCCAGGCAGCGGGGTGCTCTGTCCCAGGCTGGAACAGCACAGCCAAACCACGTCAGAGCCAGGCAGCCCCGAGGTGTGAGGCAGGGAGGCTGGGCTTATTTAACTTTCTCTCTCCCAGGGTTCTGTGGTGCCTGTCTGTAGGGCACAGAGAAGTTCTGTGAGCTCGTTGTCCCTGTGCTATGAAAAGGCCCTGCAGACGGTGCCACCTGGGCGTGGGGGTGATGAAGGCACAGTGACAGCAGGTTGGCCTGCTGCCCTGGCAGGGAGCGGTGCTTTGCCAGGCATTGTTTCCCTCATCAAACGGGGGAAACAGGTGGCTGGGCCCAAAGTGCTTCCCTCCGACAGGCGTGCGGCTTCACTCCCATCTTCTAGGTCTGAATTAATCCCAGAGCAGCCTTCTCCAGGTGGGCTGGGCAGGAGACAGGTGCATAGGGGAGGGAGCTGGGGAGGAAAGGAGTGAGAGGAAGGATAGGAGGAAGGAAGGGAGAGAAGGAAGGAGAAAGTTCCCTTGCACTGCCCAATGCCAGTGCGTTGCAGGGTGGGGAAATGAGAGGGGAAGGCATTGAAGATGTTACTTGTATCCAGGCTTCCCTTGGGATCATCAGGATTTCCTTTGCCTGGGTCCCGATGACCTGTGACTGGCTAAAGGGGCACCATGAAATCCCCTCACACGTAGCTGCCTCATCAGAGCAGGGAAGGTGGACCTGCTGGGCACAGCAGCCAACGGTGGCCACTTCCTTGCTCCTCGTCCTCCCCACTGAGTAGCAAATTCTTAGGGAATCCAGAAGACATTCTTACCTGCGAGGGTCGAGTGCCTGGGAGCATTTGAGATCTCCTCTTCCTCTTGTCCCAGCTGTCACTGCCCTTCCGTCTCTTGTGCCCTCCAGTGCCGAGGTCATGGGCTGGCAGAGCATGTGGCCTGGACCCTCTGCGCATGGGCAGGCCCTCCTCAGCTGACTTGGCCTGAACTGGGAGCCGGCAGGCTGGGCCAACCCTGAGTCTTGGCCATGGATTATGGGCCAGCTCACAGGCTCTCAGCTCAGCTGCCCGACGGTCTGCCGCTCCAGCAGCTGCCAGAACACACGGGGGCATCCGGGTCACATGAAGGCTGAGCATCTCCTGGGGACACTAAACGTGAAGGCTCCCTCCAGCCTAAAGACACCATGAGCCCCCAGTTTACTAGCTGTGGTCACTGTCACAGGCAGGCACAGGGGGAGTCATCTGGAGAGGGGCACGGTCCGCCTGTCTTGGGCACTGTATTAGATTCCTACTGCTGCCATAACAAAGCACCTCGAGCTACGTGGCTTAAAACCATAGCAACGTCTGGTCTCACAGTTCTGGAGGCCTGAAGTATGAAATCAAGCTGTCAGCAGGACCACGTTTCCCTCTGAAACCTGTAGGAGAGGAGCCTTCCTTGTTTCTTCCAGCTTCTGAGAGTTTGCTGGCAATATTTACGTTCCTTGGCTTATAGATGCTCCACTCCGATCTCTGCCTCCATTGTCACATGGCGTTCTCCACGTGTTTCTGTCTTCATGTGATCGTCTTCTAATGAGGACACCAGTCACATTGGATCAGGGCCCAGCCTACTCCAGTATGACCTCACCTTCGCTAATGACATCTGCAAAGACCCTACCTCCAAACAGAGTCACACTCTGAGGTGCTAAGGGTCAGGACTTCAACCTTTGTTGTTTGGAAGACACACAATTCAACCCATATCTGGGGCTGTCAAGGATCTGAGGGCGAAATTTCCTTCCTCCTTCCTTGTGTAGTCTACTGGTTAAGCCTCAATGGTGAGCAGCTCAGCCTTGCATGCTCTGAAGAGAACACACTGCTCCAGCTCCCCTGAGCGCATGCGTTGCCTGGGGCCTTGTTAAAGGCAGATTCAGACTCAGCTGGTCTGGGGAGGGGCCCAAGACTCTGCATTTCTAATAAGCGCCCAAGTGATGCTCAGGCTGCTGGTCAGTGAACCACACTTAAATAGCAAGGAGCTAGCCCACGAAACCTTCCCAAGGAGTCAGGCCCCTCCTGCCCCAGAGGAGAGGTGGAGGACTGCAAGGTTCAAGTGCTAGAAGGAAGGAAGCAAGCAGAACGCTCCAGTTTAACAGGCAACAGAAAACAGTATCCCTATTACAAGTGCATAGTCAAATCTGCTCCAAGGCCCCAGGCTGGGAGCTGCCATCTGAATTATCTATAGCCAAATCTCTAGCAAAGAGACAGGCTGAGTTGCCAGGGGGACCTCAGGGGAGGCCCACCACTTCCGCCTGCTTCCACCTTTGTCCCAATTCAATCAACTCCCACGCTTTTATTTCTCTTGGGAAATACTTTAGAAATGGGATTTTTCTGGGTCATATGGTAAATGTATGCTTAACTTTTTAAAATAACTTATTAGGTATAATTCACCTACCATAAAATTCTCCCTTTTCTAAAATGTGTGATTCAGTGGCATTTAGTAGATTCACAGAATTGGGCAACCATTGCCATGGTCTAATTCCGGGATACTTATGGATTAAAGACTTAAATGTTTGACCTAAAACCATAAAAACCCTAGAAGAAAACCTAGGCAATACCATTCAGGACATAGGCATGGGCAAATACTTCATGACTAAAACACCAAAAGCAATGGCAACAAAAGCCAAAATAGACAAATGGGATCTACTTAAACCAAGGAGCTTCTGCACAGCAAAAGAAACTACCATCAGAGTGAACAGGCAACCTACAGAATGGGAGAACATTTTTGCAATCTACCCATCTGACAAAGGGCTAATCTCCAGAACCTACAAAGAACTTAAACAAATTTACAAGAAAAAAATCAAACAATCCCATCAAAAAGTAGGCAAAGGAGATGAACAGACACTTCTCAAAAGGAGACATTTATGCAGCCAACAGACACATGAAAAAATGCTCATCATCACTGGTCATCAGAGAAACGCAAATCAAAACCACAATGAGATACCATCTCACAACAGTTAGAATGGCGATCATTAAAAAGTCAGGAAACAACAGGTGCTGGAGAGGATGTGGAGAAATAGACATGCTTTTACACTGTTGGTGGGAGTGTAAACTAGTTCAACCACTGTGGTAGACAGTGTGGCGATTCCTCAAGGATCTAGAAATAGAAATACCATTTGACCCAGCCATCCCATTACTGGGTGTATACCCAAAGGATTATAAATCATGCTGCTATAAAGACACATGCACACATACATTATTTTGGCACTATTCACAATAGCAAAGACTTGGAACAAAGTGAAATGTCCATCAATGATAGATTAGATTAAGGAAATTTGGCACATATACACCACGGAATACTATGCAGCCATAAAAAAGGATGAGTTCATGTCCTTCGTAGGGACATGGTAGAAGCTGGAAACCATCATTCTGAGCAAACTATCTCAAGAACAGAAAACCAAACACTGCATGTTCTCACTCATAGGTGGGAACTGAACAATGAGAACACTTGGACACAGGAAGGGGAACATCACACACCGGGGCCTGTCATGGGGTGGGGGGATGGGGGAGGGATAGCATTAGGAGAAATACCTAATGTAAACGACGAGTTAATGGGTGCAGCAAACCAACACGGTACATGTATATATATGTAACAAACCTGCACGTTGTGCACATGTACCCTAGAACATAAAGCACAATAAAAAAGAAAAATGCTAATTCACTTGTAACATTGTACTGTTAGAAACTAAGAGCTCCCCTGCCTTAGCTCATTTTAGCCTCACTACAATCCCATGAGTATGATTAGTACCCTCATTTTCCAAGTGGGGAAACCAAGTCCCAGAGCTCTGGGAACTGCTCATGTTCTCCCAGCTGGTCAGTGGCAGAGCCACAGTTCATGCCTGATGCCCGAGGCATCTAACCCTCAGCAGGGCTTTTGGTTCCTCCCTGCTGGAAGGTTAGATGTGTTACCCAGGGGGTGAGGGGTGTGTGGGGTGGAGTCAGGCCCTGGTTCAAGGGCGGGTGCTGGTCTCACACCATCTGAGTGGAACAAGGCAGACGGCGGGGCTGGTGGCCTGAGAGCAGTGGGTAGAGGCTCACGGAGTCTGACTCCCATGGGTGGGAGAGGGGTTTTCTACCAGGAAGCCGTGGGCAGTTGGCCTGGCTTTGCTGTGTAGTCACTGGGTGGGAGATGGACTGAGGAAGTACTCATGCCCACCCCACTGCTTTAGCTCAAGGGACTTTGAGAAGAAGTAGCGTGGATAAACCAGAGGCTCCACCCTCAGCACTGGGGTCTCACCCTTTCCCTTGCCTCTCTGTGCTGTTGAGTCCACCCTATCTGTTCCCAGGATGCTGCCCAGCTGGGTAGTGTCAGCAGCCCCTGATGCTCCGAGGAAACCACCAACAGCTGGGGCCACATGGCCTCATTGTTTCTCTCCCTTTGTCCTTTGCAGGCCTGGCTTGCACCCTAGACACCTCCAGCTCCACCCTGCAGCTTCATCCATGAGCTGTCACTCTCCTGGAGACAGCTCCATGCCCCAGGTGTTCCATCAACTCAAGGCTGACCTTATCCCCAGAGCCCTTTCAGACCCATTTCTCTGCCCATCTCTTCTGGCAAATCTGCTCCCTCAGCTCTGAGCTGCCATCTCCACTTAGGAGCTGCGCTGCTCATTTGGTTGTGAGATGTAGCGAGTCATTTTCTTCTTCTATTGTGGCATAATTTGCATACAGCGAAAGGCATAGATCTTAAAGTCTAGAGTTTGATGAGTTTGGACAAATGCATTCATCTGTGTAACCACAATCCTATGAAGACAAGAACATTTCTGGTCAGATGTGGTAGCTCATGCCTGTAATCCTAACACTTTGGGAGGTTGAGGGAGAACTGATGGAAGCCAGGAGTTTGAGACCAGCCTGGGCAACACAGTAAGTTCCTATTTCTAAAAGAGAGAGAGAGAGA
>NC_045438.1:162583714-162628933 GCF_002776525.5 Piliocolobus tephrosceles
CCTGGGCAACACAGTAAGTTCCTATTTCTAAAAGAGAGAGAGAGAGAAAGAGAATTGCTATTTGGGAATCTGGGCAGCCTAGCCAAAAAAAAAAAAAAAAAAGAGAGAGAGAACATTTCCCATCACCTGAAGATTTCCCTCGTTCCCCTTTACAGTAAATCCCTTTCCAGCCCCAAGCGACTTCTGATCTGTTTTTTGTCACTGGAGATTACTTTTATCTCTTCTGTAACTTCATAAATGCATTTCCCCACTGACAAATAATGTTGACCATCTTTTCATCTTACTGGTCATCTATAATCTTTTTGTGAAGTATTTTTTCAAGTCTGCCGATTTTTTCAAAATGGTTTTTAAAAACATTATCATCAAGTTGTAGGAATTATTTGTATATTCTGGATATAAGTCAAATATATGTGTTATAAATATTTTTTCCCAATCTGTGGTTTGTCTATTCATTTTCTCAATAACATATTTCAAAAAGCAGAAGTTTTAAATATGCAAAAAGTTCAGTTTATCATCTTTTTCTTTATTAATGTTTTCTGTGTCCTTTCTAAAATATCTTTGCCTATCCAAGGTCAAAAAGACGGCCCCACATGTCTTTTTCTTTAAGCTATGTAGTAAGTTTTTGGCTTTTATACTTAGGTCTGTGCGCCGACTCGAATTAATTTTGTGTGAAGTAGGGTGTCGAGATTTTTCTTTCTTTCCTTATATGAATAACCCATTGCTCCAGCATCATTTGTTGAAAAGGCCTTCCTTTCTCTATAAGACTGCTTTGGCATCCTAGATATTTCTCATTAATAATAAAGTATAGATGGCATCAAATGATTCACTCTTGCTACATTAGCAGTTGTTTAAAAATAGATGTCAAAGTTTGCTTTATACTAATGTCAAGCTCATTCGTGTGCATTGTGAGGTCCTTTCTTGATTGGGAGAGCAGGGGTGTGTTGTACTCTCCACATAGCCATGGGTGCACCTGTGTCCTGCACGTGAGCTTCTAACAGCTAAGGGTGCAGCAGGAAGCACAGGCCGGGAAGTGTAGCTCTAGACAGTGTAATGCAATGATTTCCTTTTCAGATGGAACCTTGTGTTTAACCAGTCTCAAGAGCCCACCTTGATTTTTCTTGTTGAACTCAACATTCTCTCCGTTGTTTTGCATGTGGGAGTGTGCTATATCCTTCCTAAGGCTTACATCCAGAATAGACAGACACGCTTCCCTTGGGGGAGGGAAGGCTGTGGAGGGCAATGCACTGCTCATATTCGTAACGTTCCCATCTGTCTTCCATGCCTGGCAGACACAGGGCATGGAGGGAAGGCTGTGGGCTTTAGTCTCAAGGAGAAAGGACCTTAAATTCTATCTCCAAAACCCACTGAGGACTCAGGTCTGGTCCTCGGGCCTCATGTTCTCAACTCCCAAGTAGACATATGGTGTACCTTTTGTGGAGTTTTTGTGAGGTTTAAACGAGATGCATCAAGTTTTACACACACGATTTCCCTACTCCTTGCTGAGCCATTCACACTAGGGCCAGAGATTATAACCCCCATTTTAGGGCTGAGGAAATGCAGGCTCAGGGATGTTAATGACTCATCTGTGGCAGAGCTGGGTTTAGACCCCCGGTGTGGCCTTGGGCTTGGTCCGGGACTCCGAGGAGCATTCCTGCTCCGCTCTCCTCCTGAGCACAGCCCCTGAGCTGTTGTTTCTTATATATGAAAAAAATAGAACTTCCAGTGTTGAGGGGCTTCCTTTTCCATTTCTTGGCTGCCTGACCACCAGACACCGCTGGGAGTATCTAACCCTGGTTGAGCTTTGCTGACTTTTTCAGGACCTGGGCACAGCCAGGAGCAGAGCAACCTGGGGAGGGGAAGAAGACACAAATGGCTGTTGAGCCTGCAAGGCCCTCTCTCCACCCGAGGCTCCAGTTGGTCACAGAATCCATTCCCACGACAAACCCAATTGCTAGTGCCTGCTGGCCCCAGTCTTGCTGGCGTCTTTAGAGGCCTATCACAGGGACAGGTAACACATGTGCTAGAAGGATTCTTGGTCCCCAGCTCCAGGATGTGGGCTCCTAGACCATCCTTACAAGGAGAGAAACTCTCTACGTAAGGTTGTCCTCTTACGTCACTGTATTTTGAAGCGCCAGACAACAGGGCTGCAGGGAACCTTCTCCAAAAGACCATGCAGTTGCAAGAGTCAAGCCTGAGGGCCCTTTAGGAAGGACTCTCCAGCATATCCCAAGGCACTGCAGCCCCAGCCCGACCTGTCCTGACCCCCGTGGTGGCCTTCCACCTAAAGACACCCTCAGGATCTCTGCTTCAATGTGGTGTTTGGAAAAATGCTCTGGAAACCCCAGTTTGAGGCCCAGCTCTACAATACTTCACTGTCACTGTGCCCTTAGGTAAGTCACTTTGTCCCTTTGTACTTCAGTGTCTTCGCGTATAGACGGGGGGACACGTGGATGTCCTGTGGGATCTGTTCCAGTTTGGACGGTTCACGCATCCATCGTTTTCCCCCTGAATAATGATCAGAGCAGTGTCCCTTCTTGATGGCTTATCAGGTGCCGGGTTCTGTGGCAAGAGCTGTGTGCGACGTCTCACACAACCCTCACCACAGCCTCTGCAGCAGGCGCTATTATTATCCTCATTTGACAAAGGAGGAAACTTAGCGTCCCAGAGGGTCACAGCCATAGCGCTGGTATTGGTCACCATGCTGTCCTTCCTGTGGGAATCATGTGTTTCTTGAACTGCAAAGTGATTTCATCTAATGGATTAATTTCCCTTTCTTCTTCCTCGTTCATTATTTATTCTCCTGTGGGAGTCACATGAAAAAGTCAAGAGCTGTCTGTCCCTTTGGCTCTTTGGTGGTAGCGAAGGCTCACTTTTGGCACAAGTGCAGAGTGGACCCTGAGGGGGTTCTGCACAAGCCCTCGTAGAAACAGAATGAAGGTCTAGGGAGCAAGAGAGAGGCACAGACCCTACAGTCAACACACTACTGTTTACACAGATTTTTTTTTTTTGAGACAGGGTCTTGCTTTGTTGCTCAGGCTGGGGTGCAGTGGCACGATTATGGTTCACTGCAGCCTCCACCTCCTGGGCTCAATCAATCCTCCCACATTGGCCTCCCAAGTAGCTGGGACTACAGGGGCATGCCACCATGTCCAGCTGGTTTTTAAAATTTTTTGTAAAGACAAGGTCTCACTGTGTTGCCCAGGCTATAGACAGACATTCTTTTTTTTTTTTTTTTTTTTTTGAGACGGAGTCTCGCTCTGTTGCCCAGGCTGGAGTGCAGTGGCCGGATCCCAGCTCACTGCAAGCTCCGCCTCCCGGGTTTACGCCATTCTCCTGCCTCAGCCTCCCGAGTAGCTGGGACTATAGGCGCCCACCACCTTGCCCGGCTAGTTTTTTGTATGTTTTTTTAGTAGAGACGGGGTTTCACCATGTTAGCCAGGATGGTCTCGATCTCCTGACCTCGTGATCCGCCCGTCTCGGCCTCCCAAAGTGCTGGGATTACAGGCTTGAGTCACCGCACCCGGCCTAGACAGACATTCTTAATGTGGAGGCTGTGGACTTGAGGGTGAGGCCTGCCATCTCCTGTGTATGTACCTTAAGTCACAGACGCGACAACAGAGGCCTGAAGAAGTCACGGCTTAAGTCATGGTCAACTCCTGTGACTTCTTCAGTCCTTTGTTCCCTCACTTGTAAGATTTAAATAACAGTCAATTACACCTCATGGAGTGTTAAGGGGAGTGTTTAAGAAAGGCCTCTGTGAACCCTTTGGAATGTCAGCCCTACCCCAGGACCTTAGTATAGGGTTTGGCACAAATATAGCGTCACGTAACAATGTTTCAGTCAACAACAGATGGTGCAGGGGACAGTGATAATACAGTACTTGTTGCTATAACTTTTCAGTTTAGAAACACAAATAACATTTGTTGCAAGTGCCTACAGTATTCAGCACAGTAACATGCTGTGTTACTCTGTTCTTGCATTGCTATAAAGAAATACATGAGACTGGGCCATTTATGGAGAAAAGAGGCTTAACTGGCTCACAGTTCCGTAGGCTGTACAGGAAGCACAGAGGCTTCTGCTTCCGGGGAGGCCTCAGGGAGCCTTTACTCGTGGCGGAAGGCAAAGCGGGAGCAGGCATCTCACATGGCAGGAGCAGGATCAAGAGGGTTGCGGAGAGGGAGAAACTATACATTTTTTTTTTTGAGACGGAGTCTTGCTCTGCCACCCAGGCTGGAGTGCAGTGGCGGGATCTCAGCTCACTGCAAGCTCCACCTCCTGGGTTTACACCATTCTCCTGCCTCAGCCTCCCGAGCAGCTGGGACTACAGGCGCCCGCCTCGTCGCCCGGCTAGTTTTTTGTATTTTTAAGTAGAGACGGGGTTTCACCGTATTAGTCAGGATGGTCTTGATCTCCTGACCTCGTGATCCGCCCGTCTCGGCCTCCCAAAGTGCTAGGATTACAGGCTTGAGCCACCGCGCCTGGCTGAGACTATACATTTTTAAGCAACCTGATCTCATGAGAACTCACCATCATGAGAACAGCACCAAGCATATGGTGCTAAACCATTCACGAGAAGCTGATCTCCATGATCTAACCACCTCCCACCAGGCCCCTCCTCCAACACCGGGGCTCACATGTAATCATGAGATTTGGGTAGGGACACAGATCCAAACCATACCACATACTGTGCAGGTCTGGAGCCTCTCGCCTGCACCCTCTAGCAATAGGCTATGCCGTGTAGCCTAGGGGTGTAGCACGCTACACTGTTTAGGTTTGTATGAGCACATTCCATGGTGTTTACACAACGACAAAATCACCTATGACGCATTTCTCAGAATGTTTCACTGTCCATAGGTGGCGTGTGACTGTATTTGACAAATATTGCTCAGATTCTGGGCCACAGGGCAGTGTCATGGTTTTGCATTTTATACACCTAGTTTGCTTTCTTTAAGAACATTAATAAATGCCTAATCAGTCATGGGGATGAAGGGACATCTTGAAGCGCAGCCTAAGGCCGAATCAGAAATGGCCTGCTGGCAAATGCCACGGAAGAGGAAACCACTGTCACGCTGTGCCTTCCCACTCAGACCAGCCACTTGGGGAATTGTACCTGTAGGCCCTAAAACCCCAGACAGCGGTTTGGTTCCAGGATTGGCTGTGGGACTTGGGGTATGGCTTCCTCAATTCCCTTAAAAATCCAAGGGAAGAGTCCGAATTAATCACATGGTAAGGTGACATTAAAGCTGTTCCTTCCCTTAGGAAAGCAGCTGCCTACCCCCACGCCGCCAGCTGATAATGGCCACTCCTCATCAAATATTTATCCCGGCGCTTGCAGCCCTCCATCAGCCCCTAGCATCATGCCAGGGATGGAAGCTGATTATTAAAACTGGTCATGAATGAGGCAGGCAGACTACAAAGTGCCTGGGATGGAAAGGGGGGAACATCAAAGCCCCATATTCTTCCTTAAAGGTCGCCTTCTGGAAGTGGAGGCTGCCTGCTGGGAAAACTTGAAGGGAGTTTGAGGACCTGTGCCTCCAAGACTCGGGCAGCTCTCGCCCCTTTCCTTCCTCTCCAGTGGGGTGGAAGGCAGCTAAGCCCAAGTCCTGGGGCCAGAGGCCTGACTCCAAGCCATGGGTTTATGAAAAGCAAATAGATAACCTGCCCTGGCTCAAAGATGCAACTCCCTTCACATTCAAGGGGAGCGCTGGCATTTCATTAGTGCCCTCTTTGAAGCCTGCCCTTTGCAAAACTGAAAAAGAAGAGAAGGGAGGAAGGAATGGAAGCTGATTCAAAAAGCTTCCTCTATTGTATCTGGAATTTCTGATGTCCCTCTGTGTAGCTTCACTCATTACATGGGTGGAAGAGCCTGTCAGGCAAGAAATCACGCCTGGTGCTTAATGGAACCCAGGGACCAATTAACCATACTGAGCACCAATGCCAGTGGGCAGAGCACTTCTAAAAGGGATAGGAAAAGACCTTCCCCCTTTCCCCAAATGAAAGACAAATGCTATGTCAACAGCTTTTCAAGAGTGATCTTTTATTTTGTGAAAGTCGTAAAACTGATCCATTTATCAAAAGATGATTGATGTCCCAGTTCACAAACCATATCTTTTTCTCTTTCAGCAAATCCTGGAGCCCCAAGAGTGCTGCAGCCTGGGTGAAGTGGTGACATCAGAACCTGCCCTCCACGCCCAACCGCTGGACTGCAGCCTCCTGCAAGGCCTGGTGGATGTGCCGGACCTCTCTCTGGGACAGAGTCCGTTCCATGTGGCGGTAGGTGATGCGGTAGCAGTGGCTGGTCTTGTGCGTCCTGCAGGGAGGAAGAGAACACAGGTGAGTGCGGGATGAACGAGGCTGTGACTGAAGGAGCAGCGTGGCTTGCCCTGGCTAGATCTCCCCAACTGCAGTGGAGAACTGAGGTGGGGATCCAGGCACCATTTACCGCTAATAATCTGCATCTTTTACAGGGGAGAAGGTGATAGACAGGGAAACATTAGCTTGACTGAAGGAGGCTGCTGGTTTCCACTGGACTGGATGTATCCAAGTCCCCTGGGAAGGACGCTGACAAATTTGACTTCCTAGGCCACACTCTGGAGATTTGGATTCAGCAGGTGGGAGGTGGGACCTGGGCTTCTAAGCCTGTCCCAGGTTCCCCACGTGATTCTAACAAGCAGACAGGGTCAGGGGTCAACCCAAGTGTGCCTCGTCCATGTCATGGAAGGTAACTGTGCTTGTGAGGCACATTGCAGTATCAGCAAGGCTTGAGGCAAGGCTGAGGGATTCACTCTCTCAGCACCCCTGTTGGCAGTCCAGGAAGCATACAGGCCATATATGCCATGTATGTGCTGTGTAGACCATTACTTTAGTCTCTCCTTTACGACATAGGTGTTGGCTTGGCTTGCATGGAACAGCTGGGTAATTCTGGAATATGTGGCGATGACAGCAGTAGGGCCTTCTATCTGCATGGCAGGTGCTAAGACACACTGGTCAGTTGATCTCCTGAGAAAGACCCCTGGGCCATGAACTAGCAGGCCTGGCCCTGTCCCCAACCTGCCTCTCACTGGCTGTGTGGCTGGGTGTCTGACATCTCACCATCTCTGAATGCTCACATTTCTCTTCTATACAAAAAGGGGACCTGGTCAACTTCAGAGCCACACAAATTCCTCTTTTCCCATCCGCAGCAGCAGCAGCAGCAGCAACAACAACAACAACAACAGAGGCAACCTAATCCCTTCTTGGCCTTGGGGGAGGAAACGGAAACAAACCGAGGGCTCCCAGGCAAATTCCTTTTATGATGCCGTCAACCAGCCCTTAGCCTAGTCGGGAGACTCCATGTGCTTTCTGGCAGGTGAGACAGGGCTGGGCCTTCAGTAATACCAGGGTCTTGAACAAATGGGCTTCTGGTGGAGCTAGCACCTGGGCCACTCCCAAATAATCACTGGAAACTGGTAGTCCCACTGATGCCACCTGAGTCCAGAGCCTTTGCTTCCAGGGGCCTCCCGATGCTTCACAGATTGCTCTCACTGGGTTCTCTCCTCTTTCCTCTCCCTCTCCCTCATCTGAATGCCAAAGCCCTTGGCTGGGCAGATTATGCCTGGTGCGTGAGAGTCTGCCTTGGTCCTGGCCTCCCTAGTCTGCCCCTTCACCTGCCCTTCCAGTGTCTCCTCCCCTCTCCCCCACTCTGGCTTGGTCATCTTTGTCCTGCTTTTGTCCTTCCACTTTCAGGAAGGATAAGCTGCTATGCTGTGCCTCACAGAGTTATGTGAATTTCAGCCAAGTATGCAGCCCCCGTTTGGATCAAGCCACAGGAGGAAGTTACCACCGAGGGGCTGCGATAGGCAAGCTGGGCTGGGGGAGGAAGTTTTCTTTAGGGACTTCCTGGGGATTCCCGATAGCACATGGAGGCCTGCCCCATTCCCTCACCCAGTGTCAGCTGCCTGCTTTAGACCAAGGGAGAAATCAAATCCTCTCCCCACCTGGCTCTTTCTTTTTCGGTCCAGCTCAGGCCAATGGCTCTGCTCTGTGGACATTCCTCTGGGGTGGGGACCCTGACTCCTGGGGGAGGCACTGCTGCTCAAAGTGCCCCAAGGACCTCCCACAAAGTAGAGTCATCTTTTCTCCTCACTCTCTGCTCCTAACAAGAGTACTCCAGGTACCATGCCCACCCCAGCCTTTCAGGCACCAAAATGCAGCCAGACAGAAAAACCTGGCTCTGAGAGGAAAACAGAGGCTCTCCAGGAGTGGGAGCACATGAAACCACATAGCCAAGACCCTGGCTGCCACCAAGTGCTGACCCATTCCATTCAAACTACAATTGTTCCATTTACAGTTACTTGTTTTTTGACAAGGGCACCAAGACCATTCAAGGGGGGAATGTCTTTTCAACAACTGATACTGAGACAACGGGATATCCACATGCAAAAGAATGAAGTTGAATCCCTACCTCACACAACACACACAGACTAACTCAAAATATATTATATATCTCAATATAAGAGCTGAAACTATATCATCCTTAGAAGAAAACAGATGAGTAAATCTTCATGACTGCACAGGCAAAACCTTAGATGACACCAAAAGCACACATGAAAAAATTTTAAAAAATGATAAACCTGGAATTCATCAAAATTAGACATTTTCTTAATTCAAGGCATCAAGAAGGTGAAAAAGGAACACATAGAATGGGAGAAGATATTTGCAAGTCATATACCTGATAAGGGATTTGTATCCAGAACATACAAAGAACTCTTGCAACTCAACAACAAAATAGCCAAAACACAGTAAAAAAAGTACAAAAGATTTGAATAGACATTTCTGCAAAGATAAACAAATGGCCAACAAGCACATGAAAAAATGTTCAACTTCAGCCACCAGGGAAATGCAAATCAAAACCACCATGAGATACCACTTCAGGCCCATTAGGATGCCCATTTTATTTTATTTTTTTATTTTTTATTTTTTTTTGAGACGGAGTCTCGCTCTGTCACCCAGGCTGGAGTGCAGTGGCCGGATCTCAGCTCACTCCAAGCTCCGCCTCCCGGGTTTACGCCATTCTCCTGCCTCAGCCTCCCAAGTAGCTGGGACTACAGGCACCTGCCACCTCGCCCGGCTAGTTTTTTGTATTTTTTAGTAGAGACGGGGTTTCACCATGTTAGCCAGGATGGTCTCGATCTCCTGACCTTGTGATCCGCCCGTCTCAGCCTCCCAAAGTGCTGGGATTACAGGCTTGAGCCACCGCGCCCGGCAGGATGCCCATTTTAAAAACAAAAGGAAAATAACAAGTATTGGAGAAGATATGGAGAAATCAGGGCCTGTTTAGAAATTGACAGGGCTCTGCAAATTATAAAGTACTAATTGGGTTTGAGGTGAAAGTATCATTGTGGCAACTGTTATCACATTGTATTTTTTCACTGGTTCACTTTGGTTCCTCCTAGCAGAAGAGCTGGTAATATGGCACCTCTAAAAGTTATTGCCAATTGAAGATGGATGGGGAAAAATCTGTTTTCCTATTTCTATGCGCTCAGAAAAAGATCTCTATAAGGATTCTTGGGATTCAAATAGCTTATACAGAGGATTTTGATGAGTTAGGTGTAAATGATTCACAAATACGTGGATTATGAGATAAATTCTCATAATATATAGATATGAGAGAAATACTATTTAGCAGAATGTTTGTTTGGTGATTCTGTTGAATTCAACAGAATCACGTGAAAATCAACCAGATTTGCCTTTTCCTAACATGAATGATGACAGAGAATGCTTCCTTTTATTTTCTAGAAACTTCTGTGTGTAGCTTTCAGATGACAGGACATACTCCTGTCTTCCTTTGTCATGTTGGAGGGCTGAGAGAATGGAGCTGGCAAGTGGTCAGGAGTGGAGGACCCCAGTCCCTCATTCTTGAAGCGTCTCCCCAGGAAAGCCACAGGCACATGGAGCATGGAGCTAAAGATTCTTGGAGCTCATCAGTGAACAGGTAAGAAAACTGATTCCTCAAGTGAAAGATGCCCTCAGCAACCAACCCCAAGGGTCGGGACTCTCCTTCTGCTGGTTCTTTTATATCACCCAATGCAGTCTCTTTTAGACCAAAAGCTTTTCAGTCTTCCATCTGCCGTGACCTACACTGTCTCTCAGTAACAGCAGCAGCAGCAACAGCAAACATTTATGCAGCAGTTTTGTATACCAGGTACTGTTCTGAGGCATTCACATACACCACCTCTTTTAAGTATCACAACCTCATTGAGTAAACAGCATTACCGACCCATTAGACAGATGAGGAAACTGAGGCACGAAGAGCATAAGTAACTTACCGATGCTCACACAGCTAATAAGTAAGTGGCAGGGCTGGATTCAAAACTAAGCAATCTGGTGGGAATGTACAAGCCACAGTATGGTGGTTCCTCAAAAAGTTAAACACAGAATTACCATATAATCCAGCAATTCTACTCCTAGGAATATATCCTAGAGAATTGACAGCATGTGTTGAAACAAAAACCTGTCCAAGAATGTTCATAGCAGTATTATTGACAACTGCCAAAAGATGAAAATGTCCATTAATATCTGTATAGATTGGCCAGGCATGGTGGCTCATGCCTGTAATCTCAGCACTTTGGGAGGCCGAGACAGGTGGATCACTTGAGGTCAGGAGTTCAAGACCAGCCTGGCCAACATGGTGAAACCCCAACTCTACTAAAAATACAAAAATTAGCCAGATGTGGTGGAGGGCGCCTGTAATTCCAGCTACTTGGGAGGCTGAGGCACGAGAATCGCTTGAATCCTGGAGGTGGAGGTTGCAGGGAGCGGAGATTGCTCCACTGCACTCCAGCCTGGGCAACAGAGTGAGACTCAGTCTGAAAAAACAATTTTTTTTAACAAAATGTGGTATATCCACACAATGGAATATTATTTAGCCATAAAAAGGAATGAAGTACTGATACATGGATGGATACTGGATGGAATGTGGATGAACCTCAAGAACGGAAGTGAAGAAAGCCAGATGCAATAGAGCACATATTATACAATTCCATTTATAGAAGATATCCAGAAAAGGGGAATCTACAGAGATAGAAGGCGGACTGATGGTAACCAGGGGTCGTAGGGAGAGACTGCCTCATAGGGATATGGATTTCCTTTGGGGTGATGACACATTTTGAAACTAGATAGAGGTGACGGTTGCACAACACTGTTCTTATACTAAATACCACTGAATTGTACGCTTTAAAAAATGGTTAATGTCATGTAAATTTTTCCTCAATTAAAATAATAAAAACTAGGAAATCTGCTTTCAGAGCCCAGCTATTAACTGTCACCCTCTTCCTTTAATCCCAATGTCCTCTAAGGAGTGACAAGGTTTGCAAGTTATGGAGAAGAGTAATTTCTTTTAATTGTGCTGTTAAAAAAAAGGTGGAATGAGCCCATGCTCCTCTCTAGTTCTGCCCTTCCACCAACAACAGAGGGCACAGCTGGAGAGGAAGAATGACTGTGAGTGGGGTGGGCTGTGCCTGGGGCACGGCTGCTTTGATGTCTTTCCTGCTTAAAGGGGCATTAAGAGGTGGTCTGGGAAGCCAGACAGCTGGCTGGGAAAATGAGAGGGCTGCAAGCGTAAGAAAGGAAGGGTAAGAGCATGGGGCCAGGGTGGCATCACGAGGTTGCCACTGCCCTCCCCCAACCCATGCAGGCACACTCATCAGGACAAGAAACCTGCCCCGGAGGAGAGAACAGGCTGCGCTGACTACCTGGAGCTTTAGAGGCAAATAAAAGTTCCCTTTTATGTACTTCACAGCTTCTACTCATAGGCAAAGTAAACGAGATTGCCCATGACTGAGTCTGAGAGGTCAAATTCCATTATAAGGAGTTTGAAGAGAGAGTCTAAAAAAATTTTTTTTGGTGCTACAATTTCATTGCATTGGGGTATTGGCTAAAATGAGTTGGTCACTGGATAGCGTTTGAATTTCTGAAAGATTTTGGTATAGGAATCTTAGAATGTTTGAACCTCCGGGGCTTTGACTGTCAGCAGTTTATTCATAGATTCCTTTAGTTATTCAACAAACAGCATGTTCCAGTCACTGAGCTGGACACAGATAAGCACATGAAGGGGATCCAGTATCTGCCCTCAACCAGCTCACATCCGGGAGTTAGCAGCCTGCTGAGTCCTGCGGCAACCCAGGAGCCGGCTGAGCAGAGGACCGTCCCCGAGTACGCCCATGACAGCAGGAGGGGCTGGTACTTGCTTGGCAGTGAAGTCAGCCACATCTCACCCCACGTGGAACCTCATGTTCTCCTGAGATTTGCTCTTCAGTACATGATTTTTTCCACCTCCCCGAGAACACTGACATGCACTGTTTGTCTAGTACAGTGCGGCACTACGGGGCGTACCAGAGGGCTTCAGATTATCCTGCCTGCTAGGAGCTTACCTCTTGAGACGGGCAAACAGAATGTAAGACAGCCCACGCTCCCTGCCATTGGCAGGTGATGAACGATGCCATGGTACATGCTGCGCCCAGGGCCCACCTCTCCCACTCTCCCACTGCCGCCCATCAGCTCCCGTTCTGAGAGATTCCGCCTGGCTCTGGAAGCTGGAGACATGACTCAAACTTATCCTGAACCTTACTTTCACTTGGATCCTGGTCCCTGCTCCAGTGTGACTGCCCCCTAACTTTACCATGCTGTACAAGAGTAGCTGCTTGTGTGGAAGCCGAGAGCCAGGGCCAGAGGGGCAGCCCCGTGTGGGCCGATGGGAGAGCCGGGCCGGACGGCAGAATGCAACACCAGGGAGGGGATGGCGTATTTTGATGCCGCCTCCTACCAGAGCCCTTGGACCAAAGACAAGGATGTACAGGTGCTCAGTATAGTCAAGGCTGGATCAGTGAAGCATCCTCAAAACTATAAATGTTTAAAAGGGGTCCCTCCCCAGTGCTTTTTTTTTTTTCCTGATCAACTTAAGTGATACAACTAACAAGTACCAAAAGTACTGCCAAGAGCGTCACTGCTCTCCGGTTCAAAGTGTGCCAAGAGGAGATTTTCTAAAGAGCTCAGGGCTCTCAAGCCTTACTGGAAAGCTGGCACAAGGGGTCAGAGCGTTAGCGAGGGTTGGAATTCCTCTATCATACAACCCCTCGGTTTACCCTGGCAACCAAACAGGCTCTGAACTCAAAATAAAACCTTTCCAGGGGATGCAGCCAAATCCCAGCTCCTGCAACATCCACAGTAGTCTGCTTCTCCATCTGCGACAGAGCAGCGACTTCATGTTCTTGGATGATGTGCTCGCCACCTCCCAGAATAGATCACATACGACCAGCAGTCACTGCAGCTGCCATCTATTCATGCAGGGATTACTCAACAGGAGAGAGGATGCTGTCACGGGGCAGCTTCCATTTTCAGAGTAACAAACACTGGGTTTCCCCGGCTCACTCCTCATCTGTCTCCTGCTTTTCTGATGCAGAAGCTCAGTCTGGAGCTGCCCACGTCAGAGGCACCGTGCATGGCTGTGAGGGTCAATACATGCCACGCTTTAGTGCGGGGAGCGGGGGGGTGCTGGACTCGGGCAAGAGGCACAGTATGGCAGGAGGAGGAGGAGGAAGTAGGGACAAGTTCCATGGCCTCTCCTGAAAACATAGAACTGAATGGGCATGGTGGAGTGGAGAACCAGAGTTTGCAGCTAGAGAAACTGTTCTAATTCCCGCTCTGCCCTTTGCTATCTGTGCGACTCTGGGCAGTTTACATCACCCTTTGTGCCTCAATAACTCCATCTGCAGGGTGAGGCGAACAAAACTTGCTTTCCAGGGTTTGTGAAGGCTGAATGATGGGCATGTAGAGTATTCATACAGAGCCAGCCACCCAGAGTAGGCGCTGAATACCTACGCGTCCGCCCCCTCTTCCTCCTTTACCCCTGTGGTTTACTGGAGAGTGGAATGAAACTGCGGCGGGGGAGGGACTTGTATTTCTTCTGTGTTTCTTTTACCCTCGTCTGGGTTTGGACTCTGACTTTGGACGGAGGATGGGAAGAGATTCCTCCCCATGGAGCACGAATGCATTAGTTAGCTTTGGCTGCATCAGTGAAGTGAGGAGTGGAAGTCAGATCGGGCAGGATTTAAATAAGTGGTCTGGAAACTAAGTAAATCATTTTCCCCCTTTACCTTCCCTACGTTTTTTTTTAAAACAAACAAACAGACAAACAAACAAAAACAAAAGGGAAGAGAGGATGAAATTCTGATCATGAGACTTAGGGTCTGATGACTCTATATGGCTTTCCTAATGAACTGCTCCGGGCTTAATGCAAGAAGAGGACACAGGCCTGGGAAGCAGGAGGCCCGGGTGCCAGCCCAGGCTCCCGTGATGACTGTGTGAGTATGGGTGAGTCATTTAACCTCTTCTGGCCTCATTTTCGCCCCCAATGACAGGGGTGGAATAAATGGGCTCTGAGGCTCCTTCTGGCTCTAGAATTCCAGGAGTCACCTCAGAAGACAGAAGAGATCCTTTTATTTTTATGTATTTATCTATTTGAGACATGGTCTTGCTCTGTCACCCAGGCTGGAGTGCAGTGGCACAGTGACACAATCATGGCTCACTGCAGCCTTGACCTTCTGGGCTCAAGCGATCCTTCCACCTCAGCCTCCTGAATAGCTGGGACCACAGGTGTGCACCACCACGCCTGGTTAATTTTTTGACTTTTTGTAGACACAGGGTCTCGCTATGTTGCCCAGGCCAATCTCAAACTCCTAGGCTCAAGCAAAACTCCAGCATTCCCAGAGCCTGCACAGGAAGAAAGGGCAAGGCTAGGATGGGCCCGTGATACGAGTGATGAGAGCCAGCGGGAAGCATGCTGGCCTAATGAGGGCAGAGTGCAGCCTGGCAGGGCCCACTGAGAAAGCCGTCGTGCAGACCACGGGGCGCCAGCAGTAACAATGCTCTGGACACTTCTTCAGCCCCTCCATCTATTCCCTTTGTTATTTCGCAAATACCATACACGCACTCCCCAGGGGAGGTTCTCCTCCTCGTTCTCAGAAGGGTCTGTCCTGGGCCTGACGCTCCTGTGGGGCCGTTCTGAGTGGTGCCTCCCCCAGCTCCCAGCCAGCAAACACCAGTGTTGCCGCTCCCTGCTGCTGCTGCTGCTGCTGCTGTGCCTGTGATTTCCTCCCAGGGGGATTTCTGTTCCTCGGAGTCAGTCACAAGAAAGCAGTCCAGATGGTTCCTCTGACAGTTACTGCCTTGGGAAAGACAACTCCAATCCAGGCCTTGATGGAGGCAGGGCCAGAGGCAGAGAGAGAGAGAGAGAGAGAGAGAAAGGGGGCCTCCCCTGCCGGGCCCAGCTCCTAGCCAGCACACGTCGGCAACGTAAGAGTTCCTTAGAGACACGTGTTTTGCAGGCAACAAATGCTTTTTAACATCAAATACTCGCCAAGTCCTCAGGGATGTTTCAAAACACCCCCAGGTTTTTATTCCCATCACTCCCTGTGACTTCTCCTGGTACTTCCCAGTGAGTGTCTCCTGCCAAGCACCTCCTGGGGGATGTGGCCGAGCTCCTTGGTCCTTGCACGCATGTGTGTATGAAAATAACTGCTCTGGGGAAATCTAACGGAATCTCTCACAGAGAGGCTTGGGATGCAGACTCGCCTAGCTCTACCGCTTCTCAGTTACAGAGTCCTGGGCTGGTTCTTAATTTCTAGTTCAGGTTCTCCTTCTAAAATATAGATCATGAACTGACAAGAGCTTTTGAAGGAATTGAATGAAAAAAATGTATAGGTAAAGTGTGAAGTGTTGTTCAGGTTAACAGTTAACAATTGGTACTATCATTCAGGTAGCTGAAGGCTATAGCGCCCTCTGCTTTGGCCCACACAGAAAGACCTGAATGACCTTAGACAAATCATCTGAGCTTCAACCTCCTCGTCTGTACAGACGGATCACTGATATGACGCAGGCTACGACACAGATGAACCATGAACACATGATGCCCAGTGATTATCACCAGAAAAGCAAGTTGGGAACCCACATTATACTGAAAAGCAAAACAAAACAGGCAACAGCTCACTGGTGTGCACACAGCAGGGGGGCTGCCATGAGTCTCATGTGACTGGTTTCTGCCCTCCCCGACGGAGCATCTTTATGATTTCATTAGCTTAGCAACGAAGATATCTTGCCTTGTATACAAATGACTTTTTATTTTTATTTTTTTTTTAGATCCTCCACTCATAATGCTATGGCAGAGTTGGGCCATATTTAACACATTCTTTTCAACTATTCCATTATCTTTGAGACCATCTTTTTACATTTCTAACAAGAAGCAATGTCTCATTTTACACAGTTTTCCAAAGCCCTGTGCTTTTCGTTTGTGTGGAAAATTTGGAAGAGATTTTATTTTTCTCTCTGGCTTAGTCTGCAGAGCCAAAGTCAACAGAGCTAACTTTAACCGTGTACTGTTACAAGGCAGCCTCCCAATCGTGTCGACACTTTGGTGGCTGAGTCAGGTTACAGAAGATAAGACCTGTGTCAGGTGAAATGCTACGTTTCCAGCTCAAGCAACTGATCAGCACTTATTTGTTCTGTGCTGAGGTGGACACTGCAGGAGACACAAACAGGTAAACGAACTGCTTGATCAATAGATAAATATACATGGAGTGGCTGTTCTGTGCATGACACAGTGGTAGTGTGAGGGGAACACGTATCTCAAAGTTACAGAAAGAAGGATTAGGCTATATTACAATCCACTTGGGGCCCATAAGACATTCATACCTGAAAAGACAGTCAACAGGATGAAGCTATCAATACTGAATGTTAAATAAATGGCATGGACCATAGACAACTTGGAGGTCAGCAAAGACTGGCAGAGGAGATGAGATTAGGTTTAGATGTTAAAGCACAAGTAGAATTTTAACAGGTGGAGAGAGAGTGCAGTCCAGTTGGCAAAACGTCACCGGAGGTACCGGTGGCAAGGGACATTCATTGTATTACTCTGCCTTCCATTTCAACAAAGATTTGCTGAGTATATGTTCCAGGTACAAATGGCCCAAGGGGGACCTCTTCAGAGGGCGCATGACCTACTGAAAGAGGACAGGCTGCGTACAGTCACCGCAGGAAGCTGGCTTTGGCCATGGCAAGTCCACAAAGTGGTTCGCCCTGCCCAGGAGCGATCAGAGCAGTTTCACAGACTGGCGCCAAGTGACCTGGTGATGAAAGGATGGGACATGACTTTGGCACGTGGTTCAGTGGCACAGAGGAAAAGCGCTTTCTACAGAGGGCACAGAGAGAATTGTGAGCCTGCACAGACCAGTCCAAGGAGCAGCAAATAGTTGAGAGCCGCTGGTCTGCGTTTTCAGAGGGTGGAGTGCAGAAATCGGGTGGGATGCTGCAGGGAGGGGTGGGGTCACAGAAGAGGGCCTTATATTTCTGTTTGAGAAGGCCCAGCCGAAAATCCATCCTGTTGCTTAAGCAAGCAACAGGAACAACTGGGCCCAGGATCAGGTCCTGAAAAGACTCCTCTGAGAGGCTGGGATGACCTTGCTCTGAGTGGCTTCACTGCACACAGAGGCTAGCCTCCTGTTCACCTCAGGTCTCATTCCTGGCAAATAAGAGAGAAACACTGAGATGTTAAAGGAATGGCATGGACCATAAACAAGTTGGAGGTCAGAAAAGACAGGCAGAGGACATGAGATGGCCATGTCACCCATATGGTATTAACAGCCACCTATCCAAGGAGTTCACTGCAGCATCACCCTCAGCCCCTATTATTCATGAGTAGAATTACCTATGACTGTGTTATGTTGTAAAAGTTTTATTTCTTCAGTGACTAATGGAAGAAATAGGTTAATTACTTTAAGACTCAGTGTCAGTTAATTATGAAGGAATTACACATCAGTAAAGAGAAATATGTATACATTTCCAATGACACTGTTATTCTGCAAACACCTTTGAGGGGAACTCTGGGTCTAATTAATTGCATCATCTCTTGACAGACAGTGAGAGATTAAAGGGAAGGGGACAAAACAGGGATTTGGCTGGCAGGATGCACCTCCTCCATCTATAATATTCTAGGCTGGAATATAGCAGTGATATCCTGATTAAAGATTCATCATACAAGTAATGTTCATGAAATCACAGACTCAAAGGTAAGGCACCAGAGGGGTCTTCTGGTCCATGCTTGAGCTCTTTCTGGCAGGCCTTATGTTGGATCCCTCGTGGGGCAGCCCATTCTATGCTCTGACAGTGCGGGCGCCCCGTATACTGAGCTGACCAGTGTGTCCTGTGTTTCTCCTCATTGGCCCTGGATGCACTCCAGTCCTTCTCCCCCATGACAGCCCTTCAAACTCCTCTACTCATTTTTGGCAGCAAAACAGCATGACAGCCCTGGCTAGGAAACGCCAGGACCACTGGTGGTCAGAGTGGAAAGGGGCCCTGGAGGCAGCACATATGTTTAACATCACTGCCCCAATTCATGCATCCACCCAATTCATTTATTCGTTCAGCAAATGAATGCCGACCACCCACCGTACGCCATGTATTCTGCTGGGTACTGAGGACCTAATGGTGGAATAAAACAAAACAAAACAAACAAGACATGACTTGTAGATTCCACAGTCTAGCATAGGAGATAGGCATTAAAGAATTACAAAGAAATGTAAATTACAATGGCTAAAGGTTATGGAGGGAAGGTACATGGTGCCATGAGGCCACACAAAAGGGCTATTAAGGTCAAGGAAGGTTCCCTGTGGAAGTACCAACAAGCTAAGGCCCGACAGAGCGTAGGAACTGATGGGGTGAAACAGAGTGAGAGCAGGTGGCGGGCAGTCCCAGACAGAAGGGATGGCACATATAAAGGCCCTATGATCTGAGTTTAAATTCCCATTCTCCTCTTCTGAGCTATAGGATCTAGATAGATCGTTTACCTTCTCTACATATGGGTTTTCTCATCTCCAAGGAGAAAACAGTTCTGCATGTCTCATCAGGCAGGGAAGCCTGGTGAAGCTCAGTTCGGAGCACCACTATCTCAGGGCCTCCTGGCTTGGATCTTTTTTGTTTTTGGATGAAACAGAACCCCAATCTCTCTGCCCTTCCTATGTATCCCCTAAATTACACTGTATGAGGCACAGCTCAAAGCAAAGCTGCTCTGGCTGAAGGGGCAAGAGGACCCCACATACTAGCCTTCTGCCCCACTCAGCACAGCCCCTCCCCATCAGCTCCTCAGAACCCCTAAGGCTCAGGGGTCAACTTTAAATCGACTCCATTTTTCAAAAATAGGCAGAAGCGAAGCTTCCGGAGACAGTGATTTGCCCAAACTCATCTCCAAGTGAAACCTGTTGAAGATATGATGGCGACTCATTTAGGGGAACACATTCTTTCAAGGAGAGAGAAATCCTTGCTCTGCAGAGCATAAAGGCAGCAAGACAAGCAGAAAACAGGTGGAGGAGGTCAGACACTGGATTCTCAGCTTAGAGCTCCTCTTTGTAAGAGAAGAGAGTTGGTGCGAGTCCCTTCACGGCTCTAAGCCTAGGCATCCTGTTTTACAGTGGGGATTCCAACTGCCTCACGGCGTTACCGAGAGTGGATAGGTTTTTAAGGTACTTTATAATTATAAATGACTAAATTTATCACCATAAAAGGGAGACTTCATTTTTGCAAATGGCCCAGCAACATTTAGAGCCAAAATTGGTGAGAGAAAGTAATCTAATTGATTAATATTCCATATATGTTAAAAGAAGGCATAACTATAAAGTAACAAGATATGGTTCCTGATGTGGCTTATTATTGGGCCTATAAAAATTCTTAAAAAAAAAAAAAAGAAGAACTGGCTGCATTACAGGCCTTCACCATAGACCACATGGAGGGTGCAGTGTTTGTCTGAATTCAGAAGTTGCTAGAATGTTTGTGCTCACTATTTCATAGCTGTATCGCAGTTATGCTACATGTCTTGTGGATTCATTTTTACCTTCTAGGGAGAAACGTGACTATCCCATACCACCTCTTCACCTGAAGAGCTAACATGACAAACTGATGGAAACTCATCCTAGAACCATGTACTTCTATATGAAAACAAATTTTAAATTCCAAATATGCATAAAACTAAAGCAAGCTCTGGGTCTTGCCATCATACAGTATTTGTAAAATCGAAGACATTTTGTTAATAGTAACCACAGCAACAATAGGGACAATGAACAATTATAAAGTTATGCAGCTTCCAGAGCCCTTGTACCCACGTGATCTCACTGGCTGTGATTGGAACAGCCATCCTGAGAGGCGGACACTGTCACCTCCTATTGCAGAGGTGCACCCAAATAACAGGTGACAGAGGTGGGATTCCAATTTAGGCATGCAGCTGCCTCCAAAGCTACGCTCTTAATCCTGGCTAGAAAACATCGTCTGATGTTTGTGGCCAACGTCTCAGCTACATCCCACCTCAAAGCGCTAGCAGGTTTCATAAGGCTGATCCCTTGATGAAACTTGAGGGAATAGCCTTAAAATATACTTCCACAAAAAAGTAATTTTGCTTGGGGCAAGCGGGTTGGGTTGGGTTCAAGTGCACAGTTTTTTTGGAGGTCTGGCTATCTTTGCTACTTGGATAAATCTATGGACTCTCCAGGTCTCAATAAACAGAAATGATGCTATTTGCTCCTAACTACTCCCTCAGTTAGGAAAAATTGAAGCCGTGAGAGTGAAGCATTGTCAGCAACTTGGAACAAGTAAGTACTAATAAAGTAAAAGTCAGAGTCAATAAACTCTTTCAAAATCATATTGAGTTGCAGTTGTCCATTTCCAAACTTTGTGAAAAGAAGTATTCTATTCTTGGTATTGTCTTACTTCAAAAAAAAAAAAAGATGTCAGGCTTACATTTCTAGTGCACTGGAGAGAAACATAATCAACTTTTTCAACTTGAAGTGTGTCTATTATGAATGCTTAGGGAGAATTTAATAAGACTGCCCATGGGTTAATTTCAAAGGCAAAATGTCAAGACACTTCAATTATGGGCTTGGGGGGATTGTGAAACACTGTCATGCCTTGAAGAAGCTATTGATGTGGACAAATATTTTTAGGTCCCGTTGCTTCATGCTGAATTTTTTACTGGGCAAATAAATGAGCACAGGTTGGGCAGAGTGTGTGTTTTGGACAGGTTGCTAAAACACATGATCAAAGAGTATGTCTGTCTCTTTCTCTACCACAATTTTTCCTATGTATGACAGTTAGTTTATAATAAGATAGTATGACTTAGAAGGTTCCAGAGTGATGCAGAATAAGATAAAATAAAGATTCTACTACTAAATATACCTAGATGTGCTGAATAACATTAATATGATTTTTTTGACTCTGTGTCCCCACTTAAATCTCATGTTGAATTGTAAAGCCCCAGTGTTGGGGGAGGGATCTGATGGGAGGTGACTGGATCATGGGAACAAATTTCTCCCTTGCTGATCTTGTGATAGTGAGTTCTCATGAGATTTGGTTGTTTGAAAGTGTGTAGTGCTTCCCTCCTTGCTCTCTCTCTCTCTCTCTCTCATACTCTGCCATGGTAAGGCATGTTTGCTTCCCCTTCCACCATGATTGTAAGTTTCCTGAGGCCTCCTGGCCATGCTTCCTGTACAGCCTGCAGAACTGTGAGTCAATTAAACCTCTTTTCTTCATACATTACCCAGTCTCGGGTAGTTCTTTATAGCAGTGTGAGAATGAACTAATACAATATGTAAGAGCAGTGACTTTCTAAAAAAGTAGGTAGCTGAGGAGATAATAAGAAAGCAAGGGAAAAATATCTCCAGATGCAAAAAGTAAATAACACAAACCACAGCGGTAAGTGCCCAATGCTGCAGCTACCTGGAGCAAAGACAGTATCCATTATTGTAACCTAGAGCTTAGATTTTAACCTTCACCTGAGAATGAAGGCTTTGGCCCACATGAACCAAGAAGTTGGAACTGAGAGTCCTGCCCAGTGTGGGTATCCTAAAGGGTTGCCACCTGTGATGTAAGAGCAGACTAGGGAAAACAAAACAAAACATATCCTTGGCACAGATTGGCAAAAAGGAATCTTGTCTCTATCTGGATGTGAAGAATGCGGAGAAGAAGCCTACCCTGAAAGTTAAAATTCTAGGTCTGTGTCTTATGTGGATTTAGAGTTCAAAGTGAACAATACCTCAGATCCTCAAGCTGAGAAATTACCAAAACACTGGTCTTGGGAAGGTGCTAACCCTTGAAGACTTGGCAGAAGAAAATGCAGAAACAGCACTGAGGAAAAGGCTGGCCACAGGGGACTGTCTCAGGATATGCTCCAATGAACATAACCTCAAGGACCCAAATTACAGAACACATGAAGAAATAACCCATTATATGCTAAACATAAAAGACAGAAGGATCAGTGTCCCAACGATTTCGGATACAAGAACAATCTAAAAAGTATTTAAATGATTGAAAATGAATTTAAACATTTAAGAATGTTTAAAATGCTTAAAGACATGAAAGAACCACATGAAAGAGCATAATGAAAAAAGAATAGCAGGGACACGGATGAAGCTGGAAAGTATCATTCTCAGCAAACTAACACAAGAACAGAAAACTAAACACTGCATGTTCTCACTCATAAATGGGAGATGAACAATGAGAACACATGGACACAGGGAGGGGAACATCACACACCAGGGCCTATTGGGGGTTGGGGGGCTAGGAGAAGGATAGCATTAGGAGAAATACCTAATGTAGATGACGGGTTGATGGGTACAGCAAACCACCATAGCACAAGTATACCTATGTAACAAAACTGCACATTCTGCACATGTACCCCAGAACTTAAAGTATAATAAAAAAAGACTTACATAAAAATGTATGGAAATGAAAATATAATTTAAAAATGCGTCACAGAGTTAAATGACAGATTAGACACAGCTGAATGGAGAATGAGTAAACTGGAAGACAACTCTGAGGAACTGTTTGGAATATACTAGAGAGAAGGACAGAAATGGAAAACATAAAACAGGTTAAGAAACATGTAGGATAGAATATGAGTATTAGAAAAATGTAGAGAGAACAAAGAGGCAATATCTAAAGAGACAATGACTGAGAGGTTTCCAGAATTAATGAACTCTTCAAATTCAGAAAACACAGTAAGTCCTGAATGGCGTTAAATTTTAAAAATCTGTATTTAAAAATCACATTGTAATGAAACTGCAGAATACCCAAGATGAAGAGATGACCTTGGAAATAACTAGAGAAGAAAAACAGGACTTACAAAGCAACAACAAAGAAATAGCTTTCTCAGTAGCTACAAAGGGTTTAGGGATTAATGGAATAATACAAAGAAAGTGTCAACCTATATCAATTATACCCAGCTAAGCTGTTATTTTAGAATAATGGCAAAATAAAAACATTTTCAGACGAAGTGAGACACAATGAAAAGGTCTGCAACTCACATACCTTTGAAGAAAGACCTAAGAAGGGTATATTTCAGGAAAAAGGATAATGAACTCAAAAAGGAAGTGGATGTGAGAAGCTAGCAACAATAACATGATGGTTCAGATCACAACCTATGGAAACTAAGTTTACTCTCCGGTAAGACTGTTGTAAAGCTGTGGTTTACAACACAGATGTCCCAGTGTTCCAGAGATACTCTCAGATGGTTTTTGCAGAATTGCCCTAAGCTGGAGTAAATAGCTCAGGAGAGCTGATTTCCTGTCCTGGCCATTACAATCAGTCTCAGACTTCCCAGAGAACTGACTACTCCCTGGAACACACTGTGAAGCAAAACAGCAGAAGGGCTGAGAGCGCAGGCTCTGAAGGCACACGGACCCACTCTCAGTGCATACTACGTGATTCCACTGTGGCAAGTTACTGAATCCCTCTAATCCTCAGTTTCAATGCCTTTAAGTCAAATAGATATATGTGTATGAGATCCTAACACAGTGCCTCGAACAAAATAAATACTCAGTAAAAGACAGCATTTACTATAATAATTATCAGTATTATAAGCTTTGTTAATTTGTTTAATGAGAAACATACATATTTATTTAGATTAATAAAAAGTTATGTGTCCCTGGCATTACTTAAAAAGAAAAAAGCAAGAGCACTGATGTTAACTAAAATTTTGGTGCCATGCGTTAGACACTATACAGGCAGTCTCATATTATTCCTGGCCTGTGAGCCCCACCAGCTGCCTATGACATGTAGGCAGGTCCTCTGTCAGTACCACCATGGTGCTGGACTGCCACTTTTCATTAAAACTATGAGAAGTTTCAATGGCCGGTGAGCCTCTCTCTGAAAGGCTACGCTGACTATATTTGATCTGGAAGATATATCCTGGTTGGTTATGTCTTTTAAAAATCACTCTCTGCAGCAACCTCTCGTCACAGGAAAAATCAAAACAGAGCGGACAAAGGCATGAAATGTCTATGCATGTTACATGGGGAGGTGACGGGTGGCAAGAGAGGCTGGGTAACTGACAGCTCCGTGCCACGGCTGATCATTTCTGCGATGCATTAAAAGACACTCATTCACCTTAGCCTCCAGGTACAGAAACTGGTCTATTGCAATGACAAAAGCAGCAACTCACAGATGCAGGCAAGTGTCCAAGGAGAAAGCTGCAGAGGGATCTAATATCTTGTTGGCAGGCACGGAGCAGAGCTCTATAGCTGGAACAGAGGTTTAAACATAAATTCTGAGTCCTAGAGAAAAATGTCCAAGAGGGCACCCTTTTTCTTTATTATCTACCAAATAAATTGATGTCCAAAGTAGAGTCCCCTCTGGCCACCATCTTTCTTCAAAGTTTGCAGTAGTAACTTGGATTCATCATGTCTTCACACAACACATATTCTCACTCTCTCTCCTCTCTCACCCTGTCTCTGCTTCACTGTCCTCAAATCAAGAATGAAGGGACTTTTTGGTGCCTACAACAAGAGTTTCTACTTGTTTTGGGCAATTACATATGGCTATCTCATGTACTTCTCAAACTCTCTAACAGAGCATTATGCTTACAGGAACAGCCAGGAAACTGAGAGCTGGGAGGGTCATGACTTGCTGCTTCACCCTGCTGAATGGGGCAGAGTCAGCAGGGTCCTCTCCGGACACCACGCTGTCCCTTCCGAAGACATATCTGGGAGAGAGACCTGGGGGGATTTTGGGGAGAGCAAGGTGTGGGGTGTCAGGAGGTTTGGGTTCCTGTGATGTGGGCCTTCTTACCCACCTGTGTAATCCTGAGCAACTGCCTTCCATCCCTGGGCCCCAGCTCCTTCATCAGGACCAGGTGACCACGAAGATCTCTCTCTGGCTCCTCAGCTCTAAAAGTCTCTAAGGGCTTCCTAGTGCTTCTGTGTCAATCTCTGGTGAGGACAGACAAAAATCTGGGATCCAGGGGAAAGCATGTGTCAACTCATCACAGAACCCGTCTGTTCTGTTCTACTCTGGCAGTGATCCTTGCTGTTAGCATACAAGTGAATCAGGGGCTGGGAGACCTTGCTGTTTGTGGCGTTTGAAGCGAGACTTTGCTATAGCCATTCTGAGTAAGTAGCTACAAAGCTGCTAATTGGATTCGGCAAGTTGCTGAGTCACTGTCGTGTAAGATCAAGTTGCTCTGTGCTGATGATGAGGCCATCCTGTCGGCAGCTAAGAACATTTTCTTTGTGATTAAAAAGAACAGGAGTGTGCAAAGACACACTGTGGATTAGTTTTCACAATTCACCATGAGTAATTAAAATCTAACAGACCGCAATTAGACAACATCCACCAGAACCTTATTTGCCATTAGTCTTTTAATTAAATATGTCCCATGATTTAGCTCTAATTCGGCACAGATTTCTGATGGGGGTGGGGGAGAAACAGAGCGCTGGGCGTCCTAATGTATTGGTTATGACATCTTCCTGGAAGAGGAGGGTAGGGAGGAAGCTTGAGTATTTCGTATAAATCACTTACCTTTCCCTTCTTGGGATCTTTGCACAACAGAGATATGAAGTGAGCCTGGCCCCTCACTAAACCACCACCGGGCACATAATGCAGCCCAGGACCCCCCATGAAGAAGGGCCAGGGCAGAGCTGGTTGAGGACTTTGACTTTTTAATCTTCCAGCACTGACAAGGTGAGAAGTGGGAGAAACGTGTCATTATGCCATTAAAAAGAAATGTTTACCGGGGCACCCAGGCACAAACTGAGGTGGAAAAATCATTTTTAAATGGAAGAAACTGAGAGTCCTTTTCTTGTGATCTCACTGGCTTATCACGAAGGAGGAATGGCAGTGCTGGGCACGTCCAGGGTCACTGTGTGGAATCAGAGCCAAGGAACAAGGGCGTGGGGAGGACCTGTCTTCCCGTGCACAGCCCAGGGCAGGGGGTGGTCCAGGCCAGCACAGGCTTCCACTAGGCCCACCCCTGGCACTAGTGGGCAGAAAAGCATTTACTCATCTGCCTCCTTTGGAGCTGGGCATGGGGAGGGAGGAGATATTCTACTCTAGAAGCTTGGAAAGGATCCATGATGGCAATTAGATTTACAGACTCTTTTTTAAAGGATTCCTCACTAGAATGAATGCAGGTGAGGACAGAGTTAAAGGCAGTTCACATAATGGCTCATTCTTAAGCTTGCCTTTTGCCCAATAGGAAAATGGTGTCTACTGCTTGCTGAGAATTGATGCATTTGTATTATTTCAATAACCATCAGGTGCCCAGGATAACAACACCTAAACCCAAGGCTAGAAGATGCCATTTGCCTGATAAACTAAAAGGAGATGGAAAGCCCAGACTTAGCCTGAGTCCATTCATTGGCTACTCTTGGCTTTCCTTCCAAGACTGACAAACTGTGGAGGTTCAACTTACATGATTTCCCAATATAATTAAAATCACTCGAGGGAGAGTCCTTACAGAGAGTTACGTTCCAAAGTATCATCTACAAGACTGAGTTTGGGCCTAGAATGCATCGTACAACTCAGAAAAAACATTGAACAGTATATGGTGTTAGGATTGTGGCCCAGCCCCCTAAAACCCACCTCACTGATTATATTTACGAAGTTCACCTTAGCATGGGAAAATGAAGCATCAAGTTCTAGTTTGAGTCAGTTGGGTGTCTAGCAAAACAATATCCAAAATGATGGTGACGAAAGACTTAGAAATCCTAAAAGAACGGGTTGACCATGAGAGATGATCAGAGATGAGGGGGGAAGTTGAAAGAGAGCCTATTAATAGTCATCTTTTAAAATATTCTAGCCTTTCTTTCCAGGCAGAAATAAGAAGCCACTGAGAAATGCTTTCAAAGTCCAGCCACCAAAATCACAACTCCCCCAACCTCCTGCATTCACACCAATCCTGTTCTTTCTCTTTTGTCCCCTCCTGAGTCTAACCCCACCATGGTGAGCTGCATTCCACTGCCTTCGACTTCTCAGGGGCCTTGCCTATCAATGATCCCTTCTTCCTCCTTTACCTGCAACCCTTCTTTCACCTGGAACCCTTCTCTTCCCTCCCACCAGCACTTAGAGAAGCTGAACTCTAGCCCATGTGAAAGAAACTCACCCCTGACTGGGCCTCCTCTCCGGTCATCTTGTTTATCTCTCTCCTTCTCAACCAAGCTTCCTGAAAATATCTCCATTGTCCAGCCCACCGCCATCTTGTCTGATCAAGGGTACAAGTAGGAATTGAAGGCCAGTTTGTGCATCAGGCGTAGGGCTGGGTCTGTGTCCCAGGAGAGAAGGGTGCCCGGTCATCACTCCTGCGAGGGCATGTTCTTCCCCTTCCTCTATATCCCGCCCCACCCCGACCTTCCATTTCATCAGTTCCCGCTCATTCCTCAGGTTTCTGCTTGGAAGGTCCTTACTGCTTGGAAGGTCCTCCCTGGAAAAAGATTTCCCTGCCCTACTCTTCTAGGAATTCCCCTGGCATTGCCGTGCTGACGTATCATGATGATCTGACACTTGGCTTTTCCCCCAGCCCAGACCCACTAACTCTGAGAGGGCAGGGACTCTGCCTTTCTTCACTTTCACTTGCATCCCCAGCACCTGGCATGATGCTTGGCCCCCAGGAGGGCTCCACAGATACCTGGTGAATGGCAAATGAACAAACTTCCTTCCTAGGTGGAATGCCTGTATCTCCCCACAGGCCCAATATCCTCAGCCTCCCAAGGGCCTCTCCGCTGGGCCAGCTGGAGCACCTTCACGGCGGCAGTGAGTGGAGGCAGCACACAGAGGTGGACCTGGAGTGCTTCGTGTTCTCTCATTAGCAACATCCACGCCTTCCCTAGTGACAAGCCTTCCTCCCCAGGGGAGGTCAGGCTGGTGGCCTGCCAATGACTACACCTAGGTTATAGCTTTGGGATGGGGAGGATAAATCTCTTTACGGTCTTTTTACTTCATCCACTGTAAACATGCCCGGAGGAAGAAGTTTTCTGGCTAAAACTGAACCTTGAAGAGCAAACACTTTTCACTGGGGCCTTCAGCACAGAAGGCACGGGCCAGGGTCTGAGGCCTGAGCACAGCACAGTTGGTGTTCTTGAGGACCAGCAGCTGTATCTGCACCACCTGGGTCAGTGCCAGTCCCAAGGAGGAGCCGGCAGCAAGAGGTCACAAAGAAGCCCCTGGCTGGCCTCCATTGCCACTGGCACCTTCCATCCAGGCCACCAGCAGGGTCTCTGTTTCTGGTCCTCCCCACCCTGACTGCAGCCTTCCTCCAATCCCCACCACAGCTGGTGAGATCTTTGAAAAACATCAATCTGATCATGTTACACCCTGCTTAAAATGCTTAGCCAGCCTGTCTGGCCCCAGCCACTTCCTCACTCTGTTGTCCTGCCTCACTCCTGCAGCTGGAGTCCCACAGCCCTTTGCCGTGTTCCTGGAGGCATTCTCACAGGCTGCTCCCACTCCCAGACCTGGACCCTTCCCTCGGGGAGGGCCAGTATGAGGGGAGGAGAGGAGAGGGCTGGGCCCATGGCTGAGTCCCCCTTTGGACCGGCTCATCTTCTGGCTTGCAAGGCTATCTCTTCAGAGTTGCAATAGAGATGACCTCAGGGAAGGCAGGTTAGGGAGCCTGACTGTGGCTATAAATCAAGCCGTAGCCTCTCATTTCATCATATCAGTAATGAATATTTGATCTTCGCCTGATTCCTGTCTGTACTCTTAATGACATCTGAATTCAGCAAAGGAAGAGGGATACCACTTACAGGTCCCCCTCAAAACATCAACAGATCCAATCTTTTACAGTTGCAGGCTCACATATACAAATTAGAAAGCAAAGCAGCAAGCATCCACAGCACTCGCCCACAGGCAGCACTTAATTTGTACTGGTTGAATGAGTGAATGAAAAGTATTCAGAACTGGCTGGGAATAGTTGAACGAACTCATTTTTGGTGAGTGCTCCAGGCTCTGTCACTGACTAGAAGTGTGTCTTTGAACAAGTTACTCAACCTCTCTTGGCCCCAGCCATGCCATTAGGACAAAATAATATACTGGATGTAATACACTTAGCAACTGTCAAGTATACACTGATAATCTATGTTAGCTCTTTATTTTTATCAGTTTTTACTCTTATCACTGATTCTTGCCCGTGGCCATGATGGCTGGCTGGACTCATGCCTGGCCCTCACCATTCTTGGGGAGAAAAAACTGGCCAAGCACATTAGCTTTGAGGCTTGAGAGTCCCAGAGCTTTTGAGGTTATTTTCTCTTCACATTTTCTGCATTGAAGTTGGCTGTGCTCTTTGCACCAAACATGCCATCTTTTCCACTATCCATGAGTCCCTGAGACACAGTTATTTCTAGCTTTTGCTCAAAATGAGAGGTGGCATTTTCTCCCTTGGCCAACCACGAAGAAAGGGGCTCCCGGTACCAGTGGGAAAGGGTGAAGGGGAGAAGGCCCAAGCCTCAGGAAGCAGAGATTCCTGCTCCCACAGCAGGGATAGTGATGGGAAGCTGAGGGGAGGGGTGGAGTGGGTCGGAGGGGTGAGGGAAGGAGAGAGGGGTAGCAATGGGAGTTTTCTTGGGACGAGGGTTGGACTGGGTTTGGAGGCAGATTCTGAGCAACATTATTTGTTAAAGCTATTTCAGATGAACTCTGGATCTCAAGAAATGATCCAGGACGAAACACAGAATATTTCAGAAAGGAATGAGCTTAGAATCAGAGAAAATGGAGGCTTCGGATATAGATTTTTAAAATCAATTGATCTCTGAATTGAATACTTTTAAAAAGAGAAGCCTCTTGGGAATATAAAAAACGGATTGACAACTCAATATATTTCAGCAATCAATAGGAAAAGATTATTTAGCAATGAAGTGAAGGCTGTCAGGTGACTGCCACCTGTCCTTCCAGCTCTCAAGATTACATGCACAGTTTCAGCAAGTGACTGAACCCTCTGATCCTCACTGCAGGGGCTGCTGCATGCCTCTCATGCATCCATTCACCTCCATCCACTGTGGCATCCAGCCTCTAAGACAGTGCCCAACAACTCCTGCCATCTGGCACTCATCGCTGGTGTGAGCCCCTCCCACATCGTACTGGGGTTGGCCTGTGAGGCCAACAGCATATGGCAGACAGGACAGGGTGTCACTTACTTCACACCCTGCGTCTAACCCAGAAGCAAATCCCATAGTCTCCATCTCCAGAACATATCCTGCACCTGAGCACCTCTTACCACCTCATCACTGCTATCCAACCACCATCATCTCTTGTTTACATTTTTGCAACGGTCTAACTGGGCTCCCTGCTTCCACCCTTGCCTTCTTACAGCAGCCAAAGCAATGCTGCTAAAACAAGGCATGTCACATCCCTCCACCTGAAAATCTTCTCGTGCCTTCCCACTTCTTCCAGAGTAGAGGCCGTCCTTTCAATGCCTACAAGCCCATGTGATCTGGCTCCCACCTGTTCTTCTTGACCTCATCTCCTGCAACGCCCATCACGGACCCTGCTCTAACTGCTGTGGCCTCTCTTGGCTGGTGTCCATGGTACCACCGCCTGTTCCTCAAACTTGGGGCATGCTGCTGCCATACCCTTTGCAACCGCTGCTCCTTCTGTCTAGAATGCTCTTCCCAGTCTCCAGCTGGCCCACTCCTGCATGTCTTTGCTCAGCTGTCACCATCTCTGCAAAGCCTTCCCTGACTGTCCCATTTAAAACTGCACATGCTCTCCCATCACAATCTAAAGGTCCTACATATGTTCCCCATTTATTTTATGGTCTGCCTTTCCCCACTTGTCAGCTGTACACGCACAGAGCTTTCTCCTTAGTTTTGTTCTCTACTGCTGTCTTTGCGCCTGGCAAACAGCAAGGGTTTAATCAGTATTAGCAGATATTGATACTGATCACTGTGAGTGATGGGCACAGTCCCATGCACGGACTGAGGCGACAAGGAAGAATAAGACCTGACCCCTGCCCTAAGGAAGCTCAGCCCCCACCCCCACCTCTGCCTGTTCTCCACTCTGCTTCCTCCCGACAGAGCCTGCAATCTCACCAGCCAAATCCTGCTGCCACCTGGAGGCCAGGACACTATTCACTGAATCCCTCCGCCCGAGGAGATGCTGCTTGCAAAGGACTTTGGTTTGAAAACACGAAGAGCACCCTGTCATCCTGCTTGAGTGGCAGGACCTCAGCGACAAGGGGGACAGAATGCTGCTGTCGGGACTGCACTCAAAGTGCCAATGAATGTATGGCAAGCAGACAAAAACCTGCCGTTGTCAAACACATAAAGCAGATACCTTCTGTGTGAAGAACAGGGCACACACAGACACACGCTCTTTAAAATCCCCTCTTCCATGCACCATCTAAGGATCACGTGGCCATGATGCCACTGTCTTTGTTCGTGAGGGCAGGCCCTGGCTGCTCCTAGTGGAAAGCCTTCCTGGCTTCGGTTGCTCTCAGCAGTGTAAAAGGAGAATTCTCTGCCGGCTGCCTGGGAATGGAAGGTATCAAATAGATTACCTTAGTAATTAAAATAATGAAAAGAATCATCAGGACTAGAATATTTTTTTTTAATCATTTTAATTGAAGACTCTAAAGAAGGGCTAAAATATGAATTGGAAAGGAGCATCCTTATTAATCCATCTCTTAATTACAGGATGCAGTTGGAGGCTTGTTGCCTCCTCACAGGCCAATGGAGAGGTCTCCCCAGGGCTCTCCTCTGACTCTGTACCATACAGGGTCACAGAGGGCTCACTCTGATATAAAGGTGGCTGTAAAGACCTATTGATTGGCGGGGTGCAGTGGTTCATACCTGTAATCCCAGCACTTTGTGAGGCCGAGGTGGGAGGATGACTTGACCCCAGGAGTTTCAGACCAGACTGGGCAACATAGTAAGACCTCATATCTACACAAAATACAAAACATTAACCAGGCGTGGTAGCGCGTGCCTTGTAGTCCCAGCTACTCAGAAGGCTGAGGTGGGAGGATTGCTTGATCACAGGAGGTGGAGGCAGAAGTGAATCAAGATTACGCCACTGCACTCCAGGCTGGGTGACAGAGCGAGACCCTGTCTCAAAATAAGAAAGACCCATTGATTTATTTATTCTCTTATTTGTAGCCAATGGACATTCTGCAAACAGACTTTTTGATTACACTGTCTTTGAAAAGAGCTAATACAGAATCAATTACAAGAGATGTACACAATCAGAAACGGCTATTTATCTATGCAGGATATCTCCTGAAAAATGAAAAGATCATTAAAGCACAGACGCACGCACTGAAGCGTATCTACTTCAGATGGCCCGCCTCAAATGTTAGTGTGCCCTGGCTGGCACAAGGCCACGGGTGGCATGACAGATGTCCCTTCTAATGGCCTTGGAAACCACTCTCTAACTTTGGATTTCCAAGAAATCACTTTCGGGGCCATTTTCCCTGAGAATTTGGCATCACGAGAGATAGAAAGTAGAACAGGGCTAATAATAGCTTCATTGCTGCTATCGCCCTGACTCAGTCAGTTTTATTTCATTAATGGCTCTTTTCTAGGATAGCATTTTGTGGGTATATTTGTGGATGTTCATTGTGGCATGAATGGTATATAGACTAGGGTATAAACACCATTACTTTTCCTAAAGAGTGTCAAATGCGGGCTGGGCGCGGTGGCTCAAGCCTGTAATCCCAGCACTTTGGGAGGCCGAGGCAGGTGGATCACAAGGTCAGGAGATCAAGACCATCCTGGCTAACATGGTGAAACCCTGTCTCTACTAAAAATACAAAACATTAGCCGGGTGTGGTGGTGGGCGCCTGTGGTCCCAGCTACTTGGGAGGGTGAGGCAGGAGAATGGCGTGAACCCAGGAGGTGGAGTTTGCAGTGAGCTGAGATCCGGCCACTGCACTCCAGCCTGGGCAACAGAGCAGACTCTGTCTCAAAAAAAAAAAAAGAGTGTCAAATGCTGCAGGTATAGGTAATGTTGTGACTAGGCCAAGATGATCATCTTGATTTCCTTTGCCACCAACATTTAATTGCCAAATTCAAACAGTTCTTGATTTGGCCATTATTTTTATAATTGTTCAGTATATCGTATATTTATTTTTTGTGCATTTTTATGCATGTGTGTTATATCTATAGCCACAAAAAGGACTGAAAGATTTAATGTGCTGCCTCCTGTTAGGTTTCCTTGGCTTTGTGCCAATCACGGAACTGCCCTGAGCTTTGAGGTGTGTTGCAGAAGCCACTGAGCACTTGTCCTGGGCTCTGGCCTTTATCCATTTGGGCTCAAGGGCAGACCTGAGTGGGTTTCCTCCTGCTTCCCAGAAAGTGAGCACCTTCCCGACGATAAGCTGGTGAGGATGTGGGAACAGACAGAAACCGCTGGGCAGAAGAGGCAGGCTTGGGAATCAGATAGAACTGGGTTTGCATCCCAGCTCTGCTACTTAGTCCTGTGATCTGGAAAAGTTAACTAACCCCACAAAGCCTCGGCTTCCTCATCTACAAACGGAGACTTAACGGTGCTTATCTCAGAGGACTGCTGTCGGTGATCTACTAACACATTGATTGTGACCAGTGCGAACATACCGTTGGCCGTGGGTAACAGAATTTCCAATCCGAACAGCTTCAAAGGATGCAGAACTGTGTTGGACTGAATTCGATTCATGAGGAGGAGGGCAGGGTTGTTCTACCGCAGTGGTTCTGGCTTGGTGTCTCCACCCCTGTTCACCTCTGCTGTCCTCTTTGTGGCAGCTTCGTCCCTAGGCCTATAACAGGCCCAGCTGCTCACCCTCCCCAAGCTTCTCTCTCCAGAGCAAGGCATCACTCCCAGAGGTCCTCAGATCTCACACACCTTCCCCTCACAAACCACTGTTCCCACTTGGGCTATCCCCTGTTCCTAAACCAATCCTGTCCCACAGGAAGTAGGGTGCACCGACTGCGACCGGGTGAGAAAACTGGGGTCAATGCCCCAAATGGCCGAGCTCCTACATAAGAGGTAAGACAGGAAGGACGTTGAGGAGAAACGCACAGTGTGACCCACACACATGTGACTAGCACTCAATGAGTGGAAACTATTACTGTGTAATAGCGTAAATAATGAGACAGTTATTAAATGCCTGTTGACAGAATACCTTTGTTTTTAACTTCCGCCAAGGAGAGGGAAACAGCTGACTTTAAACTCAGCATGTTTTCAGTGACAATGCTTTCCAAGCTTCCATTCATCCTCTCTCTCTCCCAACTCCTCCAGACAGTGGTGTCTACCAACAGTGTGCTCCCTTATGAGGCCGCCCTAACGTGGAAACAGCTTCGGTGCCAGTGTGAGCCTTCAACCACAGCATTCGAAGGAACATGGTTTTGTTCTAAGCCAGCTTGTTACTGATCAAATGCTAGCATGAAACTTTCATAAGGTTATTATAGAGCATGGCTTTCACCTTCTAATATTCAAGCTGTTCTGTACAGTTGCAAAGGGACAACAAAACTGGGAAGCGCTCCTGTGAATCAATACAAACACTGCGGCCTTTCAGCCGCTGCCAGGAAGGTGATATAAGGTCCTGGCCTCGTCTGTTGGCATCCAGAGCTTGTGGCCAGCGCCCCCAAAACAGGGTGGGCTGTAGATTCCAGTGTTAGGGCTAGGGTGGGTGAAAGGAGGTCTCCGCCATTTCCAATGTGGTCATTTGAAGGATGTGAGTCACCAACTTAACGCTGGTCCATCAAGAGAATTTTAGAGATGAGAAAAGTGAAAGGTTCAAAAGGGAGCTTGGGTTGCCATTTAATAAGATATTGGCATCCTTAAAGGCTCCCAAGAGAGCTCGAGATGACAGCCAGGAGAGATTTTCAAAATTCAAATACCTGGACAGAGCCTACAAGGCAAAATTGATAATGCCCTTGATTTTTGGGGCCCATATATCCTGCCCCTGCCCTGTGAGCCTTATATACACCCCACTCCACCCTCACACAAACACACGCACCCCTGGAGGTACCCTGCTGGCCTTCAGGAAACACGCACATTCTCTCAGGAGTATTGGGAGCCCATTTCCTGGCAGGTGTGGATACTTGCTCCTTTCCTCCTAGATCCAAGAATTCCTTCAATATTATGTCGTTTTTTTTTTTTTTTTTTTTTTCTATTTAAAGAAACTCTTGTGGGATAGAAAGTTTACCAGTTCAGAACAATGTCACCTGATGATTTTTCCTTGTTTGCAATACCCTCAAACAGATCTTCTTTCTTTCAGACACTCAAAAAGCAAGAGGCAAGCAGAAGAGTGGAAGTGGCGGGGTTGTGCGAGGATAGGAAAATGCAACCAACCAACCAAACCAAGAAAACAAAATGACAAACTCTGCCAGATAAAAAATAAGAGGAAACTTTGTACAGAAAAAACAACAAAAGTCTCCAATTCTAAAAGCTTTCTACCAGTGAAATTCTCATTGAAGTCAGTGCTTAGAAGGTACTACATATAATGGGGAAAAAATACTGTGTGCTTAGTAAAAAAACAGCCTACTAGAATTCTTCAGAATTGTCATCCCTCTCCCCGCCCTCGTCCTGTAGACTAACTGACTTTGTTCTTTTGAAGAAACTGTTTAGAATGAAAGGGATAAGAAATACGGGAAGAGAAACAATGCAGAGAGAAGGTTTCAAAGTAAGAGACGAGAGGAAAGTGTGACTATTAAAAGCAAATTGTGGAAGGGTGAAAGTTGCACCCCAAACTGGATCTTTGGGACATGAAATGCCGGCTGCATGTGAGCATCTTGGTAACCAAATAATAGGAGAGAATGTGGGAGCAGGCAACCCTGGGGCAAAAGCTGACGCCAACGTATCCATTCATCTTAGAATTGAGACTCTGATCTGTCGTTCCCAAGGCCAGATCTACAGAGAAACTTTCTGTCTTGGGCAGAATAGATGGCTGAGACATCAGAGGCAGAGACTGAGGATATGTTCCAGGAGCCTGTTGACACAGAGGCCCTGAAAATTAAAGAGAAGTCCCAGCTGGGCGTGGTGGCTCATGCCTGTGATTCCAGCACTTTGGGAGGCTGAGGTGGGCGGATCACTTGAGGTCAGGAGTTCAAGACCAGCCTGGTCAACATGGTGAAACCCCGTCTCTACTAAAAAATACAAAAATTAACTGGGCTTGGTGGCATGTGCCTGTAATCCCAGCTACACAGGAGGCTGAGGCAGGAAAGTGGCTTGAACCCCGGAGGCGGAGGTTGCAGTGAACTGAGATCGTGCCACTGTGCTCCAGCCTGGGCGACAGAGCCAGACTCTGTCTGAAAAAACAAACAAAAAAAACCAAAGGAGTCCCTCAGCGCAGCCAGGCCAGGAGGCTGTTGTGCAGGCCGGGCTGCTGGTGCATACCCACAGGGGTTGTAGACCCCACGGGGGTGGCCCCGTGGAAGCAAAGGTACAGGAGTGAGCAAGGGCCACTGGTAACATCAGCTGAACCATACCCTGGAGAGGCTCTCCCAGCTGCTGGGCATTCTAATCCTGTGCATAGTATGGACGAATCAACAGGAGACCTGGAAACACACGCAGAACAGACAGAAGGGCAGGGAAAGACGTGGTGTCATAGGCAAAGCTGCTGCATGGCCAACGCTCTCCATTCCCATAGCATCCACACGCCCTGTGCATCTCCCGTGCAGCCAGCATAGGGTAACTCTGTACAACTGTGGGCCCAGTGCACAGAGTCAGCTGGAAGAACAAAAGCTAAAAATGTGAATCTTACTGGAACCTGGTTAAACCTTTCTTCCTCAAACTTAAAATGACTGTTGGTTTTAACAGGAATTAGTTCACCAACTCTCGGGATGCTGTAAGATCTGGACGTGCACCAACTCTCTGCAGGATGCAGAGGCTGGTGTGGGAGGAAGGACAGGCATTTCCCGAGAGGCCCTGGGGGACCCTGTCACGGTCTGTGATAGCACTGACTTGTTTGAACGTGTGGCGGTCAGAAGTGAGTCCATTTTCCCTTTAGTAGATCCGGTAGGCTGTCGTGAATATTCTGCCTTGACAAGGCTCCTGGTAAGGAGGACAGGCTACGAAGGGCAGAGGGTGCCAGCAGTTATCTTCTCAAAGGCACTGGCCTACAAAAGACGGAGCCTGGGAATGAAGTACAACACGGATCCTGGAGCGCTGAAGTCTCCAGCAGTGGTGCTATTCCTCCCAGGTTACAGACTAACGAGTTGCTTCCCTGCCTTCAATTTCCTGGACAACGTGTGCTTGCTTACTAGGGATAAAAGGCAGGTCTCAAGGAGGGTTTCTCTTTGCCCAGGTGAAGCACGGCGGAGCTGCGCTTTCTTACTGCAGGTAAGCGGTGAGCAATCGGAAAACACAGCATCTGGAAATGGGGGCGTCTGCGGCTCCATGACAAGCCTGGGAGGGAGGTTTGTAAATAGCCACAGTGGGGTTGCTGAAGCCAAGCTGAAGGATTTTGCTTTTTCGAAAAAAGAAAAAATGAAAACCTCACTTGGTACTTCATTTGGATTAGGAACAACTCTTGCACAGGTGGTGCATCAACAGGCTTAAGAAATCTTTACTATTTACTTTCCTCATTGGTAAAAGTTAAAATGGCCTCAAAGGTCAAGTGTATTTCAAAAAGCCATCAAGGCAGGCCGCTCTACAACAAGGCTCCCAGAAAACTTATTTTGGACAGTTTCCTTACTTTTAAGTGACAGCTGAAACTTTCCTGTATTTATCACGCCTTAGATGAAGAGGCTTTGAAGGGCCCTAACCCACTACAGGAGGGGACCCACAGTAAGTCTGGAGGAGATGCTCTAGACTTCCAGTGTCCCCAGCACAAGTTCCCTGCCAGCACACAGGGGTCAGATGCCACTGTATATAGGAGCGTTGACCTGTTCTTCACTTTGGACTAAAACCATGCAGTGGTTAGAAGCATGGACACTGGGGGCCTTTGAACCTTGGTTTAAGTCCTGGCTTTGCTACATGACCTTGATGTGTTAATTTTTCTAAGCCATAATTGCTTTGCCTGTATAATCGGGTTAGCAACAGTATTCATCTCATAGAGTTGTTGATGGGATTAAATCAAATGATGCAAGCAGTGTGTTTAGTGGGGTGGCAGGGACATGACAGGCTCCAAGAAGAGGGAGGTCTGGATGTAGAACCAGGTCAACTCCCCTGCCTTCGCTCACAAAGGCCGCGTGACCTTGTGGCAGCACTAGGCGCTGTCCTGCCTGACCTACCGTTCTGGGTAGGGGAACCCCTCACCCGCTGTCCTCCTGGATCCAAAGCAAGGACTACAGAAGAAGATTTAGAAGGAAGATTATTTTCTAACACTCCAGAGTTTTGCTGTAAGAAGCAAAGTGGTCGCTGCTGGCCTGAGAAATGTCTTGTAGACATTTCCCATGAAGCTGGTCCTGCCTCCTACACACAGGCCATTGGGCACCTGAGGGCCCAGGCCACAAATTACTCCTCCTAAGCCATTTTTAATTAATTTTAAACATAAAAAACAACCCGCTGCTTTATTTTGGTTTTTATTAGTGCTTCCCAGGGAATAACTAGTCAAACAACAGGTCAGTGTTCCAACTTCGCCAAAATTGGAAATGGCTGTGCTAGAAGTTAGGATTCTTGATTTTTTAAAATTATAATATATATATATATATTTTTTTAGAGATGGGGGTCTCACTATGTTGCCCAGGCTGGTCTTGAACTCCTGATCTCAAGCAATCCTCCTACCCTGGCCTCCCAGAGCACTGGGATTACAGGCATGAACCACTGCACCTGGCCAAGATTCTTCATTTTTTTGATACACGCAACAACTTGGATGAATCCCAAGGGCATTATGTTGAGTGCAAAAGGCCTATCTCAAAAGGTCACATACAGTATGACTCCATGTACATAATATTCTTAAAGGGACAAAAGTATAGAGATGGAAAACAGATTAGTGGTTGCCAGAGGGTAGTGATAGTGGGGGTAAGGAGGGCAGGTGTGACAAGGACTAGCACGAGGGAGATCCTTTTCATGACAGAATGTTGTATGACTGATGCCTGCTCGGACGAGTCATTGCCTAGGCTGTGCTGGCTGTTAAATATTATGAATATAACCCCTAAGTGTTTCAAGATTTTGTCTTGCATCCTAGAAAATGAAAAAAACCAGCAACAATACACACACAACTCTTTGATTAAAGTTTTATGCTTTCAGGAGTCTTGAAACTGCTTTTTTTTTTTTTTTTCTAAATGTAAGGCCTGTGTTAAGTTTTTTTATTTTAACTGTTGGAAAGAAATCTGACTAGCTTCGTGACTCGTAACCAACTCTTCTTGCTGTTACCATATGGTGTTTCCTTTAATAAAAACATTTTACAGAAATAATGATAAAAAAACTACTTTAAGCTTTTATAAAAGTTAGATGTTTCTGGCAATAAAAACATCCCTTATAATTATGTAGATAGCTTTGTACCCAGTAAACAGGAAAAACTCTTGTTCTCCTTGCTGTTTTACTTCTAAGAAATGACGATGCTCTCTGTCATTCATCTCTGGACATATTCTGAATCTCTTATTCATTGACCTCACTTTGGATTGTAGTAATGTACACTCAAAGAACCTGTTCTATTCATATATCTTTTAGGGTTCTATTTCCTCTGACTGTTTGCAGTAGAGCAACATATTCAATCTCTTCAGAGCTCTGGCATAGTGTGTCACTTCTGATGAGGGCAGCTGCATTCAACAAAAGAAAAAGGACACAACAAATTCTAGAAGTAGCTGGGTGTGGTGCTTATGCCTGTAATCCCAACACTTTGGGAGGCCAAGGCAGGAGGATTGCTTGAGCCTGGAGTTTGAGACCAGCCTGGGCAACATAGTGAGATCTCGTCTCTATAAAAAAATTAAAAAATTAGCGGGGTGTGGTGGTGTGCATCTGTAGTCCCAAGTACTCAAAAAAGCTGAAGTGGAAGGATTGCGTGAGCCTAAGAGTTCAAGATTACAAAAGTGAGCCAAGATTGCACCACTGCACTCCAGCCTGGGTGACAGAGCAAGATGTGGTCTCTAAACAACAACAATAACAATAACAACAACAAATTCTGAAGGTATGCAGACCAAAGCAACTACTAATGGTGCCATGGGGAATCTGGGCTCTTCTTTCTGTTCCACCATCCTTAGGAAGCAAGCCACTATCTTCATGGTTTGCAAGATAGCTGCTCCCTCTCCGGTCCTCTTATGAGCAATGCACAGATAGACGCAAGAAGGGATACATGGTAAAAGGCCAAAGGGGCATGACAGACAGTCCTCAGGAGACCTCGCCCGGAAACCTCTGCTTATTCTCACTGGCCAAAACTCGGTCACATGACCACCTCTAGGCTGGGACGGGGAAGTTATGCATGCGGGCTAGGTCAGCTGACCAATACCATCTGCCACTCACACTATTCCAGAAAGCAGGGAGGGGGCTCACTTCCCTTCCCATAGGATCTTATTTCTTTTTGAGACAGAGTCTCGCTCTGTCGCCCAGGCTGGAGTGCAGTGGCACAATCCTGGCTCACTGCAACTTCCGCCTCCTGGGTTCAAGCAATTCTCCTGCCTCAGCCTCTCAAGTAGCTAGGACTACAGGCACATGCCACCACGTACCATTAGTTTTTGCATTTTTAGTAGAGACGGGGTTTCACTATGTTGGCCAGGCTGGTCTTGAACTCCTGACCTCGTGATCCACCTGCCTCGGCCTCCCAAAGTGCTGGGATTATAGGCGTGAGCCATTGCGCCCAGCCAGGATCTTATTTCTATTTCTTGTTTCCCCCATTGCCTTTCAGGATCCCTTTTGAGTGGCTGTGAGTGTATTTCTGTGAGGTTTTTGAGGCTCAATTTTACTTCCGATGGAAGCAACTGTGTGATCTCCCTTCATGCAAGCTCATCCATGCTGCTAATATGTGGTACCTATGAAGTCTGTGTTCATTTCCTTACAGTAATTCACAGGGCAAAGGGAAAGGAGTAAACTTAAATGAATGTTTTCACCCAGGATAATCTGGCTTAGTGTGGAGGACGAGAGGAAGGGAGCAAACGCACGTGCTAATGGCAACGGTGGGGACAGAGGAGAGATGAGTGAGATGGGATGCAAATTACTCCACATTACAGCAGCTGAGGCAGTAGATTGCTTTGCCATGTACTTACCCATCACTGTTAGATAACTCTCCCTTCTGGATTAAAAAAAGGGGTATTCTAGTACCTATGTGGTTTAAATTTATGTAAGAGTTGAATTCATGCTGGTCTATATTTAAAGATGTGCAGTCATTTCTATGATAAATAGCCAGGGGTACATGTAATTTAAAAAAAAAATCCCTTGAGGTTAAACTGGAAAAATAGTTTCTAGCTTGTTTTTAAACTAGTATCGGTTGAGCTTTTTGCACTTGATATAATCCAAAAAAAATCAGGTGACATGTCTTAGAATGAACGTGGACATAACCTTATTCTGAAGGCTGCCTGCCCTATCTGGGCTGGTCTTTTTAGAGGCAACAGTTGTGAGGAGGAGGAGGAGAATTCTCTCAGCTCTCCAGAGACGAGAATGTGCCACCTGTGGTGGTAAACTCCAGAGATGCCCCCTAGAGATCCCCCCCTCCTGGTGTTCCTGTCTTGTGTGGTCCCTCCCACACTGGACCGGGGTCGGTCTGTGTGCTCAGGAGAATATGGCAGAAGTGATGGTGTGTCACTTCCAAAGCCAGGCTATACAACACACATGGCCTCTCCCTACTCTCGGGCCACTCCCTGGGGAATACGGCTGCCATGCTTGCCCTGCGGAGGAGCCCAGGTGGTAAGGAGCTGAGGTCTCTGACCTACAGCCAGGGAGGAACCGAGCCTTTCCTGGCATAGCCGACTGAGCTGGGAAGGGGGGTCCTCCAGCCCCAGTTGAGCCTTCGGACCCCTGCGGCATCAGCTGACATCTTGGCTGCAACCCCGTGAGAAATCCATAGCCAGAATCAACCCGCCAAGAACCTCTGTTTTGGGAGGTAATTCATTCTGCAGCAACAAAGAACTCATCTAATATCCTTCGCACTTCCTAAATGGTTCAAGCCAGCTCTCCAATCTTCTTGAGAAGAGTCTTCTAAAAGAAGAACATCAGTGGCTGTCAGGACACTCTTAACTTCCTTATGATTTTTGGCAAGTCGGCATGGGACAGCACAAAGCATGGTGCCACAGACAGGTCCAGCCCCACAGGGTGTGTTCGACAGGCTGGGGAAGAAGGCAGCTCCCAAACAGTGAATTTGAAGGGCTAGAACATTACCACTATTGACCACGGTTGTTAACAGTAAATATTCAGAACTTCACAAAGCCCTTTCAGTCTTCATACTGTTTTATTAGCAGGTAAAAGATAAAAAATTCCTGGGAGAAAACAGCCAGGACTGTACGGTGTACTATTAATTATAACCACAGTGTAAGAAAATGTGGCACACATACACCATGGAATATTATGCAGCCATAAAAAAGGATGAGTTTGCGTCCTTTGTAGAGACATGGATGCCGCTGGAAACCATCATTCTTAGCAAACTATCACAAGAACAGAAAACCAAACACCGCGTGTTCTCACTCATAGGTGGGAACTGAACAATGAGCTCACTTGGACTCGGGAAGGGGAACATCACACACCGGGGCCTATCATGGGGGGGAGGGGGGTGGGATTGCATTGGGAGTTATACCTGATATAAATGACGAATTGATGGGTGCTGACGAGTTGATGGGTGCAGCACACCAACATGGCACAAGTATACATATGTAACAAACCTGCACGTTATGCACATGTACCCTAGAACTTAAAGTATTAAAAAAAAAAAAATTATAACCACAGTGACCACTTCTGTGCTGACACTTCACAGCTTTCTTTCATCTGATCCTCACAACAGTCTCGAGAGAAACAGAGGCCCCGGGAGGTCAAGTACCCAGGGAGCGATGGAGCGGATGGAGTTGGGAGTGGGCCTGGAGCTGTCTTCCTCCAAAGCTCCAAGCCCTTAGTCACCAAGTGTCTAGCATTTTCCTTGGTCCAGTCCACTAGTGTGACCTGGTGAGCTACACACACCGAGGGAAGGATCACAGGAAAATTATGTGGAAATAGCAGTTGACCGAATCAGAGAATCTGGAATCAAATTACAGTTCTGCTACTTATTAGCTCTGTGGCCTTGAGTAAGTTACTTAACCTCTCAGTCATTCATACATAGACATATTGCATAGATTAAAATTCTATAATAAATGTATGATGAATGCATAATAAATGGAGCCAGGGGTACATACAGTAAAAAAGCCCTTGCAGCTAAACTGAAAATTAAAGTTTCTAGCCTTTGTCTTAATAACTAATAATACTTTTTTGCATTTTAATATAATCCACAAAATGACCAGGTGACACATCTTGCAATAAATGTGGAGTGAATCTTCTAGAAAGCTGCTTAGTTTATTGGGTGGGTCTTTTTGGATGCAGCAGTTGTGAGGAGAAGAATTAACTACCTATAGCGAGATACAGTATACTATACTAACGGTTTCTATCTGTGCGACAGACAGACACAGTTTCTACCTGCACTATAGATACAAATTCTATCAATCAATCAATCAATCAATCAACCATCTATCTTTCCCTCTTATTTACCGAAGAACTCTCCAGACTCTAATGAACTGTCCTCATTTTGTGTCAATTTCCCTGGGTAGAAGAGGAATATAATATAATGCCTATATCAAAGGGTTATTAAGAAGATTCAGTAAGATAATTTGTATAAGGCATTTAAACTACTGTCTGGCTATGTTAAGTGCTATGTAAGTGTTCCCTGTCATCACCACCATCATCTCTCTGCCCCCTCTCTACAGAGAGGGACTCTGATCTGAAGGGTCAGATTCTGGGGCCAGCTGCCTCTAAACTAGAGAGCACGACGGTGCCCACAGATGCACGGCCCCTCCTGACACCCTATCCTTGCTTTATGTCACAGTGGAAAGAAGACTGAAGGCCCAAGGCTTGCTTCCTTCTCCCATGTGCTTGAAGTCCTAAAGAGGACCAGCTCTTTCCTACAGGACAAGAGCTGGCCGTGGCTTCCTTTCTCGGGATAATGGGGATTCAGGATTGCAGGCTCTTGCACTCTGGTGGTCAGACCCCAAGCGCTGGTCTGTGGGGGGCTGGAAGAGGTCTCTTTGGCCTTTAGGACAGGGGTCCTGCTCCAGCCTAGCTTTCTAGAATTCTCAGAATGATACAGGGCTGTATTTCCATCTGCCACTGGAACTTGCCAAGAAGTGATGGCCATTGTCCACAGTAGGTTTTGGCAATCCCAAGTCCCTTAGCTATTACACCATTTTAGCACTCCTGAATCCCCTGATTACTTTTTACAACAGCAAATGTGATTATAATAGCACGTATTTCTTGTGGACTTACCATGCACTAGACATTCATATATCCATTCACTTAATTCTCACAACAACTCCAGTGGCAAGGCTATTCCAATCCCTACTCCATACATGGAAGAAAACGAAGTCCAGAGAGGCTACTGATTTCACAGGGTTACACAGTAAAGAACTAGGCTGGGACCAAAACCCAGGTCTCCCTCACTTTGGAGCCAGTGTTCCCCATGGTCAGTGGGACCTGTCAGTGTTTGGCAGCTATGGGATCTCTGATCTGATTTCATGACATTGAGGAAAAAGCAGATGGGGGGGTACAGCATGGACTCCACAGTGTTGCCAAGACTCAACTCTGGGCTACTAATCTTTGTTCTTGAGCAAAGGCCATTAAAGACTGGAGAGCCAGCCGGGCGCGGTGGCTCAAGCCTGTAATCCTAGCGCTTTGGGAGGCCGAGACGGGCGGATCACAAGGTCAGGAGATCGAGACCACCCTGGCTAACACTGTGAAACCCCGTCTCTACTAAAGAATACAAAAAACTAGCCGGGCGACGAGGCGGGCGCCTGTAGTCCCAGCTACTTGGGAGGCGGAGGCAGGAGAATGGCATAAACCTGGGAGGCGGAGCTTGCAGTG
>NC_045438.1:162629033-162652885 GCF_002776525.5 Piliocolobus tephrosceles
AAAAAAAAAAAAAAAAAAAAAAAAAAAAAAAAAAAAAAAAGCCTGGAGAGTCAGTGTGATTAAAATTAGGGCAAGGCAGTGGAGAGGAGGGAGAACAAAAACAAAACATAAACCCACCTGTGGCTATGAAATGTTTTTGGTATTTTGGAAGGAGAGTCAAGGGTTAGGATGGAAAAAAAAAATCACACCTTTTTAGAGCAAAAATTACCTTTCCTGGTTTGTGGTATTGCATAGATTAAAGAAAACGGGCCACGTGACCTCCTACTGTAACTTGAAATGATTCAGGACACACTCCACGCTTAACCGACAGAACTCCAATTTCCTCTGTTGAAAACCAAATCCCATTTTCACTTGTGGGTATTCCATTCATCTTTGCTTTTTTGGTTTTTTAATTACACAGCAGAAAGTGCTACTGTGATTTCCTCCCCATGTCACGATGGCAGTATTCATCAAGAAGTTTTTAATTCTACACAGCAATTGCTTCTCTTCAAAAATCTAATTTCAATCTCCGCAGAGGCAGAAGGGTAGGATTTTTTGACCCTGAGGTTAATTATCTGCAAATAAGTTAAAATCACACAAAACCTCTTCCTGGGAAAAGGGAATCCAAGGCCAAGCCCCCCCTTCACCTGTCTGGCCATTGGTGGTGGTGTGGAAGGTGAGGTTGGGCTGGGCACCACCCAGCTGAGGGGCGTGGGGGCAGGACTGTCTCATGATGGCTGCATTTTCAGAACCTAGCACAGTATGTGGCATGAAGGAAGAATTCAACAACTGTGGAAGTGATGCGAAGTGAAGGCAGAGTGAAATAGAAGAACAGGATTTGAATCATTCCTGATTTTTTGTTTTTCGAAGTGTATGAAAAGGTCCTATCTCTGGAGGAGAAAGGCAAGAGGGAAGTGAAGAGGAGACTCGCTAGGAGCTGTCCAGGAGCTCGTGACTGGGGCTGGAGTCCAGCTGACCCCTGGCAGGAAAGCTTGATGTGTCTGGAGACCAGGGTTCTTGCTCCCAGGCTCGGCCCCTTGGCACTGTGCTGCTTTCCTCCCTCCTCACTGAGAGCATCTACTCTTCTTTCCAAGTTCTCTAATTCTCTCTCCATGGGCCCAATATTCATTTCATTCATGGTCATTTATTCATTTGTGGAACTCAATCTGTGTGGTCTGATGTGGAAAGCTGGGGGAATGGGTTGCAAGGGAGAGGAGCTACAGAGATGAGAACCATGAGAGCTAACAGGTGTTGTGTGCTTGCTATGTGCCAGGCCCAACGGCAACGATTCCCCACCTTAACCCGTCTAATCCTCACTACCTCCCTAGGAGGCAGGACACATATGGGTCGCTGCCCTCCACGGAGGGCTGCAGTGTTCACCATTCTGTCACCGACACGTACCTCCCTCAGTCATGTGGTAGAGCTGGGACACAGACCCTGCTCTACAGCCATTTGTTGACACTGTCACTTTCAAGGACTGTTCTTCACTTTTGTGTCCCCAGCATCTAGCATAGTGGCTGGTACAGAGCAGGTGCTGAGCAATGTTTGCTGTGTTATTTAAGCGACTTTCAATCCAACAAGAAAGGACACTCACATAAGAAGAACACAAAACCGTGCATGAGGAGCATCGGGGACAGCTGTCTCAGGGATGGGGTCAGCAGGACCCTGAGGAGGAGCACAGGAGATAGGGAGGCAGGAGTATGAGGGTCTCACACAGCCAGGCCCATACAGCCCAGATGAAACGTGAAAGAATAAATCACATTAGGACACTGAGAGGGGGAAAGGGTCCCAGCCGTGGCTAGCAAATGCTGAGGACCTCAGAGGGACCAACGGGCCCCATTTTTCTGATCTTCAGTTTAATGAGAAAGGATGGAGAAGACAGACAGAGATCAAACAGTGTGCCCCAGAGGGAAAGATCCATAGGTCTGGGTGGAATTTCACTGCAAAGGGACTTTGAGCTCCAAGTACACGATACGCCCTGGCTTCTGCCCTTCTATGACATGGTGCTACTCATAGAGGAGTATGCAGGAGATAAAAGGGTACAACAGAATAAAACTGTTCATTAAAAATCATACTCCTGTGTATGAAAAGTGCTCAAAGAATAGCACCCATGGCTTCTAATCCAAGGGGCAGGAGCCCAGGGCATGAGTGCAGAAGCAGGAGACATAGAACGACTCTGGGGAGCAAGAGGATTGAGGATCTGGGGCCATGGTCTCTGAGGGGACCAAGGAGACAGCCCCATAGAGGAGGAGAGTCTTGGGGGGCTATATGGAGAGAGAGGAGAGCTGAAAACAAAGAGGAGGACGAAGGGAAAGAAGAAGGTACGTGGAAGAGAAGGAGGAGAGAGGATGGAAGGCAAAACAGGAGCGGGGCTTGTCTTCCTCTGAGTAGTAGTCCCTGGGGTCTATCCAACACACTCAATCTCATTTTCCCAGTTTCTTTACGCCTCTTTAAAAAAGCCCAACTCCCAGTTTCTCTGAAATGACCAATGCTTGTCACTTTCTCAGATCAGCGGACTCTCCTGAGAATCATCAGGGGCGGGCTGTATGGTGGCATGTACACACGTGCTCCAGGTCTCAGTGTTTTCTCCAGACAAATGAGCATGTAGTCATTAGGGCTGATGCTTTCAGAGCCAGCAGCGCGGGTCTGTGTCCCAGCTCTACCACTCAGTAGCTGTGTGACATTGGGCAAGTTACTCAACCTTGCTGTGTTCCAGTTGCCTCATCTCTAAAAGACCATCCAGGTCTGAAAGGATTAACTGAGTTAATCCATATAAAGCTCTCAGAACAGTGCTTGAAACACAGTAGAACTGGCAATCATCACTGCAGTGATTAGGGGAGGTAAGATTACTACTACTAAAAGAACCATTTAACAAGGGTGAGTAAGTGAAGACTTCGCTCATGACCTCTGAAACATTGCCAACCCCTGCATCATCTGTCCTTTGTGAGGAATATTTTGCTCCTCTTAGAAGGAGGTTTAATTCCTCTCTGCTGGCCCTGTGCTTGGACATATTAACTGATGATGGTGAATTACTGCCTTGTGACATATTTTTGGAAAATAAATCTAAGAAAAACTTAGAAAATCTTAGAAAAATCTAAAAAAAACTCTTTGTAATCTAGAAAATCCTTTTTCTACATAAATAGATCTAGGACTGGGTTAAGTGATCTTCCTTACGACCAAAACATTTTCCTCTCTCTTTTCCATTCTTTCTTCCCTCTGGTCTCAAAAAGGCAGCAGCTATCTTCCTCCCAAGTATCTTCCTCCAACTATGTAGTACCTTGGATCTTATCCAGCTTGCTCAGTAATTATCTCCTCCATCCTCAATCAATCAATCACGCTCTCTCACTGCCTCTCTCTGTCTCTCTAGAAAGCCTCATAGTCGGAGTCTGTTTAGCTCCCAAGGCACTACTGTCTCAGGATGGATACTGGGCAGCTCAGCCACATGGACAGATGGACAGATCAATGGGTAGGCAGAGAAGTGAATAAATGAACAATTACTAAACATTTAATAAACAAACAGACTGGCCTATCTTTAAAACGGGTGGGCTGCCTTGGTGTGATTCCTGTAGACCAGTGGGTCTTATCTGAAGGGAATTTTGCTCCCTAGAGGGCACTGCACAATGACTGAAGATATTTGTGGTTGTCACAACTGGGGTCAGGCGGTTGCTCCTGGCATCCAGTCAGCAGAGGCCAGGGATGCTGTTAAATGCCCTACAATGCCCAGGTCAGCCCCCATGATACAGAATAATCTAGTTCAAAATGTCCAGAGTTTTGAAAGGTGGCTCTTAGGAATTAGGTAGGTGTTTTTAGGGTAAGTGAAGGAGCACGGGAGTCATTTTATACTTGAAAATATGTGCCTTGAAAACATAAAAAACAAAAGCAAAGCAGAGAAAGAAGCCTGTGCCTAAAAAAATGAGGGCACAGGTACTTGTGGGTCACCTACACATCTATCCTTGAACGGGAAAGAAGGGGGAAAGGCAGACGCAGTCTTCTGAGTACCGAGGAGGACAAAGCTTTGCAAAAGAGCCTAAACATTTTCTAAGAGAAAAATACAACGAGCATAAACCTCATCTTTGGAAGATACTTACGGCCGGGTGCAGGCTGCTTTTTCTGGACAAGCTCCCTAGCCTCTAAGGTGAGTGTCTACTCGGCAGCCTTCGCCCATTTCCTACAGTGATCCCACTCCAGTGTCCTCAGACCCTGCTCTCTGGGATGTCCATGCCCCCATCCCAGGGGCAGGCTCTGAGCCTTGCCTCTGCTCTGCCCGTGGGAGTTCTGGGACAGTCACAGGGCCTCACTGGACACCTCCAGAGACTGAGGATGCTCTAGGGACACCTCATTCATTAGCACAAGTATTCATTCCCCTTACTTCGAGAGGAAGGTGAGTCAACACATACTCAAGACCAACTCCAAACACCAGCTGCCCAGGGCCTGGCTCCTTCCTGCAGCAGGAAGATTGATTTCGCCTGGGACTAAATGCCTGCTTTGCTTAAGTGCCCTTTTCAGTTAAGTTGTGAAAAATGGAAATAACAGCCATCTGCAGTATGAGTGAGCACTGCAGATGCTGAAAGCCATCAGAATCTCCTGCCAGCTTCCCAGGTAGCAGGCGTCCTAGCAGGCTTCAGAACAGGCCACTGTCAAGAGCGCACCAGCCAGTGCTGGGGACAAGGAATATCGCGCCTTCTACCACCTTCAAAGTCAGTGAAAGGACAGTGGTGAGCTCAGGCAGGGCTTCAGGGCGGGCAATCCCTGCAATGCAGGGTTGCCGAGGGAGGCCAGCGCAGTGGCTGAGAGTGGAAAGTTTCAGCCAAATCCGCAGCTCACGTCGGGAGAGTACCTGGTTATTTTCTGAAGAAACCCAACCACGGGAGGCTCAAGGCCGGGCCTGCCTCTTCTAGTACTCTAAACCCAGCCTCCATTTCTTTCCTCCAGCTAGGCTTTTCTGAAGGAGAGGGAGCTGTGTATACTGAGCCTTTCTTTATGATTTAAACCAATTTGCTGCTAGTTATAGCTATCCACGGCGCACAATGTGCTTTTCCTGTCACTTACTGCAGGCAGAGAATCATGCGAGTGTGTTCTCAGCTTTGCCAACAGCAAAAATCATTTCGAAGAAGGAATCCTTCTTCCATGAGTAGAATTATTCCCTATACCTCCTCACCCCCTCCCTGTCATGAATAAACAGTCATTTTAGCGTTAGCAAACCTCACTTCAAAAACAGGCAAAGCAAAACAAAAAAACCAAAACAATAAAGCTCTAATGCTCCAAAATCCATAATCCCCCTCCAAATGTCACTGAGTGAAAGCACTCGAGCCCCTTCAAAGCCCATTAGCAAGCCAAACCAGCCCATTCCCAGCTATTAGACTATTCGGAAACAAACCCAAATTATTGGGTGGAATTGCAGGCCTGGCCTGATTCCTCCATTTAAGTTTCTCGTGAAACTCTCCCTGTGATCGGAAACCCCGGCTACCGTTTGAGATGAACAAAAGATGCAGACGCTGTTGATGAAACATTAATGACCAATTTGCAAATGTTCTCGGACCCCGTTAGTTCATCGAGGGGCCATCGAGGCGGCATCCACCCATCTCTCCCTTTATTCTTTGAATTATTTAGCATCCATTAAGTGCCCACGGTGGTAAGTTAAGCTCCCAGGGACCTTTCACCCCAACGCTTCCCCTTTAACAGCGTCATTCACCTGGTGGCCCTCCCAGCTGCACGGGCAACTCAACCTTTGCCTTGAGGCAGGAAGCTCATTTAGAAACCAGTCTGTTGGTATCCCTCGCATTACATATCCAAGTGCTGGGGACACGTGGCAATGAGCAGAATGTATAGAAGCTCGAGGCAGTGTTTTGAGCTGTCACAGTGCATTGGAAGAAAATGCACCTGAAAGTGTGATCCCTGTGGCACTCCAATCTGTGAACTCCTCAGAGCCACTTTATCTGGACTTAACTCATTAATTGGGGCACACATTAAATATGTATGGGTGCCACAGTATCCCAAGCATGGCCTCAGTAGGAGGACAGAGATATAGTAACACTGCAGGGAGGGCTGAGCAGGGCTGCAGACTCACAGGGCCAAGTTCTGAACACATGGAGACCGCTGAATGCACTTTCTTCCATCACCTGAAACCCACTAGCGTGGCATTTTTGGTTTTTACTTAAACAGAAAGTCTCTGACCTGGCCTTTCCTACGTTCTGGCCAGTCAGCACCCTGCCTTTGAAAAGTGTAACAAGCATAAATGACAACACTGCCACAGAGAAAGTAGCAGGTGCTGTGAGACAGGCACAAACACAGTGTTCCAGGAGACCAGGGGAGGAGGGAAAGTTCTGTGCACAAGAACCGGGTCCAACCTCATAGAGGAGGCTGTATTTGTTTTTTTTTTTTTTGAGGCGGAGTCTCGCTCTGTCGCCCGGGCTGGAGCGCAGTGGCCGGATCTCAGCTCACTGCAAGCTCCGCCTCCCAGGTTTCCGCCATTCGAGGAGGCTGTATTTGAACCATCCGAACCACTGAATAAAACTAGTGATGAGAGGAACAGCCCCCTCCCATGCCCACCCCTACAGCAGCAGCCACCGTTACTGTTGACTTAGCAGCTTCCCGGGTGCCATGCACTGCAGTCACGCTTTTCCTACTAGTAACAGCCTGGTGAGGAAGGTAGGTACTGCAGAGGCATTGCTCCTTTCCAGACGGCGAAAGTGAAGCTCGATGAGGCCAAGTATCTTACCCAAGACCATACCATTTGCAGCTGACAGTGCTAAGGAGGGTATTTGAACTGTGTTTGTTTTAACCAAGACCATCAGTGTGATAGCCTAAGGACGCTACTTTCAGCCCCTGTCCAGTTACCCAGGAAGCTCACCCTGGAAGGGCCCTGATCCTGAGGAAGCACTGTCTGTGAGGAAGGGAAGGGCCCACTCTCTGGTGCAGGAGCCATTGGCTGGGAATTTCCATTGCTCGAGATGGCGGTGCCTCCTGGGGCTTAGAGAGGGCCGAGGGGCTCTGCAGACCAAGGGCAGTTCTTTAAGAATGGACACCCCCCTCCTCTGGAGCCCTCCATCTCTGCTAAAACAATGGCTGCTCTGCAGTCGTGGTCTCTGAGGCGTAGAGGGATCCTGGGCACATGCTCCCTCCTTTATTTTTTCTACTTTAAAAATATTGTTAAGACAATTGCAGAAACATTAAAGGAAAACAATCGATGTGCTCCTGCGCTGCCGTCTTAACACACGCGCCACTGTTAATCTGCGTTTCTTTACGGCCCTGGCTCATCCATGTTTTCACATCATGAGGACCACCATGCGTGTGCGGTTTCAGGCTTTATTTCATTTTTCATTACTGCATAAATATTTGCCTATGTGGCTGCAGAGTCTTCATCCTTAGCCTCATACTGGTGGGTTCCAGCCGTCACCTAGGAGCCCCCTGGCACTGGGCCTGCCGGTGAGAGTGAGGCTCTGGAAATTCCTTCCCCAGGTCTACATGTGGGCAGCATGGCCTCAGACATGCACAAGTGCACTGTACCCCCTGATGAGGGGCTTTTGGAGGTGATTAATCCCAAGTGAGGATTAAAAAAAAAGATTCTAGAAAGAAAAAAAAAAGAGCCAGGTTTCTACTTAGGTGAGTGAACATAGCGCAGGTGCCGTTTTGAGGAAGGTGGCAGCATACCTAGACTTTTAAAGTCAGGCCTCTGGTGTGCTCTCCTGCGAATGACACCCACTGACCCAGATTCACCCACCTCCTTCCAATGCATGTTCTAACAATCATGACGACAATGGTGGTGGTAATTATAATACCAGCTTACCCTTATTTATTTATTTAGAGGCAGAGTCTTGCTCTGTCACCCAGGCTGGAGTGCAGTGGCCCCATCTCAACTCACTGCAACCTCTGCTTCCCCGGTTCAAGCGATTCTCCTGCCTCAGCCTCCTGAGTAACTGCGATGACAGGTGTGCGCACCACGCCCAGCTAATTTTTGTATATTTAGTACAGACGGGGTTTCGCCATGTTGGCCAGGCTGGTCTCAAACTCCTGAGCTCAACTGATCCACCAGCCTTGGCCTCTCAAAGTGCTGGGATTACAGGTGAGAGCCACTGCGCCTGATCCCAGCTAACCTTTTTAAAGCACTTTTCCACAGCTAGGCATGGCTCCAAAAATGTCACATGCATCAACTCATTTGCTCTTATAAGTATATATCACTATTATTTCCGTTTTACAGATGTGGAAACTGAGGCACAGAGAGGCCAGGTAACTCTTCCCACTGCTACTGGCCAGGATTGGAGCCTGGGCAGCCAGGCTGCAGAGGGCATGCTTGGAACCATTTTATAATAACTGCCTCGAAACTCAGATCTAACTTCCTTCCCTGCTCAAAGCTCTTCTCACCTGATGATCATCAAATACAGTTCCAACTTCTTAGCCTGGCACTTAATGCCTTGCACAACCTGCCTCCAAAGCTCCTTTCCAATTTTCTCCCCATGGACACCCTTCAACTTCCTCCATACACCCCAGTGCCCATGTTTAAAGTCATCACACCATCCCCAAAACAGGCTGTGAATTTGGTGATCACTAACCCTCACTTTCAACTAAAGAAAGCTGCTCAGCACTGTGGTGTGTGCTCTGCATCACCCAGACAAGATTTCATGGAAATCCCATGGCTTTTAAGTCAGGCCATTGCAAAATACCTTCCCTTAGCCAGAAAACACAGCTGACTATTTTCCACATGTGTGGTAACACAGTAATAACGGGAAACTTCATTTTATCTTTAGAATTTTGTGTGATTATTTGTTTGATAGCATCTGCCCCACTACATTTAGTCTCCTGGAAGGAAAGATCTATGTCTGTGTCTTGTCTGCTGCCTGGCACGGTACAGGGCACAGAGTAGATCTAATATAAATTTCCAAAAGGGACGGATGTATTTCATGATGCTGTGGAGACCTGAATTAGGATTGATCTCTCGAAATTATGGGGCAGATTATGGCTCAATGTAAAGAAGAATTCCCTAATTACAAAGAGTTGCCCTGAAGTACAGTGGGCTGCTATGCCCGGAGGTTGAGGGGAGGTGAGTGGAGCCTGTGTTGGGGAGGACACAGAAGCCTCAAGATCCTTCCATGAGGGACAGTCTGAGCCCTGGCTGGCCCCAGTAGAGAACCAGGCTCTGGCTGCAGGATGCATCGTCTCCTGCCAGGTAGTCATGAGAGAAGTTCTTCTCCTCCCTTCTCACTAGTGGTGGCTTCTTTTTGTGCCCTGGGGGCTCCATTCCTTGGCTGTGGGCCATCCTGGGACTCAAGGGCTGGCTCTGGCCACCTCATGGGCACAGGCAATCCTGAGACTCAGGCCACAATGGCATCACTCTGGTCATGGATATTTCCTGATGACCACAAAGGGAAGGGATGGCTCCAGCCATGGAGTCCTCTGTCATTTCCTGCAAACATTCTGCTCACTTCTTGTCCCTGCTAGCTCCTCTTCATCCTGGAACCCAGAATCACGCAGCTCCTCTTGAATCCAGCAGGGAGGGCACCGGTGGCTGCCCTCTCCGGTCTCTGATGGCTGGCAGCCCTGTGCCAGCCCTTCCTCAGGGAAAGTGTCTAAGCTGTGGAAGCTGCCTAATGGGGCAGATTCTAAGCCCCATCAGAGAAGTGAAACCATGCAGTGTGGGGAAAAATGAACTGAAATTTAAAACCCTTGCCTGGAGCGGCCTCCTGTGTAACCCACTGGGGCGGCCCTTCCTTTCCCGCGGAGCCCACTCTTTCTCTGACAGCCCCTGCGTGGTGGGCAGCCCAGGGTGGCCACCGCTCCGCAGTGCTCTGCAGCACGTTTTGCTGTCTTGGGGGAGTGTGCCTGTCACTAGCAGGGCCCCTAACAACAGACACTGCCTGCTGTGGCTGCTTCTAAAATTCATTTCAAGGCACAGTTTGGCCCAAAGCCCTGAAGCCTCTTTTCAGGAAGAAAGCACGGAGCCTCCCAATTTCATTTTGTTTTCTTACTGCTTGTTCAAAGAACAATCATAAAAGATAAAAATACCATCCCCAGGCAAAGAGAATTTAATTCAAACATTCTTGAGAACAGATTCAACAACCTTTTCCTCACAAGCAAAACAAAAACAAACCTGCTTCATTCTTGGTTTTTCCCAGTTACATAAAGAAAGGAAAAATGCACAGAGGGAGGCAGCGTACACAGGAGAGAGGATGTCCACCTGTGCAGGAAACGTGACTGAGAGACTTGTAACAGCGGTTCACACGCATTGTCCTATTCGATGTTCTCAACAAGCCTGTGAGCGGATCCCGCAACTATTCCCCATCGTAGATGAAGAAGATGAAGACACTGAGGCCTGGAGGGGTCTGCAATGTGTCCAAGGGTGTACACAAAGCCGAGTTTTGAATCCAGCAGCCTTTTCCCATGACCCATGATGGTACACTTGATATTTGCATAACTAGGGTTGGACAAGCTAGAAAACAAACTTCTGGTGTGTAAATGAATGACATATATAGATATGAGCTTTGTTTCTTTTCTACCCTTATTCTCTTTTTATATCAAACCTAGGGGCAGGTACGTGGGTCTGTCATGACCCGCAACTCCTGACACACTCGTGAGTGGCCCATTCATGGTCTGTCACCTTCACTCACTCATCCTTACTTAGTCAGATCACAAACACCCACAAAACACCACTCACCCCCAGAACCAGAACTCGGACGAGGACTTCTGTCCATCTGTGGAGTCCTCCCCAACTCGTCCTCCTGCCTGCCCTCTCTCAGGGAATCACTCTTCTGAATCCCTGTTTATTGTTCCCTTGACTTTCTTTGTAGATAGCTTTATCACAGCTCTGAGGTTTTAATAAGGTGTTTATTTTACAAAACGAATACCATGCTGTATGTAATCTTTTGGGATTTTCTTTTTCACTTAGATTTACAACTTTATAACTAGGGTTTAGAGTTTCAAACCTAGTCATGGCCCCCTGAAGAAGAGTGGAGGTGGAAGCAGCATGAGGGGAGACTTCCTGAGGCTACCAGGTGGACGTCACCTTTCACCTTGCTTCACACCCCTCCAAGGACATCCTCGTTGCACTTGGAATAAAATCCTGCTCTCACCTTGGTCCCTCAGGCGCGATCAGGGTAGCCCTTGACAGCCTCGCTGACCTTTTCTCTCTCCGCGCTTCCCCCTCCTCACCATGCTCGGCACAGGGGTTCTTCTGCTGCCCCTGGAACATTCCCTGTGAGCTCTTGCCGTCAAGCCTGGGCTGGCTATCCCAGTCGACCTGCTCTTAAGTTTCATCTTAAATGTCACTGCCTCCGCAGCCTTTCATGGCCATCCAACCGGAGACAGCCCCTCTGTCACAGCGCACTGCTTTGTTTTGGTTACAGCACTCCTGGTGTATTCTGTTTATTATCTGTCTTCCCCCTTTACAAGAAAAAAAGTCTTGTCTATGTCGAACTGTATATCTAGTGGGGAGTTTTAAAAGACTGTTCTGCAGACCTGTGGGGGTCTCCAAAACCCCTTCAGGGGTTTGTAAGGTCAAAGCATTTTCATACTATTAAGACTTTATTTGCCCGTTTCGCTGTATTGCTGCTTACATCTTTGGTGCAAAAGCCACAGTGGATAACACTGCGGGTGCCTTAGCCGGGATCAAGGTAGTGGCACCAGCTTATACTGGTAGTCACTACATTTTTTACCATCTCACACTTGCAGGGAAAAAAACAACAATTTGTTTCATCCATTAAAGCTGGAAAAAAGGAGAACATTTAAAAAGTCCTTAAAAAGCACTACAAATTATTACCTTTATTAAGTTCCAACCCTTGAGTATGTCTTTTTTATATTCTGTGTGACTCAGTGGGGAACACACAGAAAGCCCACGGTACACGCTGAAACACAAGGTTGTCTCAAGGAAATGTGCGCCTGAGATTCAACTGTGAGCTGAACCAGCAACTGTTTTTCAGGGAACATTATTTTTACATGAAAGAAGTACTGGCAGACCAATGATGGCAGAGATAATAAATGCAGTGAGCCTGCCACTTCAAGAACTGATGGTATTTTTGGTCAATGATAAAATTCAAGCACATTTGGAAAATTCTCAACGTTGGAAAACGTGTCTCCGTATTTCCCAACACTCAAGGCATTCCTGATAGGATTGGTGACGATACTAATGAATGTGACTTTTTGATCTCAGATAATGAAAAGTGTCCATGCTTAAGAGAGTTACCTCACTCAGTGAACCAATATTTCTAATTGAATGATGCGTGATTTCACACAATCATGCAAGAGTAAATGATCCACTCAAAACTGCAGGCTAGACTAAAGGATTTCAACGTAATACCTGAAAAATTATACCAGTCATTGATGTAATTTCAGATTTCACAATGCAACTAACTTTTAAAAAACTACTACTTGTCCAGTTTTGGTAGAGTGTCAAAGAATGAATAGCCACGATTTTCTCAAAAGGCTATTAACACACTTTTCCCTTTTCTAACAAAATATCTTGGGTAACCAAAACAACTTAGAGCATCAGACTGAATACAAAAGCTGATATAAGAAGCTAGTTGTCTTCTTAGACCAGACCCGAAAAAGATTTGCAAAAATATAAATCAATGTCATTCTTTTCATAAACATTTTTATAGTTATTTTTCATAGAATTATATTAGGCTAACATGCAATGGTTTTATTATTGATATGTTTAAACAAATTAATAAAATCTTTTAAAATGTTTTACTTAAAACATTTACAACCTCATCTTTTTCAAAGAGACAGGTTTCACTATGTCACCCAGGTTAGAGTGTAGTAGTATGATCACAGCTCACTGCAGCCTGGACCTCCTAGCCTTAAGCAATCCTTTTACCTCAGCCTCCTCAGTGGCTGGGACTACAGGCATGTGCTACCATGCGTAGCTAATTAAAAAAAAATTTTTTTTGTAGAGATGGGGGTCTTGCTATGTTGCCCAGGCTGGTCTTGAATTCCTATCCTCAAGGAATCCTTCTGCCTCCACCTCCCAAAGTGCTGGGACTATACGCATGAGCCACTATGCCCAGCCAAGACATTTAAACATTTATATACAGTTTTAATTTTTAATATGGTCAATATCAGTAGATATAACCCTGCATAAACAAAAACTCTCTGGGGTCCTCAATAATTTTTAAGAATGTAAAGGGGATCTTGAGGCTATTTAAATTTAATAATCTTGAGACTATTAGGAATGTAAAGGTGATCTAGAAAACTAGTGGTCTGAGAATGCTGCTCTAGTGCCTAGTACATGCTAGGTACTCAGTAAACGCTGAATGAATACTGTAAAGACACATTCTCTTTAGAATTTGTCTGCCTTCTGAAGGTTCTCTCTTTCAAAACATCTCCAATTAACATCTGGAAAACTGATCTGTTTGTTTGTTTTATTTTCTTGTAAGCCGTAATGCTTTAACTATGGCTCATACATGTTCGAGTAGCACTGCTTAGATGAAGACCCAACGGCAAGAATGTGTAAGCCCCAGAACTCAGAAGTTACCCTCAGAATCACTACAAATGTCTCCAACTATTTTTTATCCTTTCCTTTTTCTTAAGTGCCTACATCAAGATAAAAATGTAAAACTACTTTGCAATGTGTTTAATGTAATTGCTTTTATTTTAACTATTGGTATTGCAGCAGTGTTCTTTTTTTTTTTTTTACTGTTGAGCATTGTGAATGCAAGGTGATCTAGCTATACTGCATACTAAACAGGAGCCTAACTACCATTGAAACAGCAGTTTTTAATAGGAAAGCACTTGCCAACTTTTAAAAGTGACTCTCAAGTGTCCTTCTGGAAGACAATAGACATTGTGGTTATAATAATTCTGTGGTATAACAGAGAGTCCACAACGGGTTTGTGTCACACTAAATGGAAGCCACATTGCAAGCTGGCTCATGTTTAAGCAAACACTATGCTTTACAAGATTATTTTTGAATGGGCTGCAATACATAAAATCAACTACAAGCTTTCAGATGAGCTGAACGATGCTACAGAACCTGAACTTGGAACTACCTTGTCTTGGTAAGATGTACATTCTCTCTGTTACTGTCACTTCAGTGGCAAACTGGTGACAGCCACAGCTCTTGGCTGGCCACATCCCCAGAACTTCTGGTAAAGTCCACATAAAGCTCATCTTTGTGTGAGGCCCGGCATTGAGTTGTGCCCTTGCAAATGCCTTGCCTGAGATTTCTGAAAAAAGGTCTCCCATTTTCAAAATCCCGCATTAGCGTCTAAGTGCTATCTTTCAGCTACAGCAGGCAGCTCTTTTCTTTCCTTTCTTCTCTTTTTCTTTTCTTTTCATTTCTCTTCTCTTCTTTCTTTCCTTTTCTTTTCTTTCTCTCTCTCTTTTTCATTTTTTCTTTCTCTCTCTTTCTTTCCTTTCTTTTTTTTTTTTTTTTGAGACAGGGTCTTGCCTCACTCTGTCACCACTGCAGTGCAGTGGCATGATCACAGCTCACTGCAGCCTTCACCATTCAGCTCAAGAGATCCTCCCACGTCAGCCTCCCAAGTAGCTGGGACCATAGGTGTGTGCCTCCAGGCCCAACTAATGTTTAATTTTTTTGTAGAGAGGGGATCTCACCTTGTTGCCCAGGCTGGTCTTGAACTCCTGGGCTCAAGCCATCCTCTTGCCTCAGCCTCCCAAAGTGCTGGGATTACAGGCATGGGCCACTGCACCCAGTCAGGCAGCCTTTACTTCCAATGAGCTTAACTAAATCAGTAGGAGAGGGAGTGAGGTGAGAGACGAATCTCAGATCCTGACTATGATATGAATTGTGATTTGTTCTGCATAAGCTGCAACACTCAGCCTCAAAGTGGGATTAGAAATCTTCCTGCCATCTTTCATAGGAAGACTGGTGAGACACAGTGGCTCAGAAGAACCAAAGATTCAGTATTAACAGGAAGATTCTAGATAACATTTCCCTGTTTTGCAACACACCTAACCTGAATTTAATAAACCAGGATTAAATAAAAGCATTTTATTTTCAGATCCAAAACATGAAGCCACACAGCCTTAGGCTGAGAGTCAGATTTCACAAGCTGAGCAGGAACAAGCCCCATCTTCCATTAGCTACTCGGTGTGTCAAGGAGAACTGGAGCTGCAAATTGGGAGGGAAAAGGGCCACATATTTTCTGGTTCAATTAAGTAAAAGAGGCTTTGGTTTAAAAAAAAATGAGCTTGCATTCTGAATTACTAGGCTTAAATTTGATATTTCAAATGTCTCTTGTGTGTATATGCACGCTACAGTCTGTTTCACCTGGTTTACTGTTGAACAGTGGCATCGTCGGAAAATAGGGAAGTTGTTGAAAAGCTATCAGCAAAAATGCCGCCAACACTTGTATCACAGGAAATCTTCAAGGAGGGTATACTGTAACAAGTACCTGATAGTCATTCACTTACTCAACAGCTACTCAGCCAGATCCTACCATGGGTCCAGTTGGGGGTGGGTGGGCACTGAGAACTAGCAAGATAGACCTAGTGCCTGCCCTTGGGAATTTCTCAGTCTACCAATGAAGGGTTAAGTAAATTATTACATAATTAATGCAAAAATAAAACGGCCCTTTAATAGCTGACACTGGCCAGGTATGGTGGCTGACACCTGTAATCCCAGCACTTTGGGAGGCTGAGGCAGGTGGATCTCTTGAGGTCAGGAGTTCAAGACCAGCCTGGCCAACATGGTGAAACCTTGTCTCTACTAAAAATACAAATATTAGTCGAGTGTGGTGGCACACGCCTGTAATTTCATTACTCAGGAGGCTGAGGGGTGAGAATCACTTGAACCTGGGAGATGGAGGTTGCAGTGAGCAGAGATCATGCCACTGCGCTCCAGCCTGGGCAACAGAGTGAGACTCTGTCTCAAAAAAAAAAAAAAAAAGCTGATACCTTCTCATTTTCCTGCCTTTGCAATTTAAGGGAACTAGGGCATAGTAGAAAAAGCACTGTTGCATTCTTAGAAGGTGTTTACTACCATTTTGAGGAAAGCCAGCTCCCTGATGGACTTAGGCAGTGCTCATCAATGGCTGTGGAATATATTAGGTAAAAAAGCCGATGGAGGAATTTTATAACTATATATATTGAGTTAACAACACCTGAATCTATTGATCAATCTCAATAGAATGAAAGGAGAGACATATGGAAGTAAGTAGAGGCACCACTCATCAAGTAGTCTTGCCAAAACCCAAACCAAACAAACTTAAATCTGATCAAGCCTCTAGATTCAGCTACTAGTTTTCAGGAAATACAGAGGATAGAAGAACATGTTAAATGACACCATGGGGATACAACTGGCAAAATTCCAAACATGGGAAACTGCACAGGGCCAACAACCCAGTTTCTTCAAAAACAACAGAATGACCAGAGAGGGGGTTGTGAGAGAGATATACATAGACACACACACACATACATGTATATACATATGTATGTTTCTATCCATGGTTCCTGGCTCATAACTCCCATGACCTTTGTTACACTCTTTTGTTACAACGTTGGGGCACTTTAGGTCTCAGAAGCAGGCCTCAGAAAACAGAATCTCTCTCTGACCTTCTCCTACCTTCTTTTCCCTTGCTCCTTTTTCTCCCCACAGCAGGACTCTAATCTTTCCCCACCTTTCTCTGATCTACCTTGTCTGACTGTAGGTCATAAGTTCCCCATTTCTGAAGGGGCCCTGCCTCATCCCAGGAGGAAGGAATGCTGCACAGAGAGACCAAGAAGCATCTGAAGAGACAGGACTTGCTGGGTTCCCCACTCAGTCTATTAGTATTAGATCATATCCTTTCTGTCCAATCACATATCTACACAGTCGTCCATGCTTCAACATGCCTATCCAGTGAAGTCTCCATACCAGCTTTAGGAGAACAGTATATAGACAGCCTCCAGATAGCTGAGCATGTGGAGGTTCCTGGAGGGTAGTGCACCCAGGGAGGGCATGGAAGCTCCATTCCCCCCTCCCATATTTTGCCCTCTGCACTTCTTCATCTGTATCCTTTGTTATATCCTTCAAAATAAACCAGTAGATGTTGGTACACATTTCTGAGTTCTGTGAGCTGCTCTAGTAAATTAATCAAACCCAAAAAGGGAGTTGCGGGTTCCCTGAATTATAGCCAGCTGAGGCTTGTGAAGGCATCTTAAATGGAAGCAGTCTGGTGAGATGGAGCCCTCCCTGGGGCTGTGGGGAGGGGGGCCCCATTCCCCTGAGCTGGAAAATAAGACCCCCAAGAGAAATATTAACCAAATGTAAGTGTGGGCCTTGTTTGGATCTAGATTAAACCAATTATTTTTTTTTAAGTATGAGACAAACATGGAAAACAAGAAAATCTGAGCACTCTATATGTAATAATTAAATACTTTTTTAGGTAGTGATAGCAATATTGCAGCTATGTTCTTTAAAAGTGTCTTTATATTGTTATAGGTATACTATGTGAGTATTTACAGATGAAATGACATCCCGAATTAGCTTCAAAAGAATAGCTGGAAAAATAAGCACATGAAAAATGCTCAATATTACTGGCCATCAGGGAAATGCAAATCAAAATTAGAATGAGGTAACACTTTGTACCCACTAGGATGGCTATAATAAAAAAGAGATAATAACAAATGTTAGTGAGGATGTGGAGAAATCTGAACCCTCATACACTCCAGTACAAATATACAACCGTGTGGCCACTTTGGAAAACAGTTTGGTAATTCCTTAAATGGTTAAACATAGTTATCACGTGCAACTCAGCAACTGCACTCCTAGGCGTACACCCAAGAGAAATTAAAATGAGTCTACAGAAAAACATATATAAATGTTCATAGCAGCATTATAAATAGCCAAAATGTGAAAGTAGTCCAAATGTCCATCAAATAATGAATGGATACGTGTGGCATATCCATACAGTAAACTACTATGCTGCAATAAAAAGAAACGACATATTGATACATGCTATAATATAAATGAACCTTGACATCATTATGCTGAGTAAAAGAAACCAGTCACAAGATACCACATATTATATGATTCCTTATATGTGAATGTCCATAATAGGTAAACTGTAGAAACAGAAAGTAGATCAGGGGTTTCCTAGGGCTGTGGTGTCAGGAACAAGGAGACTGGGGGCAGTGGCAGGGAAAGGGCGGTGATTGCTAAGGGGTCTTGGGTTTCTTACAGGGTAATGAAAATGTTTAAAAAAATAACCATGGTGATGAATGCACAACTCTGTGACTACTAAAAGCTAGTGAGTTATACGCTTTGAAAAAAGCATGCTGGGGAGGGTGTGGGCAGGGGTACAGGTGAAATATAACATGCCATGTGTTGAAAGTTTTTAAATGTGAAGGCTCTATCATCAGACCCCCTGGATCAAATCCTCAATCTCAAAATTATGAGCTGTGTGACCCTGGGCAAGATATTTAACCAGTCTGAAACCTAGTTCCCTCAAATGTAGGATGAGGGTAGTAATATAGGCGTGCACAAGTTAAATGAAGTTGATATATTTAAGGCACATAGAACAGTGCCCTGTACATGTAAAATGTCCATGGGACATCATGTTGTTTTTATTTTTTATTTTTGAGATGAACTCTCGCTCTGTCACCTAGGCCAGAGTGCAGTGGTATGCTCTTGGCTCACTGCAACCTCTACCTCCTGGGTTCAAGCAATTCTCCCATCTCAGCCTCCTCAGCAGCTGGGATTACAGGTGCTGGCCACCATACCCAGCTAATTTTTGTATTTTTAGTAGACACGGGGTTTCACCATATTAGCCAGACTGGTCTCGAACTCGTGACCTCAGGTGATCCACCCACCTCAGCCTCCCGAAGTGCTGGGATTACAGGCGTGAGCCACCGTGCCCGGTAGGATGTGAAGTTTTGTTACTCTCATCTGCTTGTCTTTGGGTCAGCTCCTTCAGGACTGCCCATTTCTTCAGCATCTCCCTCAGAAACCGCAGTCGTTAGGGATACCTAGCAGGGCTCACAAAAGTCTTCCTTTGGTGGCTCTGACCTTCTTAGTTTCTATGATGCCCCTTACCAAGGCATTATCTTCAAAAGGTTCTGGTTTTTGTGACTTAGTAAGTTTGTTTTCTCTTTGATTTTAGGCTACAGATGAAAGTGTAGGAGCAGCAGGAAGAGATGGAAGAAGGAGACCAACTGAGTCACATTCACGGACTCTGTGCCAGAGGGCCTGACTCCCCCACCCCAGGGCCACACATGCGGGGACAGCAAAGGATAATAAATCCCATGGCTCGTCCTTGCAGACCCTTCCCGTTGGCGATGCCATCAGAAGACTGGCTCAACCTGGAGGCAACTGTGTGCTGCTCCTGACATTACCAGACCTGCCCACTCTCCCCTGGATCCCAACATGGCCGTCTGCCTGCGTCCTCACTCTTGCAACCCAACGACGGCCTCCTAAATTAGCAAAGTGCTTTGGCTCCTTGTCAATAACAAAGGCTCTTTCTGAACCTCATCAGCGAGACTATGATAAATACTTTATAAATGCCACTCTGAAAGCACAGCTCAACACACACGCACACACACAGTGGCGTGTTCAGATACTCACATGAGCTGTCTGCCCAGGGATGCAGCATTCTCTCCCCTTCAAGTTTGCTCCCAAACAGATTTATTTTTTAACTTCTCTTTTGTTGTACTGTATGTAACAACTGCACAAGGCAATCAGCCAAAGAGATATTTAAACATATGGACTAAATTTCATGTCTTGGAGAACACGGTAGAGCAAGACAGCAATATGATCTTCCACTCTGCTCTCTGGAGCTGCCACTTGGCTGGGGAGGGGCCATGTCACACCCGGGCCAAACCATCCTGGGGCTCCCGCTCAAAGTGCCACCCGCATGTCTGCAACAGCCTGTGCAAATATGCAGAGGCCCCTTTGAAAGCTCTGTGGTGCTGCTTAGCGGTGTTCTTTGCACCTTGAGCAATGGTCAAGACCTGCCCATGGACATACCAGGATTAGCAAAGCAATCCGTAGTACTGAATTTCTGTGGGTATCTGCATTTGCTATGCTACAAGGGTAAGAGATTGTCATTTACAGTGAAAAATAAAGGTGGTGTTAATTAAATTTATTTTCCTAAGTGTCACCGTCTCCAGACCTCTATTCCTTTTGTGAGGTGAGCAAGTCTGTCCTACAAAAGAATAAGCCAGAAATAAACTTCATTTTACTGTGATAATATCCAGAATTCACACATTTTTAAGCATTTGCCAAAATAAGTAGTGATTTTACAACTGACTTGCATAAGCTCTTTGTATTCCTCTGCTTTGGAAATTGAAGTAGAACTGTGTACTGTATTACTTTGCCCAGATACAACATTGACACTGATGTTTTACAACCAAAATGCTATCACCTCTAGCTACACACTGTAACCTCACATACACTATGTATAACTTGCCTTCTTCCCTGTCAAATGTATCCATTTCCAGGTCAAGTTAAAGAGAGTAAAAGTTTAAAGACAAAATCACAAATCAGCAGCTCCACCATAATGCCAAATTGCCAGGACCATTAAAGGTTTGTGATTGCACACTGGAGGCACAGATCAGGGTAAGCTAGGGCACACACTGTACATTTAACATGGCTCTTCCTCTTACTTCCAGAAAGCTTATCAGATGGAAGGATCACAATGGGGACAGTGGAAGTTCTACAGGTACGCTTTTCATATGCTCCATTTTAGACACAAGTAGGCGCGTCTACTGTGTGAGCTTCAGGACTAAGCATTAGTAACAGGTTCCTCTGTGCATGCCTGACTGTGTGTCTGTGACCACAGCAGCGATTTGGCAGTGTGAGTGCAGGAGTGCTCCCTAGACCAAGCCGGTCAGGATGACAAAGGAAGGACGGCAAGGACTGGGACAGGTGGGCAGGGAGTTGGAAGACAGGCAGGTGCTGCAGCAGAAAGACTGCAGGCTTTACAGGCAGACGTGCCTTAGATGGAAGCTTGGCTCTGCCACTTTCCAGGTTTGTAAGTAGGGGAGTGAATTCACTTCTCCTAGCCCTAGGTGTCTCACATGAGAAACAGGAACCGTCTATATTTCAGTTGCTGAGGAGATGGAAAGTGAACAGCAGGTGCACAGTAGGGGTAATGGTGGTTGTAAAAAGTGGGTGCAGAAGCTGTGGAGGTCCATGCCAGGTACCCAGCCCTACCCACTCCCTCATGGACACTTGCCACTCGCAAGAGACTGGGAGGCCTGGAAACCAGAAGGGTCCTGGATGGGCTGACTGCTTATCTCAAGGGATAGCTCAAGCTGAAGGCATTGAGTGGCCTGATTTATTTTTGTAATGAAGTAACTCAGGTTTTTAAAACTAAATTCATTATATTATTCTATGGAGCCACTAACATCACTTGTGATAGCAGGCATGGCTGTCATAGTGAGGATGGGAAGGAGAAGGAAGGAAAGAAGAAGCAAGAAGTAGGTACTTCAGCTGTGCTGGATATTTTGTTTTGGTCCATTTTTAATATTTAAAATAATCTGGTAAAGTGAACGCTTTAAAAATATTTATTGCCTTTGTTTTAAATATTATGTAATTAAGTTTATATAATTACTTTTTAATAAACTTTTTATTTTAGAAACTTTAGATTTACAGAAAAATTGGAAAGACACTACAGAGTCCCCATATTCCCCCGACTCAGGTTCCCCTGATATTAACATCACATAGCCTGGTACATGAGTATGTTAGTCACAAGGAGTGAACCAACATCACTACATTATTTTTACCAGCATCCACACTCTACTCAGATTTCCTTACTTTTCCCCTGCTGTCCTCTTCCTGTCCAGGATCCCACACTGCATTTAGGTATCATGCCTCCTCAGGCTCTCTTGGCTGTGACACTTTCTCAGGCTTCCCTTGTTTTGGGTGGCAGTGACTCTTTTGAGGAGCATTGGTCAGGAATGTTGCATAATGGCCCTCCATTGACAAGAGTCTGACTTTTTCCCCTCATGATTAGACCGGGGTTATGGGATTGTTTTTTGTGGAAGATCACAGAGGTTGAGTACCATTCTCATCACAACATAGCAAGGGGACATACTCTCAAAATGGCTTCACTCTTGATGTTGGCCTTGGTCACGTGGTGGAAGTAGTGGTCATCAGCTTCCTCCACTAACTCTCTTTCCTCCCTTTCCAACCCGTCCTCTCTGGACAGAAGCCTCTATGTACAGCCCACACTAAAGGGTGGGGAGTTATGTTCCACCTTGTTGGGGGAAGAGTATGAATTACTTGGAATTCCTCTGCACGGGAGATTTCTCTATTCATCCATCCATCCATCCATCCATCCATCCATCCATCCATCCATCCATCCATCCATCTGGCATTGATTTATATTGGTATAATCGGATGGATTTTTATTTTATACTTTGTGTTATAACCCGGCACTCCATTGTGTATTCCGTGTCTTACGTGTTTCAGTTCTGGCTGGTGGGACTGTTTCAGTTGGCTCCTGTTCCCCTTTGATATTCCACCATCCCCCAATATTGTGGCCTTTTTGGAGCACCTTCTTATTTTCTGGCATTATGAGATATTTGTATTATATTATTATTGCATTAATTATTGGCTCATATAGTTCCTGACCCAGTCCTAGAATCAATCACTTCTCCAAGAAGACTTGTAGACTTGCTTTGAAAGCTGTTAGCAGCTTTCAGTCCAGGGCTGTTCACCACCATTGAAGTAATACCCTTCTGAGTATTGTACCCAAAGTTCATCCTCCCGTGGCTGCTGGGAGCACAAACTATTCCCTGCTGCAAATGAGCTCAGAGATTTTTCTGCCTGTCCTTTCTGGAGTTCTTTCTGCAGCTGCCATGGGAGCCCCCATGCTCACACACATGTGTCCATCAGCGCCCAGCCGAGGACAGGGGGATCCTCTCCGGAACTCCAGAGCTCTCTCTCTGGGCAGCTCTGGCCTGTCTGGCACTCTGCCTTGAGAATTCCAGATGCTTCAGCATCCCAGATTCCTATCACTGTCTTGTGCATTTAGAGACTCCTGGGCTTTGTGTGGGGTCCCCTCCCCATGCTGTGGCCTAGGAAGCCGCCCAGGCAGTGAGCAGGGGAAGCGGCAGGGCTCACCTCCATTGCTCTCCCTCTCATCGACCACTGTCCTGGACTACTCTATGTCCAACGTCTGAAAACCCTTGTTGCATTTATTTTGCCTGGTTTTTAGTTGTTTAAGATGGGAAGGTAAATCCAGTCCTTGTGACTCTATCTTGGCCTGAGTAGAACTTCTAATTGATGCCAACATTTACCAAAAGGTCCCATTTAGCAATGAGACTGACTTTCCTGGGATGCTAAATAGTCTCGTCATAGTCAGTGACCCACAGTGAATCTCCTGACCAAGGGAGGGACGTGGCTTGGACCATGTGGCGTTGTACAGCTGCGCTCGTCTGTCTCCATCACATATGAGATTGCTCATGGTACAAAATTAGGAATGGATTAGACTGAGAGGGTCTGAAAGTCCAAGGCTTTCCTACTCGCTCTACAGGACCAACAGAAGGTAGCTGCAGGGAGGACTGCTGGGCAGGCCCAGCCACTCTCTCAGGAGACAAGGGTCTGCGCTGGCCAGCAGCCACCACGGGTTTTAAATGAAAATGGCCTATAGAAGTGATATGCGTGGTGGCACAAGAAGCCTCAAGAGGAGAGCGATTGGTTTCACAGGAGTTCATCCTGGGCAAGCTAAGAAGTGCTGATTAATACGAGCCCTCACCAAGAGCTTGAAAACCCACTTGGCTAACAAGGGTGGAAGGTGGAGAACAGGGCTGCGAATGCCCCCTGGGCCTCTGCTCAGTATCTTTCCTTCAGCTCCACTACATCAGAATCTCACACACACACCCCCCAACAACCACCGCCGCTGCACCACACACACACACACACCCCCCCACACCACCACCCCCCATGCACCACACACAAACACACACACACACCCCACAACCGCCCCCGCACCACCCAC
>NC_045438.1:162652895-162653048 GCF_002776525.5 Piliocolobus tephrosceles
CCGCCACACCACACACACACACACACCCTACACCACCACCCCCCATGCACCACACACACACACACACACATCCCACAACCGCCCCCGCACCACCCACCCACACACACCCCCCACACCACCCCCCATGCACACACACACACACATCCCACAACT